>NC_080164.1:108706446-109037098 GCF_950295315.1 Erinaceus europaeus | reverse complement strand
AATATACCATGCTTTATATGTATTGTGCTATTATATCATGAAATATGATATAATTTTGGAAGAATGAGTTGTGTGCACATGCACATGTGTGTGAAAACATAGAAAACAGACTTTAGGACTGTTATGAATCCTGAGACAATGTGGGGAAATGTGGCAAAATTGACTAATCTTCATGATACAACTGTTCTCTTCATTCTTCTTTTTTTCCCCATCCAGGCTGAGATTTTTAATAAACCTTTCCTGATATTAAAACGTTCATGTCATTCAGGTCTCTGACGTGAAGGAAGAGAAAGCTAAATGAATGCTCAATTTCCTGGGGGGAAATCCCAGTCAATACATTGCCTTTTTGTGGGGGGTGGAGGGGTGGCCTAACCCCCAAAGGAAGAGCTAACTACCAGTAAACATGCTGTTCCATTCATGTCTGGGCTGCCTGCCCTTAAATCAGAGCTGCATCGTGGACCCACATTTTTTTCTGGTCTGCAGTGGCTCACTTTGTTTCTTGAAAGAGAGGTTCCTAGGCTCCTTCTAGAGCCTCTACCACCAACAGTAGTGGGCCAGCTCTCGGTTGGCCTCAGTCATCTTGTGCATCTTGTGCTTCTTCTTGATCACGGGACCTTGGTTGTGAAAAGCTTCTATCAGCTCATGTGACAACTTCTCTGGCAGTAGCATCCTCCGGTTCTTCTTCTTTCTGCAATCAGTAATCATCCACTTCATAGCCAGGAAGCGACGGTGTTGCTCTGCTAGTGGCACAGGAACCTGGTAGAAATGGGCACCCTTGAGAATGGATACCAGCCCAATCACAGGTTCACAGTTTTTCAGTGCTTGGTGGAAGATGGTGTAGGGGTTGCATTCAGTGGATGCCTGTGCTTCTGCAGAAGCAGTATGGTACTTCTAAAACTGCTTCCTTTTCACAGCTTCCAGAGTCTGTGTCATGAGGGATCTGGCCAGTATTTTGTTTCCTCCTTTCATTATCATATTTGTGAATTTACTGATCACAGGGTCTTTAAACACAGAACTTATTTTTGTCGCTGGGGCAGCCTTGAAAAGCTAAGTTTTCTTTAGCTTTCATTCATACTTCTCTTCCTCATTCAGTTCAGCCAAGGGCTTGCAGTGATAGTCCTTGTCAGTCTGGGGATCCATGAAATCAGGACCGTAGTGGCTCCACCTCACCTGGATTAACCCTGGAAGCTTCAGGCTGGCGTTCCGCAAGTTCAGTACTCTGTTCTCTTCATTCTTATTCATATGTTTCTGTAACTGTAAGCAGATACAGTCTGCCCACACTTTCCATTTCCTGCCTGATTTCCTCAACTAGCATGGTCATGTGACCAAGTGTTCACCAACAAATGTTCAATGCCAGTGTCATGTGGCTTTCCTGGAATATTACTTCAAGAGAAGGGTCTTGTTCATTTTTTAAATTTTTATTCATAAAATGGAAATATTTACAAGACCATAGGATAAGAGGGATACATTTCCACACAATTCCCACCACCAGAACTTCGTATCCCATCCCCTCCCTTGAAAATTTTCCTATTCTTTATCCCTTGGGAAGTATGGACCCAGAATCATTATGAGGTACAGAAAGTGGAAGGTCTGGCTTATGTAACTGCTTCTCTGCTGACTGTGTGTATTGGCAGGTTGATCCATACTCCCAGCCTGACTCTCTCTTTCCCTAGTGGGGCAGGGCTCTGGGGAGGTGGGGTTACAGGACAAATTGGTGGGATCGTCTGCCCAGGGAAGTCAGCTTGGCATCATGGTATCATCTGGAACATGACGGCTGAACAAGATTTGAGATAGAAAAAGTAGAACAAATTGTTAAATAATCAGGAACCTAAAGGCAAGAATATTGCAGATGAAGATTGAGGGGTTTCTGTTTTGGAAAAAGCTAGTAGGTCTATTTGTAGGTATATTCCAAGAGGGTCATGATTTTACTAGTTTTTGCCTGAGTCTGACAGCTAACATGCAGGTGGACCCAATGTATTGTCTGGGAAGATGGTGTCATAGTTGGAGAAAGGACTAGAAGGCTGTATCAGGGTAGAGAGTAGCTCCCAACTATGGGAAAAGTATACTGACATTGTTAACTCTAAATCCCATCAATTTGATCTGGGGCCCATATTCAGCACAGAAGCCTATGTAACCTCTACATCCCTGTAGGTGTAAGCTCACATTCTGTGGTCATGGCTAGGAACATTCCAGGCTGCATTAATTTCAGGACCCATCTTCCTTGGGTAGTATATAGAATATGTTGCCCACCATCCCTTCAGAGAATGGGACATCCTCTACCATTGTTGGCCCACATTGAGGGCAAGGTCCTGTAGGGACCCACAAAAAGGTCCATTTTGCTGTTCCTGATGAAGATGACCAGTGGCAGTTAAGAGGGGATCTGTTAGAGGTCTAGGTCCATCATGTCTGTGTGGTAATCCCAGGATTCCCTGATGAGGGCCCCAGGAGATGAGGTAGCCTGAAAGAGAACAGAGAGCCATCATTAAAGTATTCCAGTCTCTTGCCTTTATTCAGATTTTGTAGTCCTTACTTTGTCTGACAAGGTTAGCTTTGGAGTGATTGAGGGAAGTGAAATAGAAAGTAGGTGAGGAGGGTATCTAGGTCTAAGTATAAATTATTTGATTAGGTACTTTATGGTGTCTTTTTTAGGTCTTTCTACTTGCTTGCTGCATTTGTTGACTCACTGCAAACTATTGTGTGCAATTTCTTTAAGGTATATATTTCCCCCCAACTTGTGGATACATGTGTGCATAAGCCCTATATCATGGGCCCTGGTCTATATTTAGGTTCTAAGGCTTTGTGATGGGTGCACTCAATCAGCTGCGCCACCGCCTGGCCCCAGTTCTGAGGCTGTTAGTAAGTGCACCGCCCATAATGGAATTAAGGATCATCAGTCCTGGAATTTCAACCCTCCAGCTTCATTATGCTAGTGAGACCTTTCCTAGCTCATAGTTACTGGATTTTTGTTGTTGATATGATTCTTAATAACTGTTTAGATTTCTTCATCTGTGACTGGTCCATTTAGGTTTTACAGTTCTTCCTGTTTCACTTTTGGAATGGTATATGTTCCTAGGAATACTTGCATTTCTTCCAGATTTTCTAGCTTGGTGGCATATAGATGTTCTTAAGATTTTTGCTCTTAATCTACTTTTTCTCATTCTTATTTTTTTCTTTATTTTATTCTTTTTCTTTTACTTTTTCTTTTTTTTCTTTTTTTATTTATTTAAGAAAGGATTAATTAACAAAACCATAAGGTAGGAGGGGTACAACTCCACATAATTCCCACCACCCAATCTCCATAACCCAACACCTCACCTGATAGCTTTCCCATTCTCTATCCCTCTGGGAGCATGGACCCAGGGTAATTGAGGGTTGCAGAAGGTAGAAGGTCTGGCTTCTGTAATTGCTTCCCCGCTGAACATGGGTGTTGACTGGTTGGTCCATACTCCCAGTCTGCCTCTCTCTTTCCCTAGTAGAGAGTGTCTCTGGGGAAGCTGAGCTCCAGGACACATTGGTGGGGTCTTCAATCCAGGGAAGCCTGGCCAGCATCCTGGTGGCATCTGGAACCTGGTGATTGAAAAGAGAGTTAACATACGAAGCCAAACAAATTGTTGAGCAATCATGCACCCAAAGCTTGGAATAGTGGAGAGGAAGTGTTAGGGAGGTACTCACTGCAAACTCTAGTGTACTTCTGCTTTCAGGTATATATTTTGCAGTAGTTTATGGATACGTGTGAATATAAGCTCTCTCTTACAGAAACTGGTGTATATCTAGGTTATGGAACTTTGTTAGAAAGTGAACCACCTGAGATGAAATTAGAGTGTACTATAAAAGGAAAGGTCTCACCCGAGTAATGAAGCTGAAGGGTTGTCATTCCACACGTGAAGTCTCTGGACACAGTCTGAGTATCTTGTATATAGCTGTGCTATTGGATGCTTCTAATCTACTTGGTCTAGGCTTTTGAGAGAGTCCGCATATCAAATACACAGCCTATATATTAAAAAGATGCAGTTTGTGTTTTGAAAAACTTCGAGACATACAATTGATTTTCCCCCTCTCATATTAATTAACTAGTGATTTATATGTATACATTTTGCTAGGAGTGTACATAAACACCATTCCCATCACCAAAAGACTGTGACCCATCCCTCCCACCCACTCCCACCCCCCACTGGCCCAGGAAGCTGCATGTCTACCCCTCACCACAGGGTTTTTACTTTGGTGCCCTACTTACAATTTGATCAGGTCCTGCTTTTAGTTTCCCTTTCAGATGTTCGTACTCAACTTCTGTTGATGAGTGGGATCATCCCATACTCATCTTTATCTTTCTGACTTAGTTCACTTAACATAATTCCTTCTAGCTCTGTCCAAGATGGGTCAGAGAAGGTGGGTTCATTGTTCTTGAAAGCTGCATAGTATTCCATTGTGTATATATACCAAGCTTTCTCAGCCACTCATCTGTTTTTGGGCACCTGGGTTGCTTCCAGGTTTTAGCTATTACGAATTGTGCTGCTATGAACATAGGAGTACACACCTCTTTTTGGTTGGGTGTTATGGAGTCCTTGGGGTATAAGCCCAGGATAGGAATTACTGGATCATATGGAAGGTCCATGTCTAGCCTTGTGAGAGTTTTCCAGACTGCTCTCCACAGAGGCTGTACCAATTTACATTCCCACCAGCAATGCAAAAGGGTTCCTCTGTCCCCACATCCTCTCTAGCATTTGTTGCTGCTGTCCATATTGATGTATGCCATTCTTACAGGAGTGAGGGGGTATCTTAGTGTTGTCTTAATTTGCATTTCTCTGACAATCAGTGACCGAGAGCAGTTTTTCATATGTTTGTTAGCCTTTTGGATCTCCTCTGGAGTGAATTTTTTGTTCATATCCTCTACCCATTTTTGGATGGGGTCATTTGCTTTTTTGGTGCTAAGTTTTCTGAGCTCTTTATATATTTTGGTGATTACTTTCTTGTCTGATGTATGGCATGTGAAGATCTTCTCCCATTCTGTGAGGGGTCTCTCTGTTTGTTTGGTAGTTTCTTTGGATATGCAGAAGCTTTTCAATTTGATGTAGTCCCATTGGTTTGTTTCTGCTTTAGTCTTCCTTGCAATTGGGTTTGATTCATCAAAGATGTCCTTGAGGTGTAGGTGGGAAAGTGTTTTACCAATGTTTTCCTCTAAGTATTTGATTGTTTCTGGTCTGACATCTAGGTCTTTGATCCATTTGGAGTTGATTTTTGTTTCTGGTGAGATAAAGTGGTTCAATTTCATTCTTCTGCATGTTACAACCCAGTTTTCACAGGACCATTTATTGAAGAGAGTCTCCTTTTTCCATTTAATCCTTTGGGCCCCTTATCAAAGATTAGATGCCCATAGATGTTGGGATTTATTTCTGTGCTTTCAATTCTGTTCCACTGGTCTGTGTCCCTATTTTTGTTCCAGTAACATGCTGTTTTGATGATGATGGCTTTATAATATAGTTTAAGGTCTGGGAGTGTGATGCCTCCATTTCTCTTTCTTTTCCTCAAGATGGTTTTGGCAATTCTAGGTGTTTTCTGGTTCCAGATAAATGATTGTAGTGTTTGTTCTATTCTCTTAAAGAAGCTTGGTGGAACTTTGATGGGTATTGCATTAAATTTGTATATGGCTCTGGGGAGAATATTCATTTTGATGATATTTATTCTTCCAATCCATGCGCATGGGATATCTTTCCATTTCTTGGTATCAGTTTCTATTTCCTTGAGTAGCGACTCATAGTTTTCAGCATACAAGTCTTTCACTTCTTTGGTCAACATTATTCCTAGGTATTTGATTGATTTTGCTGAAACAGTAAATGGGTGTAATTTCTGGATGACATCTTCTTCTTATTTAGTGTTTGCATAAAGAAATGCTACTGATTTTTGTACATTGATTTTGTAGCCTGATACCTTGCTATATTGAGTAATAACTTCCAGTAATTTTCTGCTGGATTCTTTAGGTCTTTCTATGTATACTATCATATCATCTGCAAATAGTGAGAGCTTGAATTCTTCCCTTACAATCTGTATTCCTTTGATTTCTTTCTCTTGCCTGATTGCTATGGCAAGAACTTCCAATACTATGTTGAAGAGTAACGGTGACAGTGGTTAGCCCTGTCTAGTCCCCGATCTGAGGGGGAATGTTTTCAGCTTCTGTCCATTGAGTATGATGTTGGCTGTAGGTTTGCTATATATAGACTCCACTATCTTGAGGAATTTCCCATCTATTCCCATTTTTTGTAGAGTTTTGAGCATGAGTGGGTGTTGGATTTTGTCAAAGGCTTTCTCTGCATCTACTGAGATAATCATGTGGTTTTTGGCTTTGCTTTTATTGATGTGGTGAATGACATTGATTGACTTATGGATGTTGAACCAGCCTTGCATTCCTGGGATGAATCGCACTTGGTTCTGATGAACAATCTTTTAAATATGTTGCTGTATCCGGTTGGCCAAGATCTTGTTTAATATTTTAGCATCTATGTTCATCAGAGATATTGGTCTGTAGTTTTCCTTTTTTGTTCTGTCCCTATCAGCTTTTTGTATCAGGGTGATGTTGGCTTCATAGAAGGTGGAAAGGAGTATTCCTGTTTCTTCAATCTTATGGACTACCTTAAGAAGTATGGATATTAACTGTTTCCTGAAATTTTTGTAGAATTCATTTGTGAAGCCATCTGGTCCAGGACTTTTGTTGTTGGGGAGATTCTTAATAATGGTTTCAATTTTTTGTCTGTGATTGGTGCATTTATATTTTGTAGTTCTTTTTGGTTCAGTTTTGGGAGGGCATATGTTTCTAGGAATTGTTCCATTTCTTCAAGATTCTCTAGCTTGGTGGCATATAGTTCTTTATAGAAGTTTCGCACGATTCTCTGGATTTCTGTGGTGTCAGATGTGATATCTCCTCTATTGTTTACTATTCTATTAATTTGAGTCTTCTTTCTTTTTTATTTGGTGAGTCTGGCTAGGGGTTTGTCAATTTTGTTTAATCTTTCAAAGAACCAACATTTTGCTTCATTGATCTTTTGTATGGTTCTTTTATTTTCAATGTTGTTTATTTCTGCTGTCACTTTAGTGATTTCTGTCCTTCTGTGTTGTATGCTTTACATTGGGTTCTAGCTCTCCCCCCTGCCAAGAAAATTGGTTCAGTCCTGCTAGTTTTCGTGGGCCCGCTTGTCCCCCCTCCCAAGGAACCCTGAGAGAGTTCCAGAGTTGCAGAGTTCGAGAGTGCTTGGTGCCACCATGGGGGAAAGAGGCAGCAGAGTTCTGTTTGGTGATCAGTTTGTCTTAGTTTATGAATCGTTGTTCCTGAATAAAGAAATACAGATTCCCTGCTCAGCCGTATTTCTCTGGTCATCTCTGTTACCCGCCCGCGAAGCTAGCCTGGCCAGCTAGAGCCTCCTAATTTCAACAACAAATGGCACCCATGTGGAGCTGACCTGTGCATCTCTCAGATAAGTGAAGACAATTTGGCTACCTATGTACTATGGCCTTCTCTGCTTGTGAAGAGATCTCCAAAGGCCTCTGCTCTTTCTTCACGAGACTGTTTTGCTGTTTCTGGAACATTTATCTCTGGACCACTCTGTGGTTTCCACGCGCTCAGGCGCACTCAGAACAGCCAGAGTAGTCAGGAAGAGTCAGCAGGCAAGAGGTGAGGTGGAGAGCTGCCTTTTCCACCTGGTGGAACAGCCAGTCACCCATCTGCGTCCAGACAACCCCGCACCATGCCCGCAGCCCCGCAGCCCTGCAGCCCGCAGGAGGCCGACGCCAACACGCAGGTGCCCGATGCTAACACGCTAGAGCCCGATGCCAACATACAGGAGCCTGATGCCAACACGCAGGAGCCCAAGGCCAGCCCACAGGAATCGGCTCTCCACCGCGTGACGCAGGACACTGGACGCGTGATCCCTCTATGCTGCTCAGCCACTGCGAGCAGGGCAGCAGATATGACAGGGGCAGGGCCGTGGCGGCCTATTATGGCCGCCATCCCTGGGCACCTTGGCCCGCGCCTTCTACAAGGCTGGCCCGCCTGCCCTCGTGCTATGAATTCTGGAACGATCCCGGACCTCCCGGATCCCCGGGCTCCCTGCCGAAACTGGACACACTGGCCGAGATCTCCAGCTGCCAGTCTGGTCTGAAGACAGACAAGCTGGAGTACTCAGAAATTTGTACAGAGATCGCAACCTGCAATTCCTAGAAGTGAAGCTGGCCAAGAGACCACCAATGGACAACTAAGACAGTACACATCTAAATTCGTGTTTAAAATGACATGTCTTCGTAACAAAGGTTTCTCTCCTTGTGCATTAATGACCATGTTTATGTGTATGTTTAAAGTTTGGTAAACGGTAACTTTAAGGCTAAATTCTTACTAGTCAAAGTTAAATGAAAAAGGTTTTCAATGTAATTCTCATAAAGATAAAATTAACTTACATTTAAAGTCTGAGGTAAATATTAGTTAACAATATATTTTAACTAAGTTGGTCTAAAGACCTGCGCACACCTACGGTGTGTCTCCATCTTGAATGGGTATAACAAAAGGTTAAATAGACTTGTTGATATGTAAAACTCTCCATTACCTTCTCTATTAGAAATGGTAGATCGCACAATGGCTATGCTAATTATTCTCATGCCTGAGGTTTCCTTTCCTGCGCACACCTAGGGTGTGTCTCCATCTTGAATGGGTGTAACAAAAGGTTAAAAAGACGTTTTGATATGTAAAAGTCTCAAATTCCTTCTCTATTAGAAATTTTAGGTTGTGCTGTGGTTATGCTAATAACAAGTTTTGTTTCATAGTAAGTAAATTGTAGCCAGCTGCCTTTGGGACTCTAGGCCGTTCCCTGCCCCCATACAAATGTCTGTTGAGACAAGTACGCCCCCCAGAGGCAAGAAATGTTTTTTTTTAAGCTGATAAAGTTTTGCCCACAGAGGCAAAATAATGGCCCCCTCATGCCTTCCTTTGGCAGCATACTGGTTCTTGTTACTTGCTTACATATTTCTCCATGTTTGTGCCAGTTTCTTTTTTTAAAAATGCCTGTACGATATAGGTTTCTGTTCACCCCACACCCTTGATACTGTAGTCATTTAGTTAAAAAGAAAAGGGGGAATTGTTGTATGCTTTACATTGGGTTCTAGCTCTCCCCCGCCAAGAAAATTGGTTCAGTCCTGCTCGTTTTCGTGGGCCCGCTTGTGCCCACCCCAAGGAACCCCGAGAGAGTTCCAGAGTTGCAGAGTTCGAGAGTGCTTGGTGCCGCTGCGGGGGAAAGAGGCAGCAGAGTTCTGTTTGGAGATTAATTTGTCTTAGTTTATGAATCGTTGTTCCTGAATAAAGAAATACAGCTTCCCTGCCCAGCAGTATGTCTCTGGTCATCTCTGTTACTAGCCCGTGAAGCTAGCCCAGCCAGCTGGAGCCTCCGAATTTTAACAACACTTCTGATTGCTTTAGGGTTCCTTTGTTCCTCTTCCTCTAAGTCCGTGGGGTGTGCAGTAAGGTCATTCATTTGAGCTTCTTCTTGGTGTTTAATATGTGATTGTATGGCTATAAGTTTCCCTCTCAGTACTGCTTTAGCTGTGTCCCAAATATTTTGATAAGTTTTGTCTTCATTTTCAGCCTCTTTCAGGGCTGGCTTGGTGATGGTTGCCTCCTTTAACTGTTGTTTATCTAAGAAGGTTTTGATCCCTCTATCTAGTTTGAATGAAAGTCTAGCAGGATATATTATCCTTGGTTGAAACCCTTTTTCATTCATGTCTCGATAGATATCTTGCCACTCCCTTCTGGCTTTTAGAGTTTGAGTGGAGAAGTCTGTAGATAATCTTATGGGTTTTCCCTTGTATGTGACTTTTGTTTCTCTCTTGCAGCCTTTAGGATCCTTTCTTTATCCTTACTTCTTCTCATTGTGACTATGATGTGTCTTGGTGTCTTCAGGTCTGGGTTGATTCTGTTTGGAACTCTCTGGGCCTCTTGAACCTTGATATCCTTTCTGTTATTCAGGTCTGGGAAGTTTTCTTGTATTATTTCCTCTAGAATGTTTGCTTCCCCTTCCTCTCTTTCTTCCTCTGGCAGGCCAATTATACGAATGTTACTTCTTTTGAGATCATCCCATATGTCTTTGTTGTTGTTTTCAGTGTCTCTCAATCTCTTTTTAAGTTCTTTCACCTCTTTCTGTGTTTTCTCTAACTCATCCTCTGTCTGACTAATTCTGTTTTCTGCTTCTGTTAGTCTGCTTTCCCTTGCCTCAGCTTCTTTCTTCATTACAGCTATTTCAGCTTTCAGTTCTCTAATTGCCTCAAGATAAGCAGGTTTTCCTTGGGGGTCTCAACTGTTGTTTCCCTAATACTGCCATTCCTTGCCTCCAATGTTGTTTTCATTTCTGTGATTAATAAGTTTATTATTGCTTGCATACTTTTCTTATCTATGGTTACTTCTGGCTGATTTGTAGTTTCTTCTGGGCTCTTGTCTTCATTCATTGGAGTAGCAGTTTTATTTGTTTTTGATCTCCCTATTTTTTTGATTTATGTGTTTCTTTTTTATTTTTTTATGCTCTGTTGTTCCTCAGTTGTTGTGTCTTGAGTACAAGTAACACTGTACTAAATACCTTTATGACAATTGCATTCACCAACCTCAGGAATTACAGTAGCAACTGAAGCAAGTATTGAAGTAGTTTAATCATTACCAGTTAGCCAAACAATTTCTCCAGTTGGTGAAAAAATAGTAACCAAATCCCAGTGAAGAAAGAGAAAAGAAAGAAAGGATAGCAAGAATAGACAGTTATGCAAATCTACTATCCACTGTATATTCTAGGGGTAACAAGATGGGAAAGGGAACTAGAGCAGAGATACACACATAGAGAGTCCACTCTGAGTCAGATTTCTTCCCCAAAATAATTCGCAATTTCAGAAAGGCAAAGAAGAAGGAAGAAGTGTATGACAAAATTAAAAAAAGAGAGAGAGAGAGAGAGAAGAGAGAGAAAAGGTAAAAGATAAGAAAAAGAGCTGTAATTAAAGAGCAGTGAAAGGAAATTCCCAAATGTGTATCAGTGAATTCAAAAAATCACACTGTGGTGTGGGGGCTGGGGGCTGTGACTTTAGAAGCTGTAGGATTAAGGAAGAAGGGATGACAAGAATGAGAAAAAGAAAAATAATAAGAAAGAGAGAGAGAAAAAAAGAAAAAGATAAGAAAAAGAACAGTCACAAAAGGGCAGTGAAAGGAAAGGGTTTTTTTTGTATTTATTTTTAATTATTTAATTAGCTATGCAGGGTGAGGCTACTTAGAAAGAAAAAAGGCCAGAGGTTTCAGAAGGGTATAGACTTAGAATTAATCATACTCCCTGGTGGGACAGGAATTTGGTAAAGAAAAGGAGCTCCCCTCCCCTGCTAGGAGCTGGTCCCCAGGGACTGGTTATGGGGGTGGCGGGGGGCAGGAAGGAGGTATGCTTCAAAATTAAAAGGAAGAAAAAAATTTTCCCCCTTTTTTCCCCTCTAATTCTTAACCCAAATTAAGGTACAGTCACCTCCTTGGTGTCACCGCTAGGACCCCTTATTGGTTGGCCTGCTAAACGCAGAAAATCCTACCGTTTCCAGGAGATGTGGTCAGAGCTCAGCCACTAGCAGTTTCTCAGTCCACCATCTTCTGGGAACCCCCCCCCCCAAGCTTTTTAAAAGGATTTCTCAAAAATTAAAACTAGCTCCAAGACCTTTTGATCCAATGAGAGCTGTACTCAAGGATGTCCTTGGATCTGCCCTCAGGGTCGTGGTGGTCCCCGGAGACTCCCAAGATAAAGCCCCCGAGCTATAGTGCTCCCTCCCGGTCCTCTGCCGGCCGCCCAGCAGCGCTCTGCAACCGGCGGAGGAGCCGCCTTCCCGGGCCGAGGACAGTGCCCGGTGCACCCGCCTTGCCTGCTGCCGCCTGGGAAGTCTGGAGCAGCCCACCCGCTAGTCCACGCCACCTCTACTCTAATTCTTAACCCAAATTAAGTTATAGTCACCTCCTTGGTGTAACCGCTAGGACCCCTTATTGATTGGCCTACTAAAGGCAGAAAATCCTACCGTTTCCAGAAGATGTGATCAGAGCTCAAGCCACTAGCAGCTTCTCAGTCCGCCATCTTCCGGAAACCCCCTTTCTCATTCTTCTTCACTGGAATGTTAATGGACTGGAGCTCAGTCATCTTAAACCACAAGTTGGAACTTATGTGAGAAAGAAAACAAAGTAGTAAGGAAATATAAGTCCAATTCCCAACATAGTAAGCTTTATCAACCTCATCACATTTATAGTAGCTTTTAATATAGTACTACTTTGAACATATTTTTTACTTGTAAGAAGAGTATAGGCTTGCTTTTATATAATTTGAAAACTCATATCTAAAGACCAGAATGTAATAGTGTGTTATTTTTATTTTTAATACTTAAATATATTTATTTTTCATTTTAGTTCTGCTTTTCCATGTTCAGAGTTAGAAAATATGGAAGTCAATATTGCAGCATATAGTGCCTTTTCTGTTCTGTTTTATTTTTACATTAACCTACCATACCAATTGAGTTAAAATGAATCCATATATTTTAGCTTATCTGAAAAAATTCAACACCCTTCACTAGAAATGAAAGTTAAAACATTTCTTTTCCAAATTTGAATAGATAAATCTTGGGAAATATTTGTCTTTATAAGAACTTGACACCAATTTTCACTAACATCTTATGTTTGAACGAAAAGATTTTTCTTTTTATTTTCTACTAGACAGAGGATTTTTCACATTATTCTTTAGGGAAATTTTAAAAGGTTTTAAACTTCCTTTACAATGCTTAAGAAAACACAGGAATCTGCCTCCTCTTTTTAGATATCAAGTCAATACAATAATAGAGAAAGATTAAACTTTAAATCAGAGAAGGGAGCTTTCACAGATTAGAAATTGGTAAATTTCAAAAGAGCATACTCATAGGAACTCTAGTTTTATCTAGTGATCCCACAAAGTTCCCATTCATTTCCCTAATTTGGAAGTGTAACAACTGTAGAAAAGAATAGGCCATGATGTCGACAACTATATATATAAATTTTTGATTGATAACTTGCTACTTGAACTCTATAACACTTCTTTGAGTCCTTATACCACTTATGACACTTTGGGAGCTAAATTTATGTTCACGTATTGCTGTGTGTTTGTTTTATTTCTCTCAGAAAAAGTAGGGATAAAGTTGAAACTTGGGCAAAGGAAGCAGCTTGGTGATGGAGTGCATTTGTGAAGCCATGTTCACTCATAAAGTGCTGATTAAATAAATTTTGTAAAAGATCATAGCTGTGCCACCTAGAAAAACACAGCAGAATAAGCCAAATTCACACCTGAATCACCATGTCAATAAAAGCCTCTCTTGTATGTTTAGTAAGTTCTCATTTAATGTTATAAAATAGATTCTTAGAACCTGTAACTTGAAGCAAGATGACATAATAAAACCATGTCCTGAATAATTGATATTTTGTTTAAGAAGAACTAGGACTTCATTTTTTTCTGCCTACACTATACTGTTTAAAGCAATGTTTTCCTGTATATAACATATACACTTAAAAATTCTTGGGAATGTACCCCTCTAATCCTATAGTATTGTCAATATTTCCATTTTATAAATAAATTAATTAATAAAAAGAACTTTAATTGAATTTAACATCAAGACCTCACAATACAGAGAAGAATGAGACTAACTTCTAATGAAACACTGGTAGAAACTTAGAAGATTTGTATCTTGTCATAATTGTTCTATACCATGTTCAGCAGAGAAGCATTTACAGAAGCCAGACCTCTAACCTCCTGCACCCCATAATGACCCTGGGTCCATACTCCCAGAGGGATAAAACAATAGGGAACCTTCCAATGGAGGGGACAGGATATGGAACTCTGGTAATGGGGATTATGTGAAATTGTACCCTTCTTATCCTTCAATCTTGTTGATCATTATTAAATCAATTCAAAAAATATCTTAAAATCAGGGTATTAAAATCTTATCCATAAAACCTAAAGAGGTAAATATTTGAAAAATAGCAGCTCTAACAAATTAATTCTCCATTTTCCTAATGCAAAGTTCCAAGCCACAAGCTAATCCAATCAAGTAGAAAATAGAGAGAAAGTAATTGCCAAGAAAAGTTTCAAGAAACTATCCCACAAAGAAGGGCAGGATTGCAATGTGTAACTGGTGAACTTGGCCAGTTCCTTAGAGAACAGCCATTTCAATGCTGTTCAAGTGTAAAGGAGACTAAAGAGACACAGTAACTGGCATAGGACAATGTCCTAGGTAGAATTAGGATGTTAGTATTGGAACAGGCTATAACACTCTGATGTGGACTACAAGTATAAAGAATAAAGTAGAATGCTGTATGCAACCTATTTTCAAGGTGTTAATATATATATATATGTATATGTGTATGAACATGTATATATATTGTGTTTGTTTCTGTAAAGTCTGTATGTGTTGTATAGAAAGAAAGATAAATAGATGATTGTTAGATAGATAGATAGATAGATAGATAGATAGGTAGGTAGGTAGGTAGGTAGATAGATAGATAGATAGATAGATAGATAGATAGATAGATAGATAGATAGATAGATAGATAGGATAGGAAGAGAGAGGATGATTAGACTGACCCTGTAGTTAAACTACCAGGTTGGGTTAGTGGCCATAAGCAATTTAGTTAATCTGTTTGTGCTTTTGCTTTCTTATCTCTTCAGTGTAGATAATCATAGTGCTTACCTTATAAGGTGTTGGAGAAGGTAAATCTAATTCAGCAGTGAAAAGCAACTACCACATGGTAAATATTATTTAAAATCCAAGTAGTGGTGGCAATGGCAGCAGCAAAATATCTTCAGTTTTCACTGGATTATTAGTTGCTTTATGACATAAGTAAATCAGTACTTTGTCGGGGGGTCGGACAGTAGCCCAGCAGGTTAAGAGCATATGGTGTGAAGCACAAGGACTGGCGTAAGAAGCAGGTTTACAGGTGTTTATCTTTGTCTTCCCCATCTCTCTCCATTTCTCTCTGCCCTATCCAATAGCGACGACATCTATAACAACAACAATAATAACTACAACAACAATAAAAAACAACAAGGGCAACAAAAGGGGAAATAAATATAAAAATATATTAAAGAATTGATTATTAATCAGATGTGTTGCAGGTAGCAAAAGCCATTCATGCTCATTTGATAGCAAGGCTGTTCATGAGAAGATGGGAATCTTATTACATCCCTATTCTGAGTGCAATAAGTATCCTTTTACAAAGCACTTAAAAACTATAGGAAGGAAACTTGTTGCATTATAGGAGAGCAAAAGATCCTTCTAGGCCATTAAAACACCCCATCTAGAGTGTTAACCAATGAACTAGCATCGAAGTGGATAGAACTTGAGAGACTTGTTGCAATGCTTTGAACCCCATAAACTTGTCATCAATATTTTACTGATGCTTCAGCAAACTCTGCAGTGACTCAAAGCAATAAGGAAAAGTTGATATGATGGATGACGGGTATAGATTCAAATATTGCACAAAGATATGGAGAGGACAAAGAACATGTTGGTGATTATAAAAGCTGACAATTGGCTTCAGAATTAATGATGAGGTCTCTTGGCTTGGTAATATTTCATTATTTTCTTGCCATCCCTAGGGTTCACCACTCCAAATCAACATTTTTCAGATTGTACAGAGAGAGGGAGAGAGAAACAAAGAGAAAGGAGAGGGAGAGGGAGAGAAAAAGGTGGGAAGAAAGAGGAACAATTGCACTGAAACTCCCCCGCATGTGCAGGAAGTCAGATTTGAACCTGGGTTACTCACATGGGAAAGCAGCCCCCCTCCTAGATGAACTTTCTTGTTGGCCCTAAAAATATTCTTAGAAAAGGGTTTAACCTCAAGTTTAACATAAGATAATATTATAATTCACATAACATAGATAATCCTAACCTTCAAGTTCATAATTCAAAAATGTCCTATTTTCATTGAAAATGTAAGACTGAAAAATACTCCCCTCCCTTGTACTTCTTACCCTTCTTTTCTTCCTCCTTTGATCTATCTTCCTTATCTGCTTTTTCCCAAGTAACACTCTAGATGGGGTGTTTTAATGGCCTAGAAGGATCTTTTGCTCTCTTATCATACAAGTTTCATTCCTATAGTTTAGTTTTGTAAAAGGACACTTATTGCACTCAGAATACAGGTGTGTAATAAGAAAAGGACACTTATTGCACTCAAAAAACAGGTGTGTAATAAGAGTCCCATCTTCTCATGAACAGCCTTGCTATCAAAAAAGCATGAATAGCTATTGCTACCTGCAACACATCTGATTAATAATCTACTCTTTAATTTTATTAGAGGAAAAAAATCAAGCTAACTGCTCCATCACGGCCTCATGCATGCATAATTTCATAAGTCCTGAAGCAGCTTTTATTTCTGTTTTCTTTTGTTTACGTCACATAGAATGAGAGACACAATATAGTGAAGTTGCACTCCCAGATAGTGTCAGGGCTCAAACTTATGTCAGATCCATATCCCACTAGAATACACACATTATGGGAGTTGGGCGGTAGCACAGTAGGTTAAGCACACATGGCACAGACCAGCATAAGGATCCCAGTTCCAGCCCCCAGCTCCCCAACTGCAGGGGAGTCGCTTCACAGGTGGTGAAGCAGGTATGCAGGTGTCAATCTTTCTCTCTCCCTCTCTGTCTTCCCTTCCTCTTTCCATTTCTCTCTGTCCTATACAACAACAATAATAATAACTACAACAATAAAACAATGAGCATAAAAAAGGGAATAAATAAATATTACATTTTTAAAAAAAAAAGAGTACACACATTAACATGCACAAGGACCTGGGTTCAAGCCTACCCCACATGTAAGGAAGAAGTTTCACAGGTGGTGAAGCAGGTCTACAGGTGTCTCTTTTTCTCTCTATCGTCCCCTCTTCTCTTAATTCCTCTCTGTCCTGTCAAATAATATAGAAAGAAAAAAAACAGGAAAAATTTTCCACTGAGAATAGTAGATTCATAGTGCTGCCACCAAGCCTCCCTCAGAAATAACCTTGGTGGCAACAAAAAAATAAAAGTTTTGTAATAAATAGGTACTTAATCATGTTATATGCTTTCTCTGTGTCCACTGATATGATCATATTTCTTTGTCTTTAGCTGATGAAGTACATTGTGTTAATTTATTTGCTTATACTGAGCCATTCTTACATAGAAGGATAAGACCCATTTGATCGTAGCATATACATTTTTAATATACACACATATTTCATTAATATTTTAATGTACTTTGGAATTTGATTTGCTAATGAGTTTTTTGCTAATGAGTTTTTTGCTAAGAATTTTTGCTTTAATCTTTATCAAAGATATTGGTCTTTAATTTTGTATCAGAGAGATCCTTGTCTGTGTGATGGTATAATTGTAAGGGCCTCAAACAATAATTGGAATGTTTTGCAAACAACTTTCACAGGGAGATGAGAAATTGTATTCATGTATCAACAACTATACTGTAAACTCTTAACCCCTTAATAAAATGAAGAAATAATTGGAAGTGTACCCCCATTCTTCATTTTTTAAAGAAAAAGAGAATAAGCTAGTTGTTTGAAGTGTTGATAGAATTCACCAGTGACTCTTTTGTTTGGGGGGGGGCAGTTACTGCTTAATTTCCATATTTGTGATGACTGTACTTAACTTTTCCATTTCTTCCAAGATTTGTTTGTTGTGGATTCTGTTTTTCTCAAATTATATTCATTTTTCTAGATTAGTAAATGTATTGACATATAGTTATTCATAGTAATCTCATGGTTTTCTGTATTTCTGTAGTACCTGACTTTCTACTTATTAAAGTTTTTTTTTTTTTATCATTTTGTGAGGGGTTAATGCTTTGCAGTATACATGAGTACAAATTCTTATCTCCCTGTGACAAGTGTCTGCATGACACTCTCACCCACAACCTAGGTAGATCCTTTCACAACATCATGCATCAGGACCCCAAAGCTCCTTCCCCCCCATCCTGCCCCAGAGTCCTTTACTTTTGTGAGCTATGTAGAGGTTTATCAGTCTTGCTTATTTTTTTAATTTGAGTGATATTTTGTATTGCCTTTTTGGTTTTCTATATCTGGATTGATTTTTGTTATTTTCTTTCTATTTTTACCTTACTTATTGATCTTTCCAGTGGTCTATTAGGTATAAGAGTAAGGTAATCAATTTATTTATTTTGTTTCTTGCTGTAATCCTGCCTTGCTATTCATTCCCGTCTAGTACTGCTTTTGCTTTCTCCTCCAGATTCTCATAACTTGTCTTGTAATCTGTACCCAATTTTTGCTAATCTGTGTTGTAATTTCCTCAGTGACTTTTAAGAATCAAATTGTTAGTCTCCATGTGTTTGAAATTTTTCCAATTTATATTTTGTGATTAATTTCTCTTTATATAGACATGATAAGAAAAATTGTGTTATTTTTATCAATTTCATCAAGCCATAAAACATTTTGAGTCATTGGTGTACCAACTAGGAAATTATTTTTTCATACTGATTAACATCCTGAAGAATGTCAGTACACCTACTGAACATCTCCTTAAATCTTGACAAGTTTTTTTCCCTCACTACTTGGATTCAATCAGCTCACAATTATTATACCACACAAACACATTCATTACAGAAATAGATAAACTGAAGTATAGAACATATGGTTATGGAGAACTAAGTTTTCAGGTTAGATTTTAAATCTACAAAAAAGCAGTTAATACTATTTCTTTATTAAAAAAAAAATATACTATGGGCTGGGCAGTAGCACACCTGGTTGAATTCACATGTTACCATCCACAAGGATCCAGATTCAAACCCCTATTCTCCACTTACAAGGGAAGTTTCATGAGTAACAAAGCAGTGCTGCAGGCATATCTCTCTCTCCTTCCTTGTACCTCCCATTCTCCTGTCAATTTCTCTGTGTCCTATCATAAAAATAAATAAATAAATATTTCTCATAAGTGAATAAATATGTGAACTTGAAAGCAATAACAATCATTTTCCTGGAAGTGGATTTTCATAAATTGTGTTACTAAGTTTTATACCTCTTAGTTAATAAGTTGAAACCCATAGTACATACATTAATGTAGCTTTGTTACACGGGAAATAATATGATTTTTAAAATTTCAGTCTTTCTTAAAATTTATTTTCCCTTTTGTTGCCCTTGTTGTTTTTCATTTTTGTTGTAGTTATTGTTACTGTTATTGATGTTATCGTTGTTAGATAGGACAGAGACAAATGGAGAGAGGAGGGGAAAACAGAGGGGGAGAGAAAGATAGTCACCTGCAAACCTGCTTCACCACCTGTGAAGTGACCCTCTTACAGGTGGGGAGCCAGGGACTCGAACCAGGATTCTTATGCCGGTCCTTGAGCTTTGTACCACAAGCGCTTAACCCACTGCGCTACTACCGACTCCCAATTTCAGTCATTTATAGGAAAAAATAGTTTTATGATTTCTTCCAATATAATAAAATAGATTGAGCACAGGCTTTGGTGTGAGAAAATCATAACTTTAGATCTGGTTCTATAGTTAATTTTCAGTATTTTAAGTATAAAGTTATATTGAATTGGCTTAGTCTCTTCAAAAGACAGATGTAATCAGTGGAATCAGTGACTTCTGCTACCCTTTCACAACTCTTTGTGGTTTTTGTAGAGAACCTTGGTTTTGAAAATATATAACGCATACATTACACATAATTATAACAATCATTCGGTGCTTTTAATTATGTAAGTATCATTTTACGTAAGATTCTGATTAATTAACTATAAAAACTGGATGAGGTCCTTAAACTATTCAAGTTATAACATCTTCATCTATGAAATAGAGGGAAATCACTTCCATTTATTGAATGAAAAATATTTAACACATTGTACAAACACATACAATACTTACATTTAAATAGAATGTTTTCAAAGCCGTTATGACTTCAGATGAAAACTGTGTGACTTGGTTAGCTATCTTTTAGGGGTTCTGTCTTGCTATCACAGGAGCTCCTCTTATTCACAATATTACTACTCTGGAATGACTTTTTCAAATAGTCAGAGGGAGACAGTCCTACCCTCCATTGCTGTAGTATTCAGTGTGGTGCTGAACTTGAACCTGGACTGCCTTACCCAGTGAGATACTCTCTGAAACAGTGTGTTATTTCTATGACTTTTTGTTCTGTTTTCCCAAAGTGACAAAACAAAGTTCATTTTTTTTTCACAAAATCAGGAAAAAGATACTGAAAATAGCCAGCATTGTACTACTGTTTCTATTTGTCTGTGAGGAGCTCCTCATAGTTGTATTCACAGCCACAGATCGATCATTCATTAATAAGATAACACCTTTAAAATATTTCAGTAAGTATCCTTATATCGTAGAAATTAAATTATCAATGTCCTGTGCACTTCCTACAATTCTGCTATAAGCTTTAAATAAATAAGATAGCATGTGTGATAGTTTAGCGTGCTATTGAGACTAAAAAGATTCAGTGAAAAGAAAGGTTATTATTTCAAGGTGATTTATGTCTCCTTAACCTGTAATTGCTCATAAAAATGTTTCTAAGGTTTACACACTAAAATCACAGTAAGATCTGCACCTATGACATCATATCTTAGTTCTATAAAACCTCTTACACACTCAGATATATTAAAGTCCCAGTAATATACAGGTGTTGTAGAGCAATCTAAACCACTGTAAAAGCACTGCGTTGAGACATTTAAAAAATAAATCACCTAATTTATTTATTTTATTTTGTTTTACTTGTTTATTTTTTGCTTCCAGGGTTATTGCTGGAGCTTGGTGTCTGCTCTACAAATCCACTGCTCCTGTAGCCATATTTTCTATTTTTAATTTTTTTTTGATAGGACAGAGAGATTGAGAGAGGAGAGGAGATAGAAAAGGAGAGAATGATAGATACCTACATAGACCTGCTTCATCACCTGTGAAGCAACCACCCTACAGGTGGGGACCCAGGGGCTTGAACTAGCATCCTTGCGTGGACCCTTGCGCTTAGTATACTATGTGTGCTTAACCCAGTGCACCACTGACTGCCCTCACCCCCATCTACACCCCTCTAATATTTTATATGTTAAGAACCTATTGAGTGTCTTGGGAACATTTTTCTGGTAAGAATTCCTGAGAAGTTTTACCTTGGCTGCTGTGCTAATTCATCATGCCTTTAATGAAATGGCCCAAGGAAATAAGACAATCTACTTTAGGTGTTATTTGTGCCTGAAATATTCTTCCCTGATTTTCCATGCACTGTTAACATGAACAAGGTAATTTGTCTGGCTCTGGTGGGACAAAATTACAGGAGGAAATGCAAACTACATAGATAGCTCTTCTCCAGGAAGTCTCTACAGTGCTTTTTCAGTTCATATCAAAAGACTTAAGATGTTGTTTGAGACATCTGTAATTTCTCTTCAAGGCAAGCTGGAGTGTCATAAATAAAATTGATTTTGTGTGTGTGTGTGTGTGTGTGTGTGTTGTTAATGTATTCCTTTCTCTTTCAATTTCTCAGCGAGCTGACATCGGGATTTCTGCCTTAACCATCACTCCAGATCGGGAGAATGTGGTGGATTTCACTACACGTTACATGGACTACTCAGTGGGGGTCCTACTTCGGAGGGCTGAAAAAACAGTGGATATGTTTGCTTGTCTTGCACCATTTGACCTCTCTTTATGGGCTTGCATTGCTGGCACAGTCCTGCTGGTGGGTCTACTGGTATACCTCTTGAATTGGCTTAATCCTCCACGGTTACAAATGGGATCAATGACTTCTACTACTCTCTACAACTCCATGTGGTTTGTGTATGGATCCTTTGTACAGCAAGGTAAGCAGAAAAGTACCCTTAAAAAATTTAATGTGATGTCTCAAATGCCATGAATTCAGTGGAGATAGAGTTCTTTCTGTATTTGACCTTAATAAATGTCCCCATGTGCCTTCATAGCAATGCTCAGAAAATCACTTTCTCAGAGCTCTTTTATAGTGGATCTCAGACACAGCAGGAATCCAGCAAAAGTGGTTCATTATCTTTTGATGTAGGTTCAATTTCATCAACAAAGCCAAAAGAATGAATGTCAAAGGTAAGGCTCACAAGAAACTCAAGATCAGATTTTTCTCCCCAAGCCCTGACATTCTGAAATTTAGCCTTCCTCGGATAAAACCACTTATTACCAGAGTATAATCTATTTATTTGCACATCTAAGAGATGTTGAGATTTGTTCCTTTTTCAGAGATTATTTTATGCATTAAAAATATTTATTGGCAGAAATAATTGTGACTACATTAAAACTCTGATAAGGAATTTTGTTTTAACTTTCACTTTATATATAATCTTTCTCAATGACTTTACACCTTCATTTACATTATAAAGAATGTCAACGCTGGGGGCCTGTTGTATGCTTTACATTGGGTTCTAGTTCTCCCCTGCCAAGAGAATTAGATCAGGCCTGCTAATTTCGGGCCCACTTGGCCCCGCCCCAAGGAACCCCGCCAGAGTAACAGAGTAGGAGAGAGTGCCAGAGTTCGAGAGTTGGAGAGGGTTCCTGAGTTCGAGAGTTGCAGAGTTGCAGAGTAGGAGAGAGTGCCAGAGTTTCAGAGTTGGAGAGTTAGAGAGGGTTCCTGAGTTCCTGAGTTACAGAGTAAGAGAGAGTTCCACAGTTAAAGAGTTTCAGAGTTCCAGAGAGAGAGGGTTCCTGAGTTCGAGAGTTCCTGAGTTCCAGAGTTGCAGAGTAAGAGAGAGTGCTTGCGCCGCAGCAAAGAGACAGCCGAGTTCTGTTTGGTGATTAGTTTGGTTTAGTTTATGAATCGTTGTTCCTGAATAAAGAAATACAGCTTCCCTGCCCAGCCATTGTCTCCGTGTCTCTGTTACCCGCCCGTGAAGCTAGCCCCGCCAGATAGAGCCAAAGAATTTTAACAACAGGGGCCTGGCACTGGCACACCTGGTTAGGTACACATGCTATTAGCATAGGAACTGGGTTTGAGCCCCCACTCCCACCTGCAGTAGGGTGCCTCAGAAGCTATGAAGTAGGTCTACAAGTGTCTATCTTTCACTCTTCCTCTCTATCACCCCTCTCCTCTCAATTTCTCTCTGTTCTATCAAGTTTAATAGAAAGAAAGAAAAAGAAAAGCATGTCATTGCTTTATAATTTAATGATCCATCTGAAACTAAAGGCTGTTGTAGTGCAGATAAGGGGGGGGTCTTTGTTCTGTAGATAGCTAGTAGGCATGTTTTAGTTATATTCCAAAGGGCCTGCGACTATACTAGTTTCTTTTTTTTTTTTTTCCCTGAGCCTGAAATCTGATATGCAGGTGGATCCTAATTATTGTCTAGGGAGATTATATCATGGCTGGAAAAAAGGACCAGAAAGATGGATCTGGGAAGAGAGTAGTTCCCAAATATGGGAAAGGTGTATAAATATTGTTGACTGTAAACTTCATTGATTTGAGACTCATTATTTTCACTTTATCATTTAAATTTCTCATTATCCTTATACCATGTTGTCCCATAGCATCTCTGTAGTAAGCTTTCTGAGGTGATGGTTTTCAAAAATATTTTTCATTCATTTATCAACCACTAAGATATTTAATTTGCATTATTTTCTTATACATAGAATTTTGCCTGTTATTGAGGATACACTTAAGAGCAAGAGAATCTGGGAGTTGGGGGATAGCACAGCAGGTTAAGCACAGGTGATGCAAAGCACAAGGACCGGCATAAGGATCCCGGTTCGAGCCCCCAGCTCCCTACCTGCAGGGGGGTCGCTTCACAAGTGGTGTAGCAGGTCTGTAGGTGTCTATCCTTCTCTCCCCCTCTCTATTTTCTCCTCCTCTCTCCATTTCGCTCTGTACCATCCAACAATGACAACATCAATAACAACATTAATAATAACTAAAACAATAAAAACAACAAGGGCAACAAAAGGAAATAAATAAAAATTAAAAAAGAGCAAGAAAATCTTTGTCATCCATAAAGTATAACTCCAGTGAGATGTACACAAGTAATTTCAGGTGAAAGTAAAAAGTGTTATGATGGTACTAGATACAGCCTGTTATGAAAACAAAGACATAGGGAACTCAGTCTATCCTAAAGGAAAGAGTAAGTAAAATGAAAGATGGTGGTTCAGGTTAGGATCAAAAACTTCTATGCTAGCATGAGTTCCTCCTACAGGCAACATTTTGGCCTGCTTCATGGAGTGGTATAAGAGTTAAAATGGCTAAATATCGTAGTTCTAAAAGAGACCCTTTACAACTTCTTGTAGAGCTAGTTTTAGGTTGTAATTGATTCTTTCAACTCTTCTTTTTATGAGAATATCTTTATCCTTCCTTCAAATCTGAGCACAAGTTGGGCAGGATAGAGTGTTCATACCTTTCTCATTAGCTAGCTATAAGTATTTTGCCATTCTAATATCCTTTATCTTGGTCTTTGTTAGTTTAATTATGGTGTGTCTTGGTGCATGTATCTCTATTTAGTATTCTTGAACTTTTTATATTTTTATATTCCCACAGTTCTTCACTTGGGAGAAGTTATCTGCTATTATTTCATCCAGTATGTGTTTTTCCCTGTTTTTCTTCTTTTTCTGGTAGGCCAATGATTTGAATGTTGTTTCTTTTTAGAAGATCTCACATGCCTCTGGTATTATTTTCATTTTCTTTGAACCCCTTTTTTAGATCTGTCACTCTTAGTCTCTTCTGCTTCATCTAGACTCTTTGATTCTTTCTTCAGTCTTTATTATTCTTCATATAAGTCCCTCAAGTCTTTTCATTAGTTCAGCTATTGTGATGTACCCACATGCCAACAACTATACTATAAACTATTAACACCCCAATAAAATGGAGGAAAAACTCAACTGTGGTTCTTATGTATCTGTTGTATAGATGTTACATAAATGTTTACATAAAAAATTTAAAATGACGGGAGTCGGGCTGTAGCACAGCGGGTTAAGCGCAAGTGGCACAAAGCACAAGGACCGGCATAAGGATCCCGGTTCGAACCCCGGCTCCCCACCTGCAGGGGAGTCGCTTCACAAGCGGTGAAACAGGTCTGCAGGTGTCTATCTTTCTCTCCTCTTCTCTGTCTTCCCCTCCTCTCTCCATTTCTCTCTGTCCTATCCAACAATGATAACAACAATAATAACTATAACAATAAAACAACAAGGGCAACAAAAGGGAATAAATAAATAAAATAAATATAAAAAAATTAAAAATGACAACATTAACTGAACTGCAAATATTTAAAAACATTAAAAAGGGATAGCAAGGCTTTTGGTGGTTGACTTTGAATGAAGAGGAAGAAAGTGAGCTATATGTTTAAAAGAATTAATAGATGAGGAGATATAACCAAATTTCTGATAGATCATAGAAGGTGTTACAGCTAAATATGTAAATATACCAACAAATTTAATCTAATTTCATTTCATTTTGTCCAATCCCATCTATTTTATTTAGTGCATGATTTCAATAATGACAAAAATGTAGATGACTTCTGGATCTGTGCCTGTGAATTTAGGTTTGGCATATCCGAGGGCCTACTTAGATCACTCTGAATATAGCAGAAGAAACAAAAATTCAACATTCCCCGGATTGAATTTATTTTGCATTTTACACCTTTGTAACTTCTCATATTGTCTGTGCTAGCTGATGCATCAACAGTCACACAGGCATACTTGCTAGAAGTCCTCACTGAAGCCAGTTTTGTTTTCTTCTTCATATACAACCATAATCTTGACCTGTGAAATTTACCTCATGGATGTCTCTAGAAGAGAAAACTTCTTACCTATCAAGATGCAACTTTGAGTTTTACCTGGGTTGAGTTTACCTCATCTATCCTTTGGGATTGTCTAAATCTCTTTGAATTACAAAGATATCTCAACCAATCTTTATTTATACATTTTACCTCCTTCCAATATAATTGCTATGTATTCACATATAAACCCAAGGATATACTCTAGTGAAGAGTCAACAATATTAATTCTCATTCTTTGAATGCTCCCTTGCAGCTGAAACAACTGAGTCTTTTAGAGCAAAGACACTGTTCTAACCCAGACTAAAATACTACCCCTCATGTATCATGCTTTCAGTTAATGGTCCAGTTACTATAGATTTTAACTCACCAACTCAAGACTAGTTCATGTTTTTCATTTTGCCTTTGCTTTTTTCCAGTTCCTGAAGTGTTTTTTTATTAAAACCTTGTGTAACCTTGAATCCCACTCCGTACTTTTCATCAGGCAAATTCTTTTGCATCCTGTAATTCTTATTTGGAGCTCACTTCCTTCAGCAAGCCTTTGTTGAGATTGTAAGCAATCTTGTAAGCACTTTACATAAGATATATTGAGCACTTTTGTCTGTATATTGAAATCGCATTTCTTTACTATTTGTCACCATCTATGTTCTCTGAACACAAAGCAGTACCTTGTTTATTCTCATAATCTTTTTGTCTGTGGTTCAGTTTCTAAAACATATCATGTGTTTAAGTTTCTGATAGATTAAATGAATATTTAGCTAATAATAGCTAAATGAATATAGCTGCTAAATGATGGAGTCAGCATGGAATTAACTGTGGTACTGTGCTTGCTAGATTATATGATATTTCCTAATGATCTGAAACTCTCCAAATCTAACAGATCCTTATTTAGAATGTCTCGACTCATATTTTTGGGTAACTAACACAAGGAGGCTATAAACAGACCTGCTATTAGTTAATACCTTACTTCTGAGGATGTTGACTTGCTTATCACTTAGTTTTCTGAATTTTGTCTGCAGGTGCCCACATTTCAGTAGATTTTGGAGTACAGCCAATAGAAAAAAAAATACTAAAGTGAAATTATCCATATGGTTCTCTAGTGCTGTAAACCTGCAGAAGATATCAAGTTATAAATAAGTCAAACAGTGTTCAATCCCTTCTTGATCCTGAAATGGATTATTGATTACGCACTTGTATACATTCTTAGTAATGAATTGCCCTGAGCTGAGTGTGGTTGTTTTATCTTTGAAAAGCACTATTGCTTCAGTTATTGTTGAAAAAATTAACTTTGGGGAGGGGTGTGGGTGATGGTACACCTGGTTAAGTGCAAGGACCGAACAAGGAGCCAGATTTGAGCCTCTGAACACTTCACAAGTGATGAAGCAAGTCTGTAGGTGTCTACCTCTCTCCTTTTTTATCTCCCCCTCCCCCCATTTTCTCTCTATCGTATCCAATAAGATGGGAAAATGGCCTTCAGGAATAGTGGATCCTTAGTGCCTGAGACCCAGTGATAACCTTGGAGGCAAATAAATAAATAAATTCAGTAAAAGATAATGGAAACTCTTTACACTTTTATTAAAATAGATTAAGAAAAACTTATAAACTCTATGAAAAAGAACATCAACCAATGACAGTCTTTGTCAACAAGAATAAGTTGAAATTGTGATACTTCCCATTAAAAAATTATATATATTCTCTTAAGAAGAAGTACAGCTTTTATCTTGTTGAGGCCCTAGATCAGATTGAATTGGGATAAACAGGCATTTCATATATTATCAGATGGATTTCTGCAACAAAGAGTTCAGAGACTGTGAAAGCCAAAGAATGTCAACTATATGTGAGTTGCTCACTAATGCTGATGTTAAAAAGAAAAAAAAATCTGTAGCTTCAAAGTACCCTGGGAAAGCAGCTCAGGGAATTCAACTGTGCTAAAGCAGTCTGGTTTGTTATAGGGATAAACTTGGTACATCTGTTTGGCTGCAACATTAGAGCTTGTGAATTAGGTAGTTAAATGCATGAATGAGGGACCAATTTTATGCAGGTTTTGTTGTCATTTTCTTTCCTCCCTTATCTCCATATCTATGCACATCTCTCTGCAATTAACGTCCTTAAAATAGCTGAAGTTTGATTTTTAAAGATCCCCAGTGACTGGTTTATGTGTAGTGACGCGGTAGCAGGGCCATGGAAAGTCTTAGCACTTGTTACACATACAGCTGTATGTGATTTGCTTGCTTGTAACTTGCAAAGGGAGATTTCACAATTCTCATGTGGCTTGGTTTGATTCTATGAAGTACAGCATGGTGACATATTTGAAGCCAACCTGTAGTTCATTGGTCAGTAAGCATTTCATAAGTGATGACCACGTGCAGAGAATAGCAAAAAAAAAGAAAGGAATAATTGCAGTAACTGTTTCAATAAATATTTCTTGGCTTCACCTTGGGTTGTGCCCAACCTAGTTGTTTTTGTCTTTGATCTTAAATAAGAGCTCCACCAATATTGTAGTAATATCTGGTCCCATGTTAATTAGGTCTTAGCCAAACTGGGACAAAAACAACTTCTGATAATAGGAACTATTGGAAAGGGTACCAAAAGGTACCCTACAAGATCAATAGTTCCACCATTACTAGTGATCGAATAGAAAGAGAACTGTGTGGAGTTATAGAAAAGAGCTTGATGGCTATATGTAAGAGAGGCAATCCTCTGGCTTTGAGATTCCAGGGCCATTTCTGGAAGAGAATAAAGAACTCTTCCTATTGTCATATAGACTGCATGGATCATCACCCCTTTCTTATGTACACACACACACACACACACACACACACACACACACGCACACACACCCTGACATTCCTCTCTATCAAAGCAGGTAACAGAAGAGATTGTTGATGAGAAAGCATCTCTTTAAAGAATTATCTAGAAGAATAAACTCAGAAAGACATTATAATAGTGTAGGTGGCAAGTATTTGAAATTTCCCAGTGTCTGGGTCACACACCTCTCCCACCACCCACCAGGATTCAATCTGAAATGGAGTAGCTGAAGCAACTCCTTGGTAGCGCCCTCTGATATTTCACATTCAATTTGAAGATAGCAAAAAAATTATATTGGCTATCGCTGTGCTGTTTGCTGTTCACAGTGAGCACAGACAGTGAGAGTAATGCCTCATGACAGGTTCACTGGGTTGGAGAGGCCAGTCTCTCTCCAAGTTCAGTTTTTGCAGGTATGCACTGTGGAAAGGCTTACTGTAATTTTTGTTTAGGTTCTCACAACATCGCTGTTGTTGCTAATTGTGATTGGCAGTGCTTATCCAGGGGGAGCAGCAAGTACTCTGAGCACTGCCACATCCACTTGAGAATTTCCGTGTGCTGATTTAAAACATGACAATGTACTCTTTTTTTTTTTTATTTTCCTCACCAGATTTTTCTACCACTTGAGAAGGGGAAAGGCTGAACAGTCATGCTTTTAAGCACTGTTCTAATTTTGTTATGTTGTGGACGTAGAGATGTAGGGAATGAAGAATCTGTGTGACTCAAGAAGCAGTGACTCAGTGCTCAGCTGGGAGCCCATTGGTTCGCATTCCCAGTGGGCTAATGAAGCCGTCTGCAGTCATTCCATGAACTGTACACATGAACATAGTTTATTCTGATACAAATGCTTCAGAATTTGAGCCAGGAAATCCTTTATGTTTTCCTTCCTTCCTTCCTTCCTTCCTTCCTTCCTTCCTTCCTTCCTTCCTTCCTTCCTTCTCTCCTTCTTCATCATCATCATCATCATCTCCTCCTCCTCCTTCTCCTCCCTTCCCTCCTCCTCCTCCTCCTCCACCTCCTCTGTCTCCTTCTTCTTCTAAGTGGTGCTTTGGACAAATTAAAAATAATCAAGGCACAAGAGAGTTTGTGTTGGTCAAGTGATTATGAAACAAGAACTGGTAGAAACACTCCTTTTCACTCAGAACTGCTTTTGAATTCCTAAGACTAATTGCAAGCATTGTTTTAGTATTTTATACAACAAAGGTGTGATTTCCTGAGAGGCACCTTATTGAGTGGTTTATTATTATTTTTTCATAATTGAAGGGGAGTTCTAAGAGATTCTGATATTTTTCCATTGTTGTGAATGTTTGCTTTTCCGAAATGTCACAAGAGCACTTAAAAATAAATAAATATGGGGCCAGATACGCAGTGCACCTGGTTAAGTACACACATTACAGTGCACAAGGATGTGAGTTCAAGCCTCCACCTGCAGGGGGAAAGCTTCACAAGTGATGAACCAGGGCTAAAGGTGCCTCTCTGTCTCTGCCCCCTCTCTCTCCCTCTCAGTTTCTATCTTTACCCAATAATAAATAATATTTTTAAAAGCAAGAAAGAAAAAGAAAATATCTTAGTAAAATAGAGAGATAGATATAGGGGCTTGATGGTACCTCCAACTTTAAGCTCTTGACCTCCACTTGTAAGAGGGGGACTTCACAAGCAGTGGAGCAATGCTGCTGTTTTCTCTTCTTTTCTCAGTCTTTTTCTCTCTATTGATCTTTCTTTGTCTCTCATCACCTATAAGAAAAAACAAAAAAGGGCCACCTATATAAAAAAAAAATGGCCACAAGTGGTGGAGCCAGTAAGGCACTGAGCCCTACAGATAGCCCTGTTGGCAAAAATAAACAAACAAATAAATAATATTCATGTCATAAAAAGGAGATGCCACAGAACCTCTAAAACAGCACTGGCATCATGGGAGCACAGAGTGCTCTCAGTAGCCCATTATAAATCCTCTCATTGTCAGTAGTGAGAATAATTCCTATAAATGTGACACAACCTCACAGCGAAACCTTACACACCAATGGATAGAAGGAAGCATCTATTGCCATACATTTCAGTTCTCTTATTTGCAAAGTATTTTTTTATAAGCATCATCCTTTTTTTAAAATCAAGATTTAGCTAAAGACCCATGCCTGACTCATAGTTTTACAATATGGACACATAAAATTACTTTCTGATTTTGGATGATGAGTAGATATTATAGAAAGCTTGTCCAGGGAGTCAGGCAGAAGCACAGCAGGTTAAGTGCAGGTGGCACAAAACCCAAGGACAGCATAAGGATCCCGGATTGAGCCCACCTGCAGGGGAGTCACTTCACAAGCAGTGAAGCAGGTCTGCAGGTGTCTCTCTTTCTCTCTTTCCCCCTCTCTGTCTTCCCTTCCTCTCTCCATTTCTCTCTGTCCTATCCAACAACGACATCAATAACAACAACAATAATAACTACAACAATAAAACAACAAGGGCAACAAAAGGGAATAAAAAAATAAGTAAATATTTAAAAAGAAAGCTTTTCTGTGAATCAGTCTGTCTCTTAGGCTGTAGGTGAGCTGTCCATTCAGGACAGCTGCTTTGCTGGCTCTATCTGCTTCAGCTGTTAGCTGGCATTTAATATTCACATCCATTATTAAGCTCTACTGCAGCATGTACTTGACATATTCTTCTGCCTTTCTTCTCTTATTTTTTAGGGTTCTTGAGATCCCATATATTCACAGCATTTTATTAGTTTGGGGCACCAAGGATCAAGCTAGGGGACTCACATATTAAAAAATTGCATTTTCCCACAGAGATATAATCCCAGTCCCTGTCTTTGCTATTTTAAATTCAGATTCTTTGTTTTTTTCCTTCCCTCCTTCCTTTCTTTTCTTTTACTGTAAAAGAAAAAGAAAGAGACTTTTGCATATATGATCCCACTGTGTTTCATTTTTTTTGAAGATTCAGTGCTATGGTTTCTTTATTTCCTTTATCATTATTAATTTATTTTTATATATTTATTTTTTTATTTAAGCAAGGATTAATTAACAAAACCATAGGGTAGGAGGGGTACAATTCCATACAATTCCCACCACCCATCTCCATATCACAACCCCTCCGCTGATAGTTTTCCCATTCTCTATCCCTCTGGGAGCCTGGACCCAGGGTCATTGTGGATTGCAGAAGGTAGGAGGTCTGGCTTCTGTAATTACTTCACTGCTAAACATGGGCGTTGACTGCTCGGTCCATACTCCCAGTCTGCCTCTCTCTTTCCCTAGTAGGGTGGGTCTCTGGGGAAGCTGAGCTCCAGGACACATTGGTGGGGTCTTCAGTCTAGGGAAGCCTGGCCGGCATCCTGATGACACCTGGAACCTGGTGACTGAAAAGAGAGTTAACATACGAAGCCAAACAAATTGTTGAGCAATCATGGACCCAAAGCTTGGAATAGTGGAGAGGAAGTGTTAGGGGGGTACTCACTATAAACTCTAGTGTACTTCTGCTTTCAGGTATATATTTTGCAGTAATTTACGGATACGTGTGAACATATGCTCTCTCTCACAGAAACTGGTGTATATCTAGGTTTTGGGACTTTGTTAGAAAGTGAACCACCTGAGATGAAATTAGAGTATACTATGAAAGGAAAGGTCTCACCCGACTAATGAAGCTGAAGAGTTGTCATTCCACACGAGAAGTCTCTGGACACAGTCTGAAGTGAAGCATGTTGAGGTGGCAATCGTGTTGGTTAGGTTGTGATCGGAGGATGCAATATTATTTGATAGGGATTGGGAGAGGCATACAGGAAAGTGGGCCCTATCCAATGGTTCCAGGACTGGGGGAAGTAGAGGCTCTATAGTGGAGATGTGAGGTTCCTGCTGTCTTAGGGTTCAAAAAAACAATCAATAGTTAATGTTATCATCACATTATTTAGTAATAGGGTTAACTTTGAAAAGTCCTTTTGCTAGGGTTTGCTGTACAGTACCCCGTATCTTGTATATAGCTGTGTTATTGGTTGCTTCTGATCTACTTGGTCTAGGCTTTTGAGAGAGTCTGCATATCAATTACACAGCCTATATATTAAAAAGATGCAGTTTGTGTTTTGAAAAACTTTGAGACATACAATATTTTTCCCCTCTCATATTAATTAACTAGTGATTTATATGACTACATTTTACTAGGAGTGTACATGAACACCATTCCCACCACCAAAAGACAGTGACCCACCCCTCCCACCCACTCCCACCCCCCACTGACCCAGGAAGCTGCATGTCTACCCCTCACCACAGGGTTTTTACTTTGATGACCTACTTACAATTTGGTCAGGTTCTGCTTTTACTTTCCCTTTCAGATCTTCGTACTCAACTTCTGTTGATGAGTGGGATCATCCCATACTCATCTTTATCTTTCTGACTTAGCTCACTTAACATAATTCCTTCTAGCTCTGTCCAAGATGGGTCAGAGAAGGTGGGTTCATTGTTCTTGAAAGCTGCATAGTATTCCATTGTGTATATATACCACAGCTTTCTCAGCCACTCATCTGTTGTTGGGCACCTGGGTTGCTTCCAGGTTTTAGCTATTATGAATTATGCTGCTATGAACATAGGAGTACACACCTCTTTTTGGTTGGGTGTTATGGGGTCCTTGGGGTATAATCCCAGGATAGGAATTACTGGATCATATGGAAGGTCCATGTCTAGCCTTCTGAGAGTTTTCCAGGCTGCTCTGCACAGAGGCTGGCCCAGTTTACATTCCCACCAGCAATGTAAAAGGTTTCCTCTGTCCCCACATCCTCTCCAGCATTTGTTGCTGCTGTCCTTTTTGATGTATGCCATTCTTACAGGAGTCAGGTGGTATCTTAGTGTTGTCTTAATTTCCTTTCTCTGACAATCAGTGACCTAGAGCAGTTTTTCATATATTTGTTAGCCTTTGGAACTCCTCTGTAGTGAATGTTTTGTTCATATCCCCTGCCCATTTTTGGATGGGATCATTTGCTTTTTTGGTGCTAAGTTTGCTGAGCTCTTTATATATTTTGGTGATTAGTTTCTTGTCTGATGTATGGCATGTGAAGATTTTCTCCCATTCTGTGAGGGGTCTCTTTGTTTGTTTAATAGTTTCTTTGGATGTGCAGAAGCTTTTCAATTTGATGTAGTCCCATTGGTTTGTTTCTGCGTTAGTCTTCCTTGCAATTGGGTTTGATTCATCAAAGATGTCCTTGAGGTATATGTGGGAAAGTGTTTTACCAATGTTTTCCTCTAAGTATTTGATTGTTTCTGGTCTGACATCTAGGTCTTTGATCCATTTGGAGTTGATTTTTGTTTCTGGTGAGATAAAGTGGTTCAATTTCATTCTTCTGCATGTTACAACCCAGTTGTCCCAGCACCATTTATTGAAGAGAGCCTCCTTTTTCCATTTAATCCTTTGGGCCCCTTATCAAAGATTAGATGTCCATAGGTGTGGGGATTTATTTCTGGGCTTTCAATTCTGTTCTACTGGTCTGTGTGCCTATTTTTGTTCCAGTACCATGCTGTTTTGATGATGATGGCTTTATAATATAGTTTAAGGTCTGGGAGTGTGATGCCTCCATTTCTCTTTCTTTTCCTTAAGATGGTTTTGGAAATTCTAGGTGTTTTCTGGTTCCAGATAAATGATTGTAGTGTTTGATCTATTCTCTTAAAGAAGCTTGGTGTAACTTTGATGGGTATTGCATTAAATTTGTATATGGCTCTGGGGAGAATATTCATTTTGATGATATTTATTCTTCCAATCCATGAGCATGGGATATCTTTCCATTTCTTGGTATCATTTTCTATTTCCTTGAGTAGCGACTCATACTTTTCAGTGTATAAGTCTTTCACTTTTGGTCAACTTTATTCCTAGGTATTTGATTTATTTTTGCTGAAACAGTAAATGCGAGTGATTTCTGGATGTCTTCTTCTTCAAATTTAGTGTTTGCATAAAGAAATGCCACTGATTTTTGTACATTGAATTTGTAGCCTGATACCTTGCTATATTGCCTAATAACTTCCAGTAGTTTTCTGCTGGATTCTTTAGGTTTTTCTATGTATACTATCATATCATCTGCAAATAGTGAGAGCTTGACTTCTTCCCTTCCAATCTATATTCCTTTGATTCCTTTCTCTTGCCTGATTGCTATGGCAAGAACTTCCAATACTATGTTGAAGAGTAACGGTGACAGTGGACAACCCTGTCTAATCCCTGATCTGAGGGGGAATGCTTTCAGCTTCTGTCCATTGAGTATGATGTTGGCTGTAGGTTTGCTATATATAGACTCCATTATATTGAGGAATTTCCCATCTATTCCCATTTTTTGTAGAGTTTTGAGCATGAATGGGTGTTGGATTTTGTGAAAGGCTTGCTCTGCATCTATTGAAATAATCATGTGGTTTTTGGCTTTGCTTTTATTGATGTGGTGAATGACATTGATTGACTTATGGATGCTGAACCGGCCTTGCATTCCTGGGATGAATCCCACTTGGTCGTGATGAACAATCATTTAGATATTTTGCTGTATCCGGGTGGCCAAGATCTTGTTTAATATTTTGGCATCTATGTTCATCAGAGATATTGGTCTGTAGTTTTCCTTTTTTGTTGTGTCCCTATCAGCTTCTGGTATCAGGGTGATGTTGGCTTTATAGGAGGTGGAAGGGAGCATTCATGTTTCTTCAATCTTATGGACAAGCTTAAGAAGTATGGGTACTAACTGTTTCCTGAAAGTTTTGTAGAATTCATTTGTGAAGCCACCTGGTCCAGGACTTTTGTTGTTGGGTAGGTTCTTAATAATGGTTTCAATTTCTTTGTCTGTGATTGGTGCATTTAGATTTTGTAGTTCTTCTTGGTTCAGTTTTGGAAGGGCATATGCTTCTAGGAATTGTTCCATTTCTTCCAGATTCTCTAGCTTGTGGTGTATAATTCTTTATAGAAGTTTTGCATGAACCTCTGGATTTCTGCAAGCAGCATATGGTTGGATTATGTTTTCTGATCCATCCCCCATCTCTGTGCCTTTTGATGGGTGAGTTTAAGCCATTGACATTTATTGATATTATGGCTTTAATGTATTGTAGTGCCATTGTTCAAAAAAATTTTTTTTGTTGTTTTCTCTGATATATTGCCATTATTATAGTGATGTTCTTGTTTATAAGAGGTCTTTTAGAACCTCTTTCATGGTCGGTTTGGTGATGGTTGCCTCCTTTAACTGTTGTTTGTCTAAGAAAATTTTGATCCCTCCATCTAGTTTGAATGAAAGTCTAGCAGGATATATTATCCTTGGTTGAAACCCTTTTTCATTCAGAGCTTGATAGATAAATTGCCATTCTCTTCTGGATTTCAGAGTTTGAGTTGAGAAATCTGCAGATAATCTTATGGGTTTTCCCTTGTATGTAACTTCTTGTTTCTCTCCTGCAGCCTTTAGGATCCTTTCTTTATCCTTACTTCTTCTCATTGTGACTATGATATGTTTTGGTGTCTTCAGTTCTGGGTTGATTCTGTTTGGTACTCTCTGGGCCTCTTGAATCTTGATGTCCTTTCTGTTATTCAGGTCTGGGAAGTTTTCTTCTATTATTTCCTCTAGAATGTTTGCTTCCCCTTCCTCTCTTTCTTCCTCTGGCAGGCCAATTATACGAATGTTACTTCTTTTGAGATCATCCCATATGTCTCTGTTGTTGTTTTCAGTGTCTCTCAATCTCTTTTTGAGCTCCTTCACCTCTTTCTTAGTTTTCTCTAACTCATCCTCTATCTGACTAATTCTGTTTTCTGCTACTGTTAGTCTGCTTTCCCTTGCCTCAGCTTCTTTCTTCATTACAGCTATTTCAGCTTTCAGTTCTCTAATTGCCTCAAGATAAGCAGTATTTTCCTTGGGGGTCTCAACTGATGTTTCCCTAATACTGCCATTCCTTGCCTCCAAAGTTGTTTTCATTTCTATCATTAATAAGTTTATAATTGCTTGCATACTTTTCTTATCTATGGTTACTTCTTGCTGATTTGTAGCTTCTTCTGGGCTCTTGTCTTCATTCATTGGAGTAGCAGTTTTATTTGTTTTTGATCTATCCATTTTTTTGATTTATGTGTTTCTTTTTTATGCTCTGTTGTTCCTCATCTGTTGTGTCTTGAGGACAAGTAACACTGTACTAAATACCTTTATGACAATTGCACTCACAAACCTCAGGAATTACAGTAGCAACTGAAGCAAGTATTGAAGCAGTTTAATCACTACCAGTTAGCCAAACATTTTCTCCAGTCCATGAAAAAATAGTAACCAAATCCCAGTGAAGAAAGAGAAAAGAAAGAAGGTATAGCAAGAATAGACAGTTATGCAGATCTACTATCCACTGTATATTCTAGGGGTAATAACAAGAGGGGAAAGGGAACTATAGCAGAGATACACACATAGAGTCCACTCTGAGTCAGATTTCTTTGCCAAAATAATTCATAAATTCAGAAAGTCAAAGAAGATGGAAGGAAGAAGTGTATGACAAATAAAAAAAAATAGAAAAAGAAAAAAAGAGACAAGTGAGAGAAAAAGGAAAAAATAAGAAAAAGAGCTGTAATTAAAGAGCAGTGAAAGGAAAAGTTTTTTTATTACTTTATTTTAAATTTAATTTAATTTTTTTAATTAGCTAGGAGGAGGAGGGAGGGGAGAGTCTGTAAAGGAGGTAGGAGTAAGGAGACAAGTTCCTCCCACAATCGATAAGATGCCCACTACCCTAGCAATGAAAGATACCTAAGAGTTAATTCTGGTCAACCTAAAGGGGGGGGATATATGCCTTTATATAATATTAATAATAAAATAGAGCAGGGTAAAAAAAAAACCTGTCCCAGATTACCTCAAACCTCATGATCAGAGGCAGCTGATTGTTAAGAATGAGAAAGAAAAAAAAAAAACCTCAGGACTAGACAAGGATAGCTGAAATAGACAGTTATGCAAATTTATTATCTACTGTATATTCTAGGGGTAGCTAAAGGAGGAAAGAAAGTTGAGCAGAGACACTCACAGTGAGAGTCCACACTGAGTCAGAATTCTTCCCCCAAATAATTCCCAAATGTGTATCAGTGAATTCAAAAAAGCACACTGTTTGGTGGTGTGGGGGCTGGGGCCTGTGGCTTTGTAAGCTGTAGGATTAAGGAAGAAAGGATGACAAGAATGAGAAAAAGAAGAAAAAGAAAGAGAGAAAAATGAAAAAGATAAGAAAAAGAACAGTCATAAAAGAGCGGTGAAAGGAGTTTTATTTATTTATTTTTTAAATTATTTAATTAGCTATGTGGGGTGAGGAGGGGGGTGGCTACTTAGAAAGAAAAAAGGCCAGAGGTTTCAGAAGGGTATAGACTTAGAATGAATGATACTCCCTGGTGGGATAGGAATTTGGTAAAGACAGAAGCTCAGCAGGGGAGCCTGCTAGGAGCTGGTCCCCAGGCTCTGGTTATGGGGGGGAGGGGGAGGAGGTGTGCTTAATAATTAAAAGGAAAAAAATTTTTTCCCTTTTTTTCTACTCTATTTCTTAATCCAAATTAAGTTATAGTCACCTCCTTGGTGTCACCGCTAGGACCCCTTATTGACTGGCCTACTAAAGGCAGAAAATCCTACCATTTCCAGAAGATGTGGTCAGAGCTCAAGCCACTAGCAGTTTCTCAGTCCGCCATCTTCAAGGAACCCCCCTATTTTTATTTTTTCTTTTTCCCTTTATTGGGGGATTAGTGTTTTTCATTTGACAGTAAATACAATAGTTTGTACATGCATAACATTTCTCATTTTTCACATAAAGCTACAGTCCCAATTAGGTCCTCTGTCTCAGGGTACATTTTTTATTCTGTTTTTTCATATAAAAAGATGTGAGCTTCACAAGTGATGAAGCAGGGCTGCAGGTATCTCTCTCCCTCTCTATATTCCCCTTCCATCTCAATTTCTGGCTGTCTCTATTCAAGAAATAAAGACACTAAAACAATATTTAGAAAGATGTGGACACACAAGCAAAGAGAAAGAGGCATGGAGTTTCCAGGTATGCTGCTACTTGACATGTTGTGATTACGTCAAGTACATTCCAGAATCATAGCTTTGCAGGAGAAGAACATGGATTAGAGTCCTCCCTTTTTTTCCTTGGTGACAATGAAAAAAAAAAAAAGAATTTGCCAGTTAACTCATTTGATCTTGGCTTTCTGGTCTATGGAATACAGTGTCAGATTATTTAAAATTTTTCTTCTTGCTCTATGGATATCTGATTCTATAATTAACATACTAAATTAGGCAACAATTTTGATAGTCTCTCTTCATTGAGAGACGATGTAAGGCTGAAAACTGAATTACCTCTCAGGAAAACACAAAGTATCTACCATCTGCAAGTCTTGAGGCCTTGGACAAGTTTCCTATCTCCTATAATTTTAAATTTTCCAGGTAATCATTAGTTATTCCATCCGATGTTTGACAAGTTAAGTTCTCAACCAAAAAACACTCAAAGTATATGCAAGACACTAAGCAAACACTCAGCATTGCAATTATTATTTGCATTTTATGGAAAAATAGGGAAGTATTTAATGCTCTGTGCACACATCATTACCTCACAGAAAACAAGCATTACTTTAAAGACAGATATTGTAATTAAGCCTAGGAAAGTCTACTAGGAAAACTGATAGAACTAACAGCTAATGAAATTGCTAAAAACCATATGCTGAGAAATTCAGTAAGAAACGCCATGTCATTCATTGAGACATGCAAAGCTATAAAAACACTTTGTTCTGTGTGAGCACAAATATACCACATGCAGTAATAAAATGGCCTAACGTGGTCAAAGATGTAATAAATCAGTGAGCTCTGACTGAATGAAATTATCCAGGGATTCAAAGTGCTTTACAGCTTACATACTACAGTGGTGGTGCAGTGGATAAAGCATTGCACTCTGAAGCTTGAAACCCCCTGTCATCACAATGCCAGAGTGATGGTCTGGCTTTCTCTCTCTCTTTATTTCTTTTTTTTTAATTGATTAATTTATTTATTTATTCCTTTTGTTGCCCTTGTTGTTTTGTTGTTGTAGTTATTATTGATGTCATTGTTGTTGGATAGGACAGAGAGAAATGGAGAGAGGAGGGGAAGACAGAGAGGGGGAGAGAAAGACAGACACCTGCAGACCTGCTTCACTGCCTGTGAAGTGACTCCCCAGCAGGTGGGGAGCCGGGGGCTCGAACCGGGATCCTTCCGCTGGTCCTTGTGCTTAGCGCCACCTGCGCTTAACCCGCTGCGCTACTCCCTGACTCCCTCTCTCTCTCTTTAATGGAACATCAATCTTAAACTAAAAACAAACAAGAATACTGAAAAGTCCCATAGAGACAAGTCATCTTTAAAAGTTGTGTACTTTGGTTTTAAGATTATATGTTGGACTCTAACTAAAATAGTACAACGCTAAGTGTAAGGATTTTGTGGAAGGCAAACATCATTACATACTCCCATTAAAATGAGGATAATATGTCAGTTTGTTTTGTATACTCCTGGTACTGGTATTAAAAACCAGAATATCTTAGTATTTTAAGCCATATCACAAGCTGGTAGATAGAGCTCTATCTAGATAGATAGAGATAATAGAGCTCTAAGAACCCTGTCTGGAATATTTAAGTATGTATAGCTTATGTTAAATGCTATGTAATGTTGTTTTTTTTTTTTTTACTTCACTGGAAGAGTGCCTTAAACAAAAGAAAATTGCTGAAGAAGTTTTTCCTCACTATAATAAATGCAATGCTTGCATGGCAATTTCAATTAGCGTATAATCATAGGGAGGTGACACATAACATCATTAAATGTATATTCCCATTATTTTACATACTATCGGCACTGGAATATTTAACTGCAGGTGTAATGTTATTTTTAAAGACATATCAGTTTATAGTTGATGGTGGTGTCGCACCTGGTTACAATGCACAAGGACCAGGGTTCAAATCCCCACTCTCTACCTGCAGAGGGAAAGCTTTGTGAGTGGTGAAGCAGGGCTGCAGGTGTCTGTCTGTTTCTTTTCCTTTCCTCTCAATTTTTGACTGTCTTTATCAAACAGATAAATAAAGATAATTAAAATTATAAAAAATATTTTTTAAAAAATATCTGTCAAGTTCCTAGTATCCAGTAAAATATGTGATGTTAACCTATGAAAAATCAAGGCACACAAGTATTCTTAACTAAATTTTAAATAAATAATTCCCTACTGGTATTCAGTGTTGATTCTAAAATTTTTAAATGATTTTATTGGTAATAAATATTACCAATCTAAAAATAAATTTAATCGCATTTATTAACATAATTGAAAACTCATATAAAGCCTTCAGATATTTTTCAAATGTAATATAATTGTATTAGTGACTTCACAATGGTTTACAAAGGTCTAGTTTACACCACACCCATCACCAAAGTTTTATTTCTCAGCAATAACAGAGTCTGAGAAACAACGAGGTTACTTGTTTGTTTGGTTCTTTTTTTTTTTTGCTTTCTCTTTTGGTGCTTTACTTCTCTATGTCCCACATGTGAACAAAACCAACTGGTAATTGTCTTTTACCTTTTTACCTATTCCACTAAGGATAATCACATCCACTTCTATCCATTTTGTCCTGAAGGATACAAAATCATCCTTTTTAAATTACAGAACAGTATTCCACTGAGGATATGGCTCACAAGTACTTTATCCAGTTGTCATGGGGGGTAAGGAGGGACAGGCACTGGTGCACCCGGTTAAGTGCACACAGTGCACAAGGACACAGGTTCAAGAACCTGGTCCCCACCTTCAGGGAGAAAGCTTCACAAATGGTGAAGTAAGACTGCAGGTGTCTCTTTGTCTCTTCCTTTCTCTATCTTTCCCTCCCCTCCCAATTTCTTTATATTTCTTTATATTTATTTTTCCCTTTTTGTTACCCTTGTTGTTTCCCCTCTCAATTTTTAAAGATGATGATGATGATGATAATGATGATGATGATGATGATGATGATGATGATGATGATGATGATGATGATGATGATGATGAATAAGAGCAAGAGCAAGACGGAGACCAGAACACTGCTGATCTCGGGCACAAGGTGGTTCTGCAGCAGAGCCTGAGATCTCTGGGGCCTTGAACATACACATACATCACATAACACCTGTCCTCTCTCCCTATCCCTGACATCTGGATGCTTTTGCAAACAAATTTTAATAGAACATTGGTTCAGAAAATTGCCAAGTTCCTAAACCAGTAATCACGTGTTGCCAGGAATAGAACTTTATTTTTCAGAAGTGCATACTTTCAGCTGAGGTAGATTTTGACCTTTAAAATTTGAAGTGGTCTTCTTTCACCTGGCTAAGACATCTGAAGTCCTGAAAAAGTGTTGATAACTTTCTGCCCTGGTTTAGATCCTTTGAAATATCATGATGATCTTTCTCTCTAAATAAATATAACAGAGATTTTGCAAAGTCAGCAGGGCCATCTGTCAGCACATTTCTGCCCTGTTGTTGTGCTTTTCTCCAAGTTAAGACCACTTACTCTTCTGTTCTCTGTCTTCTGTCACCATCACCCATGGTGTGCTGTAATCCCAGGAAATGCAATGCCTGCAGTGTAGCCCTGCTTAATAAATCACTCCATGTTATTTATCTTTCTCTTGACATATATTTAGCAGCAGGAACCGTTATCCAGTAGTGACAGTACTAAGTTCGATTGACATTTTCTCTTAATTAACTGCCCCATGGACTACAAATTTTGCATTGGGAATAAACTTCCTTGGCTGAATGCTATCAAGAACAAAGAAGTGTTGAGCTCACTGTACAAACCAGAGCAAACTCAAGGAAATATTTTTGCCACTTTTACAGAACTTGGGTGTATTCTAAAGCTTAGGAGACAACAAACAGAATTTGTATTTAAGATCATATAAGAAGGGCGGTGGTGCACACCTGGTTAAATGCACATAGTACTAAGTTCAAGGATCTGGGTTCAAGCCCCTGGCTTCCCACCTGCAGAGGAGACTCTTCATTAGTGGTGAAGCAGGTGTCTCTCTTTCTCTCTCCCTATCTCCCCTCCCCTCTCAATTTCTCTCTGTCCTGTCCAATAAAATGGAAAAAAAAAATGCCTCCAGGAGCAGTGGAGTTGTAGTGCCAGTATGGAGTTCCAACAGTAACCCTGGAGGCAAATAGTAATAATAAAGATAAAAATAAATAAAATAAATCATATTGGACCATTTTCATTATGCAAATGACAAATCAGACCACATTAATGGGGTTCAATTATATATCTAAATCCCTCTGTGATATTACTCCTTCAGTCAACTTAATCACTTAACACTTTCATCACTTGAGGGAATCGTGTCTTTGCAGACCAAACATGTTTCTGTACCTTAATGCCAAGGATCCAGTTATAGATCTTTCCTTTCCTTTCCTGAATGTTTATGACTCTCTGTGATGGTGATGGACACCATTGTAGCTCCTGGAGGCATCTTCATGCGAAAACCAGAAAAAGATTCACATTCACAGAGCTTATGGTCTCCTGAAGTGAGATAGGCAGCAGACAGTAGGGAAAAAGAAAGAAAGAAAGAAAGAAAGAAAGAAAGAAAGAAAGAAAGAAAGAAAGAAAGAAAGAAAGAGAGGAAGAAAGAAAGGGAGAGAGAAAGAAAGAAGAAAAGAAAGAGGAGGGAAGGAAGGAAGGAAAAAAGAAAGAAAGAAAAAGAAAGAAAGGAAGAAAGAAAGAAAGAAAGAAAGAAAGAAAGAAAGAAAGAAAGAAAGAAAGAAAAAGAGAAGGAAAGGGGAGGGGAGAGGAGAGGAGAGGAGAGGAGAGGAGAGGAGAGGAGAGGAGAGGAGAGGAGAGGAGAGGAAAACCTCTTGTGAAGTTTCCCCCTACAGGTGAGGAGCAGGGGCTTGAACATGGGTCCTTGCACATGATGGCATGTGCACTCAACCAGGTGCACCACCACTCAGCCCCCTACCTGCACTCTTAGAAGAGTATTAGAGGTAACAAAAGTTATGGCATTTTCCATTTAGTTTTTCTTCTCAATCTATTGATTTAACTCTGATTCTAATAAATATTTCATTTTACAAGGAATACTAGCTTTTTACTTGAATTCTACATGCTTGCATACACATGCATGTATATGTAAATAATATGTGTGCATATATTCATACATAGTTCAAGAACTATATACCTATGAATGGGAAAGAGTTTTCTCCTGTCTCAAAGCAAGAAAATAATGATCTCTTTCTTGCAAAGTAGAATTCAGTAAGCCCCTTGCTTCTAAATCAGCAGATAAGCTTCTCTATAAAATATTTTCCTGCCAGGGGCTGGGTGGTGGTGCCCCCTGGTTGAGCACACATTTTACATTGTGCAAGGACCCAGGTTCAAGGCCCTCGTGCCCCGCTGCAGGGGGAAAGCTTCATAAGGGGTGAAGTGAAGCAAGACTGCAGGTGTGTCTGTCTGCCTCTATCCCTTTCTATCTCCTCCTTCCTCTCAATTTCTGGCTGTCTCTATTCAATAAATAAAGATAATAAAAAATTTTAAAAGAATATTTTCCCATCAAACAATTAATCTGAAGAAACTTCAATTACAATTACATGGCACACATATGCATACGCATACACATATACACATGCATCCCCCGTATCCAACGAGATGTTAAAATCAACTAGCATTTATAGATGCCTTGAACTCTGGCTTCCCTCACAGAAAAATATGTCTCTAACATCCTACACCTAAACATTCCATGTCAAGGCCAGTTCATTCTTTTTTCACTTAATAATTTCTCAATGTTTAAGTCCACAGCCATTTAGTCACAAAAGGCCATCTGGAGCAGGAGATTAAATAGACTTGGAGCTGCAGCCACAGTAGGAATCTGTAAACTCAGCATTCCCTCCCCAGAAAGCCTGTCTTTGACTAAAAAAAAAAAAAAAAAAAAAAAAGGATGTGGAGGCTTCCACTGGGTCTGAGCTTAATCCCCATGCCACAGGGAAGCAAGGTCAGGGCATCTGTTGACTCCAGGAAATCATACAACTGGTCCCCCTTAGAGCTGCCACAAAATATTGTATAGATTGGGAACAAGTCTGGAAAAAAAAATCAGATATTTTCAAGTGAGGCTTTCATATTCAATCCTCTAAATACAGGAAATGGTTTTAGGTCAAAGAGGAAAAGTTAAAATGTTCACCCTGATGTTCATTGATTTTTAATTTTTCCTTCTGAGCTAGTATTGACCCAATTGACATTCTGCAAATGCTATCTTGATTAGGTTAAGCAAGTTGAAAATTACATTTGATGACCTGAATAATTCATTAAAAAGGATAAGCATTAAAACTAGCTTTAGAAGCACAAATACTTTTTTTTAAAAAAATAATAATGGGAGATAATGAAGTTGGCCACATACCATGTGTAGAATGGATACTTCTAAGTTGGCACAAGTAAGGTGTGTGCCACCAAATGACACCAGATCCATAATTGACTGATGAACCCAACGAGCGTAATTTGGCTGTGAAAAAGTCATTCCTGGCACTAAAAGGCAATTTAACATGCATCTACACCCTGGAAAGCTTGGAAAATGAACAGTAATTGCAGAGGTCAAACTTTTAAGCTGGTTCTGCTTGCTGGTTTCAGCCTAAGACGTGGCTGCAGTACAGTTTAAACCTCAAATCTGTGACCGTCTGGGGCTGTCACTGAATTGAGGGAGTTTATCAACTGACAACATTGGAAATTATAACTTATGCATACATTCAAATTGTAGAGAAATCTACACACCAAATTACCACTTTGAAGGGTAATGAGTTTATAAACCTGCATACTACATATATATGTCATATATATGTGTGTGTGTGGATACTTCTTTAAAAAAATAATGTTATTTATTATTGGATAGAGGCAGAGATAAATTGAGAGGATGGAGAAGATAGAGAAGGAGAGAGACAGAGAGACACCTACCTGTAGCCCTGCTTTACCACTCATGAAGCTTTCCCTGTGCAAGTGGGGACCAGAGCCTTGAATCTGTCTTTATGCACTTTAGCATGTGTGTTCAACCAGGTACACCATCACCGGGCCCTTATACATATGTGTGTGTGTGTTTATTGCATTTTTTTCCTTCTTTAACAGAATATTTCCTCTTATGATTCCACTACAATTTAATATTGGTAACTTGAAGGAAAATATTAGCAATAGAGTATATTGTGCATGGCAGAAAATAACCCCAAGTATATTGTTTTCTTAATATTTTATTTATTTATTACTTATTTCATAGAGATAGAGAAATTAATGGGGAAGGGGGAGATAGAGAGGGAGAGAAAAAGTGAGAAAACTGCAAGCCTTGTGAGCTCATCTTTTAAATTAAGGTAGGTTTATCTCCCTTTTGATGAAATCTTAAATCAACCCACAAATGACCTAGGCCTGCAAATAACCCAGCAGAGTTTACCTGGTGACCACAGTGAGTAAGTTACTTTAGAGTAGATTCTCCATATAATTTGTAAAGTTTCCTCTTTCTTGTCACCAAAGCTATTAGTGAGGCTCCACCATTCACAGAAGCCATTTTTCCCTTTTTGTGGTAAAGACAGAGAGAGTAGGGACAGAGAATGAGAAGTGCCTGTAGCACTGGTCCACAGCTCACAAAGCCTCCCCTCTGCAGGTGGAGACTCAGGGCTTGAACTCAGATCCTTGGGTGTGGTATCTGAGTAGTCATGCTTTTCTAGTTGTTTCTAAAGCTGATGTGAATGTGAAACAAGGAAATGGTCAAAAACAAACAAGCAAACAAAAAGACCTGCACAGTGCCTGGAACATTAGTAAATATTTAGCAAGGAGTTTTAAAATACTGTTTCCTGACGTTTGCTTTATAATCTTTTACTTCTACTTTTTGGTTTTAATTTAACAGTATTTTATTTTGTTTTGTTTAGGTTCTTTTTCTCCCTTACTTCACATCCTACCTGCTACATTCAGGGTTTAATATATCACTAAACCCTGGCACAAGGTGATGTTGTTTTAATTTCTTTTTAACTTTGTTCTCTTTCTTTTATTTGATAGGACAAAGAGAAATTGAGGGGAGTGAGGAAATAGGGTGAGAGACACCTGCAGTACTATTCCACAGTTTATGAAGCTTCCTCCTTGCAGGTTGGGATGAATCCAGGTCCTTGTGCATAGTAATATATACTCTTAACCTTGTGCATTTTGATTTCTGTATCAATTGCATTTTTCAACTCATGTTTTAACTGACTGATGTTTCTACATTGACAAATGCCTTAGAACTTTCTGGAAGAATCTAGAAGCTGTACCCAAATAGAACACTAAATAGATAGAAGAGGTAGAGATGATATTCTTTAAAATAGCTAGACTTCACTTGGAATTCTAAAATGCATCCTGCATACACTTGAACTGTGATTCATATACACTCACATACTCAATCAGCAATGTTGCAAATATCGCTACTCAGGTTATGAATTATGTCCTTTAGTTACACAACTGTCTTTTACCTGCTGAAGTGTAACTGAATATACAGGCCTCATATATTGAATAAAATGCCTATATTTCATCTTTTTAAAAAATTTCATCTTACTGGTGATTAATAGGAGGTCACAAGGTTGTAAGATTACAATGTATAGTTCCATACCCATCACCAAAGTTCTGTGTCCCCACCCTCACACCTCCCAAAGACGACCACCAGAGTTCTCATGAGTCTTACAGTTTTCTTGCTTCCTTTTTTTTTTTAGTTCATATATATCATTTCTCTAGATTCCACATAATTAGTAAAACCATCTGGTAGTTCTCTTCCATCTCTATCTCACTAAGCATAATCACCACTACTTCAATCCATTTTGTCCCACTTTTTAATTCTTTCTAATAATTTTTAATTTGTTATGAATAGTTGTTACAAGATTATAAGGTTACAATGTATAGTTCCACACCACACTCAGCACCAAAGTTCTGTATCCTACCCTTCAACCTCCCAAAAATAACTACCATAGCTTTCACAAGTCTTAGAGACACTTTTCTTGCTTCTATTTTGTTTGGATTTTTTTGACAAGTTAATGTAAATCAGATCTCTCTATATTCTACATATGAGTGAAACCACCTGGTCTTCCAACTCTTTACATATTTCTCTAAGCTAGTTCCAATCATTTTGTCTCAAAGGACACAATACCATCTTTTTTTAATATAGAATAATATTCCATGGAGTATATATCCCATAACTACTTTAGCCAGTCATCTGATGATGAACATCTAGGCTGCTTCCACTCTTTGGCTACAGTGAATAATGCAGCGATGAACATGGTGTGCATATATCCCTTCGAATTAGTGTTTCAGTGTCCTTTGGATAAATGCTTAAGGGTGGTATTGTTGGGTCATAAAGATAATTTCATTTTTATTTGCTTAAGAATTCTCCATAAAGTCTTATAAAGTGGCTGCACTAGTTTGCATTCCCCCCAGGAGTGTAGCATTTACTGATTTGCTGGTGGAAACCTTTCTCTCAGGTGTGAGATGGTATCTCAGTGTAGTTTTAACTTGCATTTCTCTAATGATAAGTGAAGTAGAACATTTTTTCATGTGTCTGTGTGCCTTGTGATTTTCTTATTTATAAAGCTTTCTGTTTAGTTCTTTGACTTTTTTATTGGGTTGTTTTTAGTTCTTTTATAGATCTGTACCAATTCTATATAGATGATTGCTAATAGTCACTTGTCAGGTGTGTCATGTGCAAATATCTTCTCCCATTTACTGGGTTTCCTGATTATCCTAGATTAGTTTGGTTTTGATGTGTAGAGGCTCTTTAGTCACATGCAATCCTTTTTATTTACTCTAATTTTAATTTCCCATGCACATGGGATTGAGTCTCCAAATACCTCTTGGACGTGAAAATCACTAACTTTTTCATCTATAAATTTTAGAGTTTCTGGCCTAATATCAGATCTTAATCCATTTTTATTTAACCTTGGTATTTGCTGTTAGGTGGTGGTCTAGTTTTACTTTTCTACATGTGGCTGTCCAATTTTCCCAGCACCATCTGTTAAAGAGAGCTTCTTTACCCCATCAAATGATTTTGGCCCCTTTGTCATAAGGGTTGTATATGTGTGGGCTCATTTCTGGGATTTCAATTCTCCATGGATCAAGTGTCCATATTTATGCCAGTACCATGCTGTTTTGATTACTAGTGCTTTGTAGTATAAACTTAAGTTGAGGAGTGTGATACCTCCTTTTTTTCCTCAGAAGTTTTTTGGCTATTTGTTTGTGTGTGTGTGTGTGTGTGTGTGTGTGTGTGTGTGTGTGTGTGTGTGTGGTCCAACACAAATCTTTGGACAGGTTGTTCTATTTGATTGAAAAATGCCACTGGGATCTTCACAGAGATTTCACTGAAATTGTATTTGGACTATAGAATAACCATTTTAATAATGTTTATCTTTCCAATCCAAGAACAAAGGAATGCTCTTCCATTTCTGTGTGTTCTCTATTTCTTTTAACAACATCCTATAATTTTCATTGTAAAGATCCTTCACCTCCTTTGTGAGACGCACCCAAAGTATTTTATATTTTTGGATTCCACTGTATATGGGATTGAGTCTCTTATTTTCTTTTCCTCTGATTCTTTGTTTGTATACAAAAACGCCCCAGTTTTGTGTGTATTGATTTTGCATCCTATTAATTTTCTAAATTTAGTAAATATTTTGAGTAGATTTTTTGTGGGGCTTTAAGGGTTCTCTAGATATATCATCATTTCAACAGCAAATAGGATAGTTCGATTTCTTCCTTATCAATCTGTATGCCTTTGATATCTCTTTCTTGTCTGATTGCAGTAGCAAGGACCTAGAAGAACTATGTTGGATAATAATGGTGATAGTAGATATCTTCATCTGGTTCCCAACATTAGGGGGAAAGATATTAGATTTTCCCTTTTGAAAATGATGTTAGTTGTGTGTTTGTAATAAATGGTCATTACTGTGTTGAGGAATTGCCGTTCTAGTCTCAGTTTCTGGAGGGAATTAATTATAAATGGGTTTTGGGTCTTGTCAAATGCTTTTTTGGGCATAAATTGGTATAACCATGGGATTTTTACCTTTCTTAGGAGTGTTGATATAATGAGTTACATTGATTGACTTGCATATAATTAACCATCCCTGCTTCCCAAGGATAAATCCCAGTTGGTCTTGGTGAATTATTTTCTTTTTTTTTAATTTAATTTATTTTATTTATTTATTCCCTTTTGTTGCTCTTGTTGTTTTATTGTGGTTATTATTGTTTTCATCGTTGTTGGATAGGACAGAGAGAAATGGAGAGAAGGGGGAAGACAGAGAGGAGGAGAGAAAGATAGACACCTGCAGACCTGCTTCACTGCCTGTGAAGCGACTCCCCTGCAGGTGGGGAGCCAGGGGCTCGAACCAGGATCCTTAATGCTGGTCCTTGCACTTTGTGCTGTGTGCACTTAACCCGCTGTGCTACCACCTGACTCCCAAATTATTTTTATTATTTTCTTGATATGTTGTTGGATTTTATTTGCCAAGATCTTGTTCAGGATCTTTCCATCAATGTTCGTCTATATAGGTCTATAGTTTTATATAGTCTATAGTTTTATATAGATATAGTTTTATAGTTTGTCTATATAGGTCTATAGTTTTCTTTTCTGGTAGTCTTTTAATGCTTTGGGGATCAAAGTGATGTTATCCTCATAGGTCATATTTGTGAGTGCTTGCCACACTTCAATTTTCTAAAAGAGTTTGAGGAGAATTGCTGTTTTTTCTTCTTTGAAAGTCTTACAGAATTTATTAGTAAAGCCTACTGAACATCAGCTTTTATTCTTGGGAAGATTTTTGATGACCAAATCAATTTCTATGCTAGTGATTGACTTGTTTATGCTATCTGTTGCTTTTTGGGGTTAGGTTTGACAGGTAATATGATTCTAGAAATATATCCATCCCTTTTAAGGTGTGCAGTTTTTTCCCCATAGAGATATTCATAATATTCATGTATGATTCTTTTTATCTCCATCTTCAGCTGTAATTTCATCTCTCTCATTCCTGATTGTTTTTTCATAGCTATATCTCTCTGTCTTTTGTGAATTTAGCCAGTGATTTATCTATTTGTCCTTTTGAAAAGCCAACTTGGTTTCATTAAACTTTTGGATTGTCTTTCTAGATTCTATTTTATTATTTTCTGCTCTGATTTTGACTATTTCTTTCCTCCTGATGTCTTTTGAGTCTCTCTATTTCTCCTTTTCTAGTTTACTCAGTTGTGATATAGGTAACTTAACTTGATATCCTTGCTGCTTGTTAACAGGGGCTTTTCTTACTATAAACTTTCCTCTGAGGACAGCTTTTGCTGTTACCCACAGGGTCTGGTAGTTGGTCTTTTCATTTTTATTGTTCTCCAATTACCTTTTAAGTTCTCATTTTATTCCTTCAGTGACTTAAGTCTTATTAGAAGTGTATTATTCATTTTCCATAGTCTGGGTGTATTTCTTTATTTCTGTTTGTGGTTAATTTCTAACCTCACAGCCTCATGTTCAGAAGAGATACTTTTTATAAGTTCAATATTCACATGTTTATTAAGGCTGTCTTTATATCCTAACACATGGTTAATCCTTGATAATGTTTCATGTGCATATAAAAAGAATAAATACAGCAGGGGTAGATAGCATAACGATTATGCAAACAGACTCCCATGCCTGAGGCTCCAAAGTCCCAGGCTCAATCTCCTGCACCATGATAAACCAGAGCTGAGCAGTGCTCTGGTTAAAAAAGAAGAAGAAGAATATATATTCTTTTGGGGAGATGGGATAAAAGATTCTGAATATATCGGCTAGGTTCATCTCATCTATGACTTCATCTAAGGTTTCTTTTTCCTTGGTGATTTATTTGAGCTCACACATGGCTTAGTGTATTTCTGAAGAAATAATGGAAAGCAAGGGGAAAAAAAAGATTCAAAATTTGGAAGCTGAAAACAGAATTTGTAAAATTAAGTAATTTTGTTCACAGTCAGATTGAAAAATCTCAATGCACTGTCAATCAATGAGTTATAATTTCAAATTAATTTTCATGATGGCAGAATAATTCATTTGAATAGTGCATCTGTTTTATTCCATATGCACAACCCAGGTTCAAAGCCAGCTGCCACAACAATAGAGGAAGCTTTAGTATTTATTATTGTTCCCCTTCCCCTCTGTTTCTGTCTCGCTTTTATTTGAGGGGTTAACAATTAATAGTAAGTACAGTTGATTTTACATGTGTAGAATTTCTCATCTCACCATGATAGGTGTCTGCCACATACTCTCACCCCCAGCCTAGGTTCCCTCCACCATTGTGTTTCAGGACCTAACAGCTCCCGCACCCCTCATCTCAACCTTTCCTGGAGTCCTTTGCTTTGGGCAAACCCAATCCAAGGTCTACTTTGTGTTTCTGTTTGTTTGTTTGTTTGTTTTTCTATCAGGGTTGTTGCTTGGGCTCTGTTCCTGCTCTACAAATCCACCATTCCCAGTGGCTTTATTTTTATCTTTTTTTCTTTCCATTTTTATTTAAAGAACAGAAAGAAATTTAAAGGAGAGGTGAGAAAGAGAAGGAGAGAGTAAGATAGATACCTACAGACCTGCTTCACCTGCAGGTGGGGAGTAGGGACTTGAACCTGTTCTTGTACATGGTCATATGTCTACTTAACCAGGTTTAACACCACCTTCTCCCTGTGTTTCCACTTCCTGTTCTTGTTTCTTAAGTTAAGCCCAAGAGTGAGATCATCCAATATTCATCTTTCTCTTTCTGAGTGATCTTACTTCACATGGTGGCTTCAAGCTCCATCCAAGAGGATACAAAGAGGATGACTCCATCATTTTTAATGGTTGACTAGTATTCCATTGTACATACATACCACAACTTTCTCAGCCAGTCTTATGTTGTTGGACACCTATGTTGCTTCTAAATTTGGGCTATTACAAATTGTACTGCTATGAATATAGGTTAATAAATGCCTCTCTATTTCTATCTGAAAATGCTGGTTTAGCATGGTTAAGCCCCAGTATCAACAAAAATTAAGAAATCTAATCTTCAGTAGTAGTAAGTTTCTGGGCTTGAGTGGCATTTTGGAGGAGGGCTAAGACAGATTTGAGACTTGGTCCTGGCTATTTTATCATCATTAAAATGGATGGAATATGTATTGGCATCCACTGGCCTTTTCTGCAAGCTTAGTTCAAGAACAATCTCTCCATTCAAAAACTAATTAATAACTTTGCTCTCTTCTCTACTTCACTTTTTATTCTCATTGGCACTGCTGATTACCTTTTGAATTTCATGCTTCTAGAATTGGTAAAAACAGGTGCAATTCTCAGAAGCACGGATTGATTAAATACCTGAAAAACAGGGCCAATGATGGTGCTAGAATTTATCTAGTGGTCATATATAGTGGCTCAAGCATTGCTATAATTATTTTGTGTCATTAAAAGCTAATATATAGGTAGATAATGACATACCTGACTTAGCTGCATGCTGCTTGACAAATGAATAGTTATTCAGACAACATTTCATCTTTCAGAGTCTTTTTAAGATCTAATTTCACTGCCAGATCTTGGTGAAATCAGTAAGTAGCAACAACAACAAAAAAGTTGTATAGAAAAAAGGAGAGAAAAATATCTGGAATTCTCCAGAAAGTGGTGCTTGGATAAGTGTAAGGATTCAAGACAGAAAGAAAGCAATTCAAAAGTCAGTAAAGTAATTTAATAACAATAAGACAGACTCCATGTATTTAAAATAAGATATGGTTGAGATGAAGAAAACAAATGAATGACATATAATTAACTTTATAAATTGCAGCTCCTCTCCAAACCAAACTACCTGAAAACATCCTGATAATCTTCATGACTTTGTTGGGATGTCTTTCCTCCTTTTTATCTGATATATCAAAACTAAAAAAATAAATTTTTATTTCTTAATTTCTCTATTGAGTTATTAGTGTTTTATATTTGACAGTAAATACAATAGTTTGTACATGGATAACATTTCCCAGTTTTCCACAAAACAATTTAACCTCCATTAGGCCCTCCTCAACCATCATGATCGAGGACACTCCCTCTACCCCCCTACCCCCCACACCCCAACCCCACTCCCAGTTGGTGCAATACATCAACTCCAGCCGAAGCCCTGCTTTGTGTTTTCCTTTCTGATCTTGTTTTTCAACTTCTGCCTATGAGTAAGACCATCTCATATTCATCCTTCTCTTTCTGACTTATCTCACTTAACATGATTCTGTCAATGGGGTAAAGAAGGTGAATTCACCATTTTCAATAAATGAATACTATTCCATTGTGTATATAGACCACAACTTTCTCAGCCACTCATCTGTTGTTAGACACCTGGGTTGCTTCTAGGTTTTGGCTATTATAAATCATGCTGCTATGAACATAGGTATACACAAATCTTTTTGGATGGGTATGTTTATTTCCTTAGGATATGTCCCCAGGAGAGGAATTGCACGGTCATAGGGTAGGTCCACTTCTAGTCTTCTGAGAGTTCTCCAGACTGCTCTCCATAGGGGTTGGACCAATTTACATTTCTACCAGCAGTGCAGGAGGATGCCTTTGTCCCCACAATCTCTCCAGCACTTGTTGCTGTTACCTTTTCTGATGTATGACATTCTCACAGAAATGAAGTGGCATCTCTTTGTTGTCTTTATTTGCATTTATCTGACAGTTAATAACTTAGAACATTTTTTCATATGTTTATTGGCCTTTTGGATCTCTTCTATGGTGAATATTCTGTTCATATCCTCTCTCCATTTTTGGATGGGGTCACTGGTTTTCTTGTTGCTGAGTTTGGTGAGCTCTTTATATATTTTGGTTATTAGCCTCTTGTCTGATGTATGGCATGTAAAGATCTCCCATTCTGTGAGGGCATCTCTTGGTTTCAGTATTAGTTTATTTTGCTGTGCAGAAGCTTTTCAATTTGATGTAGTACCATTGGTTTATTTTTGTTTTAGTCTTCTTCATAATTGTATTCATATCACTGAAGATGCCTTTAAAATTTATACAGAAAAGATTTCTGCCAATATTTTTCTCTAAGAATTTGATAGATTCTGGTCTAACATCCAAGTCATTGATCCACTTGGAATTACTTTTGTGTTTGGTGAAATATAGTGGTTCAGTTTCATTCTTCTGTATGTCTCAATGCAATTTTTCCAACACCATTTGTTGAAGAGACTCTTTTTTCCCCATTTTATAGTCTGGGCACCTTTGTTAAAGATTATATATAGTCCATAGATGGGGTGCAAAAATATTTTAATTTTACTATCAAATAGAAATTCCTGTGTGTGATATTCAATTTTCTATTCCCAAAACCTTTGAATTATGCTGGCTTTTAATTTTTAGTATTATTATTTTTCATTATAAAATGGAAATATTGACAAGACATATGCTAGTTTTACAAAGAACGACTTTCACTCATTTGTCTAAAGACAGATTTTGAAAAAGGATGAGGATATTTAGTTTTTCTTTATCTTTTATTAGTGATTTAGTTGATGTACAAAATTAAAAGATAACAGGGGTACAACTCCATACCATTTCTGCCACCAGAATTCTGTATCCCCATTCCCTCCATTGGAAGCTACCACAGTTCTTAGATTGCAGTTATGGGTTAACTATTATTTCTACAACTGTCCATATTTGTATATATTTGGCCTTTTTGGGAGGTGGGGTCCCATTTTTTCATCTTGTCCAAGTCACACATACACCTATTATTATTCCATTCAAATGTCTTTCCCTTTTTCCTCTTCTCTTTCTGGCTCCCGATGGAGTTGGATCCCTCTGGTCATCTTCACTCTATCATTTCCCTCTCACTGAGAGTATGGAACAAAATTCTTTAGGGGGTGTAGAAGGTGGGAGTTCCGGCTTCTGTAATTGCTTCTCCACTGGACAGGGGTGTTGGCAGGTGGATCCATATCCTCAGATTATTTCTGTCTTTCCCTAGTGGGGTAAGGCTCTGGAGAGGTGAGGTTCCAGAGCACATTTGCGAGGTCATCTTCCCAGGGAAATCATGATGGAATCATAGTAGCCTCTGCAACTTGGTAGCTGAATGGTGGCAAGATGTAAAGTAGGACAAAATGATTAATGAACAGGAACCAAAAAGTAGGAACACAGTAGACAAAATTAGGGATCTTAATGTGGAAGGAATCTAGGAAGTCCATTCTAGGAATGTTCCTAGGGGCCAATGATTATGATAGTTTTTGCGTGAATTTAATAGCTAACATCGAAGTGGACAAAAATATTGCCTAAGAAGATGGTGTCAGAGTAGAGAAAAGGGTTAGAAAATTGGACTAGGGCAGAGAGTACCTTTAGCAAGACCTCTACCATAACACAATAGAATAAAAAGCATAAATAGAGAGATTGGGGTGACTCATAAATAAATGAATGTGGCTTTGACAAATGATAATGGTGGAAAACAGATAAGTGAGAGGAAGAATTCTGGGAGCTATGAGGGTTTGAAATATATTCTTCCATAGTTGTTCAGATTTAATTGTGATATACTGAAAATACAGGCTAATTTGTATCACTGAAATTTATAAGAAAGCGAGGGGAACAGAAAGAGAGGTAATCAAACATTTTGTTGTTGTAATATAGAAATAACAAGGAATTCAGGGAAGACCTGTGATTGACTGGCCCATTAACATTGCTACACTGTTTTATGCTAAAAGTACTTTTTCTCTTTTTCTTTTCAACCAGAATACTGCTTAACTCTTGTTTATGTTGGTGCCAAGGATTTAAACCCAAGACCTCAGTCTCAGGCATGAAAGTCTTTTGCATAACCATCTACATAAAGAGAGAGAGGCAAAAGAACTAACTGCCTACACTTACTAGTTCTATTGAAAAAAAAAAAGCTAGTGTTCTAATAGATTTGTCTGCCCAATAAATGGCTTGTATTATAAGTTCCTTTCAGTAGACTGAGAGCAATATGTTCCTTCTCTGATGGTGTTTTAAGTAGAAATGAGTACAGAGCAATTAAAGTGAAATTAAAGAAGGAAAAGCATGGTGAGTCTACACATACATACACAGGTAGGAAACTGAACACCTAACATCTTATAGTAATGTAAGTCAGTGTTAAGTCATTTGAAAAGGGAACCTAGAAAAAGGGATTTACAGCAAGCCTTTCTAAGTACTCACTGTTGCTCTTAGAGCAATTAACCTCAAGGTTGGAGATTATTAACTGAGGTACAATTGAGGAAAACCACAATACATTTCACAGTATACATTAGGAACCTGATATTTCATTGTCATTTGAACTATTAAAAGCCCAAATGTTTTAATTTTCTAATTGTCAGATTAGAAAATTGACTTTCAGTTGAATGCCTTTCATTCCCTAGATCATTAGGAACAGTAGGAAAAAAAAAAAAAGACTAGAGGGTGATGAAAACATTTGAAAGTAAGAAGCTGCCAAGTGTTACTTCTGTGTATAATATAATTCAATTTAATTCTAATTAAGTACAACATTGGCATTTAGAGTGGAAATCAGAATAGAATAATTTTGCAGGATAATCAAGTCTTTTGATCTGATCGTGATTCATTTTTAATTTAGCATTTTCTTATTCTTATTTATTTATTTATTTATATTTATAAAAAGGAATCATTGACTAAACCATAGGATAAGGAGGGTACAACTCCACACAGTTCCCAACACCAAATCTCTGTATCCCATCCCTCCCCTGATAGCTTTCCTGTTCATTAACCCTCTGGGAGTATGGACCCAAAGTCATTGTGGGATACAGATGGTTGAAGGTCTGGCTTCTGTAATTGCTTCTCCGCTGAACATGGGCGTTGACAGATTGATCCATATTCCCAGCCTGTCTCTCTATTTCCCTAATAGGGTGCAGAGCTCCAGGACATACTGGTGGGGTTTTCTCTCCAGGGAAGTCTGGTCGGCATCATGCTAGCATCTGGAACCTGGTGAGAGTTAACATACAAAGCCAAACCAATTGTTGAACAGTCATGAACACTGCATTGTGCTGTTATGAACATACCTGTACACACCTCTTTTTTGGTTGGGTGTTATGGAGTCCTTGGAGTTTATCTCCAGGAGGGGAATTACTAACCTTTTGAGAGTTCTCTGGACTGCTCTCCACAGAGGTTGGAACAATTTACATACCCAGAAGCAGTGCAGAAAATGTTCTTCTGTCTCCACAGCCTCTCCAGCATTTGTTGCTGCTGTCCTTTTTGATGTATGCCATTCTCGAAGGGGTGATATGGTATCTCAATGTTGCCTTTATTTGAATTTCTCTGACAATCAGCTACCTCAAGCAATTTTTCATGTGTTTGTTAGCTTTTTGGATCTCTTCTGTAGTGAACCTTATTTTCATATCCTCTGCCCATTTTTGGATGGGGTCATTTGCTTTTTGTTGCTATGTTTGCTGAGCTCTTTGTATATTTTGTTTATTAGTCTCTTGTCTGATGTATGGTATGTGAATATCTTCTCCCATTCTGTGAGGGGTCTCTTTGTTTGTTTGATAATTTCTTTGGCTGTGCAGAAGCTTTTCAATTTGATGTAGTCCCATTGATTTATTTCTGCTTTAGTTTTCCTTGCAGTTGGGTTTAGGTCAGCGATGTCATTGAAGTTTAGGTGGGAAAGTATTCCACCAATGTTTTCCTCTAAGTATCTGATAGTTTCTGGTCTAAGATACATGTCCTTGATGCATTTGGAGTTGATTTTGTTTCTGGTGAAATAAGGTGGTTCAGTTTCATTCTTCTGCATGTTTTAACCCAGTTTCCCCACACCATTTACTGAAGAGAGCCTCCTTCTTCCATTTAATACTTTGGGCCCCCTTATCAAAGATTAGATGCCCATAGGTGTTGGGATTTACTTCTGGGCTTTCAATTCTGTTCCACTGGTCTTTGTGCCTATTTTTTTCCAGTACTAGGTTGTTTTGATTATGATGGCTTTATAATATAGTTTGAGATCTGGGAGTGAGATACCTCCATTTCTATTTCTTCTCCTCAAGATTGTTTTGGTAATTCTAGGTGTTTTTCTGGTAAATGACTGTAGTTTTTGTTCTATTCTATTAAAGAAGCTTGGTGGAACTTTGATGAGGATTGTGTTAAATTTGTATATGGCTCTGGAAAGAATATTCATTTTGATGAAATTAATTCTTCCAATCCATTAGTATGGGATGTCTTTCCATTTCTTGGTATCATTTTCTATTTCATTGAATAGTGACTCATAGTTTTTAGTGTACAAGTCTTTCACTTCCTTGGTCAGGTTTATTCCTAGGTATTTGATTGATTTTGCTGCAACAGTGAATGGGAGTGATTTCTGGATGTCTTTATCTTTGGATTTAGTGTTTACATAAAGAAATGCCACTGATTTTCGTATATTGATTTTGTAGCCTGACACATTGCTATATTGCCTAATAACTTTCAGTAGTTTTCTGCTGGATTCTTTAGGTTTCTCTGTGTATACTATCATATCATTTGCAAGTAGTGAGAGCTTGACTTCTTCCCTTCCAATCTGTATTCCTTTGATTTTTTTTCTCTTTTGTCTCTTTCTTAGTTTTCTCTAGCTCATCCTCTACTGGCTAATTCTGTTTTCTGTTTCTTTTAGTCTGCTTTCCCTTCCCTCAACTTCATTCTTCATTTTTGTTATAGTATTAGCTTGTTCTGCTAATTGACCTTTTAGTTCAGCTATTTCAGCTTTCAGTTCTCTAATTACCTCTAGGTAGCTAGTATTTACCTTGAGGGTTTCATCTGTTGTTCCCCTAATTCTGATAGCCCTTTTCTCCATAGTTGTCTTCATTTCTGTGGTTATTATGTTTACTATTGCTTGCGTACTTTTCTTATATATGGTTACTTCTAACTGATTTGGAGTTTCTTCTGGGCTCCTGTCTTGATTCATTGTGGTTGCAGTTTTATTTGCTCTTGATTTAACCTTTTTTTTTCTTGATGTGTTTTTTATTTTCTGTTCTGTCATTCTTCAGTTATTGTGTTTCGAGTATAAGCTACACTATACTAAATACCTTTATGACAAATGCAGTCACCAATCTCAGAAATTACAATAGAAACTGAAGCAAGGATTGATGTAGTTCAACCAATACTATTTATCCAAACAATGCCTCCAGTCCAAGAAAAAATAGCAACCAAATCCAAAGGAAAAATAAAGAGAAAGGAAAAAAGGGAAAGCAAGAATAGACAATTATGGAGATCTACTGTCCACTATAAATTCTAGGGATAGAAAGAGGAGAAAGGGAAGTAGAGAACACACACACACACACACACACACAGTCCACTCTGAATATGATTTATTCCCCAAAATAATTCACAACTGGGTATCAGTGAATTCTTTTTTTTTTAATTTTAATAAGAGGGGTACAATTCCACACAATTCCCATAACCTGATCTTCATATGCCATTCCCTCCACTGATAGCCTCCCCATTCTCTATCTCTCTGGGAGTATGGATCCAGGGTCGTTGTGGGTTGCAGAGGGTGGAAGGTCTGGCTTCTGTAATTGCTTCCCCTCTGAACATGGATGTTGATTGGTCAATCCATACTCCCAGTCTGCCTCTCTCTTTCCCTAGTAGGGTGGGGCTCTGAGGAAGTGGCGCTCCAGTACACATTGATGGGGTCGTCTGTCCAGGGAAGTCTGGTCAGCATCTGGAACCTGGTGGCTGAAAAGAGAGTTAACATACAAAGCCAAACAAATTGTTGAACAATCATGGACCTAAAGACTGGAATAGTGCAGATGAAGTGTTGGGGGGGTATACCCTGCATGTGAAGATCTTCTCCCATTCTGTGAGGGATCTCTTTGTTTGTGTGATATTTTCTTTGGCTGTGCAGAAGCTTTTCAATTTGATGTAGTCCCATTGGTTTGTTTCTGCTTTAGTCTTCCTTGCAGTTGGGTTTGTTTCATCAAAGATGTCCTTGAGGTGTATGTGGGAAAGTGTTACACCAGTGTTTTCCTCTAAATATATGATAGTTTCCGGTCTGACATCCAGGTCTTTGATCCATTTGGAGTTGATTTTTGTTTCTGGTGAGTTAAGGTGGTTCAATTTCATTCTTCTGCATGTTATAATCCAGTTTTCCCAGCACCATTTATTGAAAAGCCTCCTTCTTCCATTTAATACTTTGGGCCCCCTTATCAAAGATGAGATGTCCATAGGTGTGGGGATTTATTTCTGGGCTTTCAATTCTGTTCTACTGGTCTGTGTGCCTATTTTTGTTCCAGTACCATGCTGTTTTGATGATGATGGTCTTATAATATAGTTTGAGATCTAGGAATGTGATGCCTCCATTTGTGTTTCTTTTCCTCAAGATGGTTTTGGCAATTCTAGGTGTTTTCATGTTCCAGATAAATGAATGTAGTTTTTGTTCTATTTTCTTAAAGAATCTTGGTGGAATTTTGATGGGTATCACATTAAATTTGTATATGGCTCTGGAGAGAATATATATTTTGATGATATTTATTCTTCCGATCTGTGAGCATAGGATATCTTTCCATTTCTTGGTATCAGTTTCTATGTCCTTGAAGAGTGACTCATTTTTTTCAGTATACAAGTCTTTCACTTCTTTGGTCAACTTTACTCCTATGTATTTTATTGATTTTGTTGCAACAGTGAATGGGAGTGATTTCTGGATGTCTTCTTCTTCAGTTTTGTGTTTGCATAGAGAAATGCCACTGATTTTTTTACATTGATTTTGTAGCCTGACACCTTGCTGTATTGCCTAATAACTTTCAGTAGTTTTCTACTGGATTCTTTAGGTTTCTCAATGTGTACTATCATGTCATCTGCAAATAGTGAGAGCTTGACGTCTTCCCTTCTAATCTGTATTCCTTTGATTTCTTTCTAATGCCTGATTGCTATGGCAAGAACTTCCAATACTATGTTGAAGAGTAATGGTGATAGTGGACAGCCGTGTCTAGTCCCTGTTCTGAGGGGAAATGCTTTCAACTTCTGTCCATTGAGTATGATGTTGGCTGTTGGTTTGCTATATATGGATTCCACTATCTTGAGGAATATCATGTCTATTCCCATTTTTTGCAGTTTTGAGCATGAATGGGTGTTGGATTTTGACAAAGGCTTTCTCTGTATCTATTGAGATAATTATGTGGTTTTTGGCTTTGCTTCTATTGATGTGGTGAATGACATTGATTGACTTACATATGTTGACATTGATTGACTTACATATGTTGCATCCCTGGGATAAATCCCACTTGGTCATGTTTTGGGGTAACTCTCTCCCTCTCCGGCGGGGTGGTCTCCAGGGGAAAGGTAACGGGCTGGTTCTTTCTCGCTCACAACAGGGGTGACACGAAGTAAAAGACACCAGGGGACTCTTAACGTGCCTAGAATCTGAGTCTTAGAGTCCCAGAATCCTAGAATCCGTTTATTAGCAAAGTGGACATGAGTTAACTAGAAAAGCAATGGAGGTAATTATTGTTGAAATATGTCAGAAATTACAGGTTTCTTAACAGTCAGCATGCCCCTAAGGAAGGGGCTGGTATGACAGGAATTGATGAGATACAAGACAGTTATTCTCCATAATACAAGCAACTTAATTATCCAAAGGTATTTGAGAGAAGCATAGGGGTTAAACCTGTAGGGTGAGACAGAAAGAAGATGGATATCAAAAGGCCATATAGTTTGGAATTTCTCTTGTCTGGGGTCTGAGGTGTGTGATAAGATGTGTTTTTCTTTGATCAGAAGGTGACTTTGAATGAGTGAATCTGCGGCCATGTGGCCTGCAGTTAATGGAGGGAAATACTGTGGGCCTGAGAGTCAAGAAGGAAAGAACCAAGTCTGAGTTTGCTCACTTATGCTCACCTCAGTTGAGAGAGACTTACCAAGAGGTTATCTTCTCAGACCTCCATCCAGGGACGGGGGTTTTCTCCCTAAGCTCTATCAGGCTTACACATGTTCCCAACAGTCGTGATGAATAATCTTTTTGATATGCTGCTGTATCCGGTTGGCCAAGATCTTGTTTAATATTTCAGCATCTATGTTCATCAGAGATATCGTTCTGTAGTTTTCCTTTTTTGTTGTGTCTCTATCTGCTTTTGATATCAGAGTGATGTTGGCTTCATAGAAGGTGGAAGGAAGTATCCCTGTTTCTTCAATCTTATGGAAAAGCTTTAGAAGTATGGGTATTAACTGTTTCCTGAAGGTTTTGTAGAATTCGTTTGTGAAGCCATCTGGTCCAGGACTTTTGTTGTTGGGGAGATTCTTAATTACAGATTCAATTTCTTTGTCTTTGATTGGTGCATTTAGGTTTTGTAGTTCTTCTTGGTTCAGTTTTGGAAGGGCATATGCATCTAGGAATTCTACCATTCTTCCAGATTTTCTAGCCTGGTGGCGTATAGTTCTTCATAGAAGTTTCACATGTTTTTATAGATTTCTGTGGTTTCAGTTGTGATATCTCCTCTATCGTTTGCAATTCTATTAATTTGACTCTTCTCCCTTTTTTGTTTAGTGAGTCTGGCTAGGGGTTTTTCAATCTTGTTTAATTTTTCAAAGAACCAATATTTGACTTCATTGATCTTTTGTATGATTCTTTTATTTTCGATGTTGTTTATTTCTGCTTTAACTTTAGTGATTTCTGTTCTTCTGGATGCTTTAGGGTTCCTTTGTTCCTCCTCCTCTAAATCCTTGAGGTGTGCAATAAGGTCGTTCATCTGAGCTTCTTCTTGGTGTTTAATATGTGATTGTATGGCTATAAGTTTCCCTCTCAATACTGCTTTAGCTGTGTCCCAAATATTTTGATAGGTTGTGTCTTCATTTTCATTTGTTTCCAGGAACATTTGAATTTCCTGCTTGAGTGAATCTCTGACCCAGTGGTTCTTAATGGAGTATGTTGTTTAGTTTCCAAATTCTGAGACTTTTAATAATTGTCTGTCTGTTGTTAAATGTTAGTTTTACTCCACTGTGGTCTGAGAAGATACTTGGGATGATTTCAATGTTCTTGAATTTATTGATGCTGTCTTTGTGCCCTAACATGTGGTCTATCCTTGAGTATGTGTTATGTGGATTTGAAAAGGTGTATTCCAGTTTTTTGAGGTGAAGGACTCTGAAAATGTCCAAGAGGTCTAGTCTGTCAATCTTTTCATTCAATTCTCTTGTATCTTTGTTGGTTCTCTGCTTTGTTGATCTGTTTAAGTGTGAGAGTGGGGTATTGAAGTCTCCCACTACTATTGTATTACTATTGATGTATTTTTGAAATTCTTTCAGTAAGTACTTGATGTATTTAGATGGTCCCTCATTGGGTGCATAGATGTTAATGATTGTTAAGTCTTCTTGGCTGTTTGATCCTCTAATCATTATGTAATGTCCTTGCCTATCTTTTATTACTTTATTTAATTTAAAATCTATCATGTCTAAAATGAGAATGGCTGTTCCTGCCCTTTTTTGTGGTCCGTTAGCCTGTATGATAGTTTTCCATCCTTTCACTTTAAGTCTGTGTTTATCTTGTTGTGACAGATTGGATTCTTGCAAGCAGCATATGGTTGGATTATGTTTTCTGATCCATCCCCCCACCCTGTGCCTTTTGATGGGTGAGTTTAAGCCATTGACATTTATTGATATTATGGATTTAATGTATTGTAGTGCCATTGTTCTAAAAAACAATTTGTTTACTCTGATATATTACAAGTATTATAGTGATGTTCTTGTTTATAAGAGGTCTTTTAGTACCTCTTTCAGGGCCGGCTTGGTGATAGTTGCCTCCTTTAACTGTTGTTTGTCTAAGAAGGTTTTGATCCCTCCATCTAGCTTGAATGAAAGTTTAGCAGGATATATAATCCTTGGTTGAAACCCTTTTTCATTCAGGGCTCGATAGATATCTTGCCACTCCCTTCTGGCTTTTAGAGTTTGAGTTGAGAAATCTGCAGAAAGTCTTATGGGTTTTCCCCTGTATGTGACTTTTTGTTTCTCTCTTGAAGCCTTTAGGATCCTTTCTTTATCCTTACTTCTTCTCATTGTGACTATGATGTGTCTTGGTGTTTTCAGGTCTGGGTTGATTCTGTTTGGTACTCTCTGGGCCTCTTGCACCTTGATATCCTTTCTGTTATTCAGGTCTGGGAAATTTTCTTGTATTATTTCCTCTAGAATGTTTGCTTCCCCTTCCTCTCTTTCTTCCTCTGGCAGGCCAATTATACGAATGTTACTTCTTTTGAGATCATCCCATATGTCTCTGTTGTTGTTTTCAGTGTCTCTCAATCTCTTTTTAAGCTCTTTCACCTCTTTCTTAGTTTTCTCTAACTCATCCTCTGTCTGACTAATTCTGTTTTCTGCTTCTGTTAGTCTGCTTTCCCTTGCCTCAGCTTCTTTCTTCATTACAGCTATTTCAGCTTTCAGTTCTCTAATTGCCTCAAGATAAGCAGTATTTTCCTTGGGGGTCTCAACTGTTGTTTCCCTAATACTGCCATTCCTTGCCTCCAATGTTGTTTTCATTTCTTTGATTAATAAGTTTATTATTGCTTGCATACTTTTCTTATCTATGGTTACTTCTGGCTGATATGTAGTTTCTTCTGGGCTCTTGTCTTCATTCATTGGAGTAGCAGTTTTATTTGTTTTTGATCTCCCTATTTTTTTGATTTATGTGTTTCTTTTTTTATGCTCTGTTGTTCCTCAGTTGTTGTGTCTTGAGCACTAGCAACACTGTACTAAATACCTTTATGACAATTGCACTCACCAACCTCAGGAATTACAGTAGCAACTGAAGCAAGTATTGAAGCAGTTTAATCACTACCAGTTAGCCAAACAATTTCTCCAGTCCGTGAAAAAATAATAACCAAATCCCAGTGAAGAAGAAAGAGAAAAGAAAGAAAGGATAGCAAGAATAGACAGTTATGCAAATCTACTATCCACTGTATATTCTAGGGGTAACAAGAGGGGAAAGGGAACTAGAGCAGAGATACACACATAGAGATTCCACTCTGAGTCATATTTCTTCCCCAAAATAATTCACAAATTCAGAAAGTCAAAGAAGAAGGAAGGAAGAAGTGTATGACAAGATAAAGAAAAAAAAAGAAAAAGAAAAAAGAGACAAGAGACAAGAGAGAGAAAAGGGAAAAAATAAGAAAAAGAGCTGTAATTAAAGAGCAGTGAAAGGAAAGGTTTTTTTTATGACTTTACTTTTAATTTAATTTAATTTGATTTTTTTAATTAGCTAGGATGAGAAGGGAGGGGAGAGTCTGTAGAGGAGGTAGGAGTAAGGAAACAAGTTCCTCCCACAATAGATAAGATGCTCACTACCCTAGCAATGAAAGGTTGTAAAGGTGCTATACAGTTGTGTGTATTTCCACAGAGTACAAAAGTGTTGGATTTGGCTCAACTGTGAACCCTGCCTAACTGACTTCAAGGGAGTTTTGGATAAAGGTGATGGATTGATTTTAAATAAGTCACTGGATGTAAGCTGAGTAGTAAGGATATGTGTCTAGGAGAAAGGAGAGGGTTCATGAAAAAGGTGGTGGTATTATCAGTAGATCTTGGATCTTGATAGGACTATAGATTTGACAGAGGTAGGAGGCACAGATGATAGACGATGAAGTGGCCAGCTGGTGATGCATCCAGTTAAGTGCACACATTATGGTGCATAAGGACCCAGGTTCAAGCTCCTGGTCCCTACCTACAGAGGGAAAGTTTCATGAGTGGTGAATAAGGGCTACTCTGTCTCTCTCCTTCCCTTCCCAATTTGTCTCTGTCTCTATCCAATACTATATATATAATAGAAGAATGGGATGTTGCAAGTTGTGTTTACAGAGAGGTTAACATTATTGTTAATGAAGATGTTTTTGCTGACATAACATTTTCATTATTTAGAAAACAACTATAACATACATATAAAGAGAGCATTATGAAATCATAATTACTTTCTCTTGACTGCCAGAGGGATTTTTTTTTAAGCTCTAGCTTCTTTTTATATAAGTAGATTCAAAATTTAAAATTACAAGTTATCAGTGAACTGTGCCTTTATTCTTGGCCAAGATAAAACTGATAGGGATCTGGATGACTTCCTTCCCATAACAGAATATAGTGTCATCTTGCCCTTTAAGCATCACATTGAGCCATCTGTGCCACTAATGACAGTTGGGCCACATTGTGGAAACGTGTCCTGCTTTGTATGCTGGTTTCTGGTAGTGAACCCACTAACTTGACGACCAACAACAAAACACCCAAGTTTCCAAATCTGATCCATATAACCACCACCACCACCCAGAAAGACAGTATATTAAACACTGAGAAATCTGGCTACAGACAGACATTGTGAAAAAACATCTACGGCTAGATGAATAATGACAGTAACTGACTTGGCTTAAGCATCAAGGGTACACTCATGCACAATTTCTCCCATACTCAAGTGTAAACTCGACCCCCACCAAAAATTAAATGCCAACAGTACTCCTTGAGTTCCCTAAACTATAATATATTTTTTAAAGTATAGTGTCAGGGAATGTGTGTTACTGCCAAGTGGCTTCCCTATCCCAAATGTTTAAAACTCTACAGTGAGAAAAAGAGCTAGAGGAGTGTTGAAACTTAACAACTTCTTAAAAGGGGCTTTAGCTGTGGCGCATAAAGGATTGACTGTGGGGTGCTGAGAACGGATTTAAACAATTTAGAGGCTTTATTTGGGTAAAACAGGTAGAAGACAAATATCTCAGGGCTACAAAATAAGTGGCTCCATTTAAAGTTAAGCAAAAGAGAGGTTTATTCAATAAAATCACTGAGAATGTGAGGGGAGAAGTCCAGCTAAGAAAAATAGGCAAAATTTCGAAGTCCACAAACGAAGTTACCCAAGATCACCACATGAAAAGACCAGGATCAATCCAGGAGCCAGGGCAAATGGAGAGTCCATGGTGGAATGGTCATAGGATCAAGAAAGCAAGCTGCTCCAAGTCTGTCCTTTAATAGATCCCCAGCAGTTTGCTCCTCCTCAGGCTGAGGTCATTCATATGCTAATTGTCCCAAACTCGTTTTGGGGTCACAACAGAGCAGAGAGAGAGAGAGAGAGAGAGAGAGAGACAGAACAAGTATTGCTTCATCAGCTGTGGAGTTTCCTTTGGTGCAGCCTAAATAGTTCCTATCTGGTGCCAACGATCAAACAGAGGACCTCAAGCTCATTAAGGTGACTGTTCCACTCACTGAGTTCTCTCCCTAAATCACAATTTTATATGTTGAAAATATTCCAATATTTATTAACACTTGGATTGATCAGCTTCTTTAGAAGTTTTCATTTCTAACGAAATTTTTCTATGTATTTTTTGTTGTTGTTGGATTTGGTTGAAACATGGTTTAAATAAGGGTCAAACTCTTGGAAAAGAAAAGGTGAATTTTTCTTTTTTCTTATTTATAATCCATTAAAGAATTCCACAGACAGACTATATAATAGACACTTCTGAGTTTATAAACCTCTAAGAAGCTGATTCACCAAACAGCCAGTAGACAATCAATCATAGTTCATATTTTTAGACAGATAAAATGTACACATTCACACAGAATAATACTCAGAGCAACAAAAATTTACCTGACTCTAGGGACACAATCTTGTCTATGGGCAAAATGTTATTTTATTTCTTTAATAAATTTTATAAACATTATATACTGTACAAATATTGCTCTGTGTGTGTGTGTGTGTGTGTGTGTGTGTGTGTGTGTGTGTGTTTCTTTGTGGTCAGAACTTCACTGGAATTTTGTACCTGCAATAGTCTACCACTCCTTGCTATATGTATATATATTTTTCTTCTTTGCAAATAGAAGGTAAAAGGCAGAGAATGATCAAGAAAATTTCTATTATGTTAAGATATTTGTAAAGTTTTTATCTTGGTTTAGCTAAATCACTTAAGCTAAAAGAGTAGAGTAACATAATTGTCACACAGTCCAGAGAACATGTAACAAGTGTGGGGTTTTTTGTTGTTTGTCTTTGCTTGTTTGTTTCCTTAATCCTAGATAGTCCATCTTTGATGAAAAAAAAAGAGAAAATAAAGTTGGACAGTTTTTATTATTTCCATATAGACTTATTTAGGTCTTTTGCATCTTCTATTTATGGAAATTTGCTTGTAATTTTCCTTTTCATAATAAACTTGTCAGAATTTATTAATGTCATGCTTTCTTTATAATATGTTAAATCTATAGCTTTGTTTCTTTCTAGTTTCAGGAACATTTATGTAAAGTTAGACTTAATTATTGTTACAAAAATTGACACATTTTCCTAGTCAAGTTAGTGACCTTCAAAATTTGAGTGAACAAATTTTAATTGTGAATTTGATGTCTTTATAGATTCATCATCATTCTCTCTTTCTTTGCTTATTATACATTTTTGTGGCTATGCTTATTTTCTTGATCAGTATTTTTTAAATATTTTATTCATTTATTATTGGATAGAGAGAAAGAAATTGAGAGAGGAGGGGTAGATAGAAAGGGAAAGAGACAGAAACCTGCAGCCATGCTTCACCACTCTGAAGCTTTCCCCTTGCAGGTGGGGTCAGGGGTTTGAACTTGGGTCCTTGTGCACTGTAATGTTTGTACTTAACCAGGTGCTTCATCACATGACTCCTTGATCAGTCTTGATAACTTTTTATAGATCTTTTGAAAAGGTCAAACTTCTCTTGTGCTATTTTATTAATGTCTCATATTCTTTTTTTTAACCACATTTCTATGTTTTATTATTATTGTTATTAATTGGATACAACAGAGAGAAATTGAGAAGGGAAGGTAGATAGAAAAAGGGGGGAAATGATAGACACCTTCCTTCACCACTTATGAATTGCTCCCTCTACTGGTGGGGTTCGAACACAGGTCCATGTGCTTGTAATACATGTGCTTAACTGGGTGCACCACCATCCAGTCCCTAATTCCTTTTTAATTTATTTTTTATTTAAGAAAGGATAAATTAACAAAACCATAGGGTAGAAGGGGTACAACTCCACACAATTCCCACCACCCAATCTCCATATCCCATCCCCTCCCCTGATAGCTTTCCCATTCTCTATCCCTCTGGGAGCATGGACCCAGGGTCATTGTGGGTTGCAGGAGGTGGAAGGTCTGACTTCTGTAATTGCTTCCCCGCTAAACATGGGCATTGACTGGTCGGTCCATACTCCCAGTCTGCCTCTCTCTTGCCGTAGTAGGGTGGGTCTCTGGGGAAGCGGAGCTCTAGGACATATTGGTGGGGTCTTCAGTCCAGGGAAGCCTGGCCGGCATCCTGATGGCATCTGGAACCTGGTGGCTGAAAGAGAGTCAACATACAAAGCCAAACAAATTGTTGAGCAATCATGGACCCAAAGGTTGGAATAGTGGAGAGGAAGTGTTAGGAGGGTACTCACTGCAAACTCTAGTGTACATCTGCTTTCAGGTATATATTTTGCAATAGTTTATGGATACGTGTGAACATATGCTCTTTCTCACAGAACCTGGTCTATATCTAGGTTTTGGGACTTTGTTAGAATGTCTCATATTTTATTTATTGTTTTATTTATATTTTATTTATACTTGGGGATTTTTTTACCTTTTAAAATATATAGGTATTTCACTGATTTTTAGCCTTTTTTGTATGCATTATTGACTATTTATTCCCATTCGAACACACATTAACCTATATTCTTTTAGCTCTCACAGCTTGTAGAGTTTAGTTAAGAAGTTTATGTACTATCACCCAATTTAGCATGTCTCCTACTTTTCTTATGACTTTTCTTCAATCTAGTTCTCAATTTTATTATCAATTTGATTTCTTATCATGAGAATTTTGATTTTTATCAGGACTCATATACACTTAATAACTCCTATACCCTATTGTTATAGCCACCTATGATTTGAAGTTTTTCAAAATCTTTGCACAATAAATAGGTATCTTGTTTACTCTTTTTTTAAAAAATCTTTATTGGGAGATTAATGGTTTATAGTCGACAGTAAAATACAGTAGTTTATACATGTGTAGCATTTCCCAGTTCCACATAACAATACAACCCCCACTTGGTCCTCCTCTGCCATCATGTTCCAGGACCTGAATCCCCCCAGCCCCCAGCCCACCCAGAGTCTTTTACTTTGGTGCAATACACCAACTCTAGTCCATTCTGCTGTGTGGTTTCCCTTCCGTTATTGTTTTTCAACTTCTGTCTAGGAATGAGATCATCTCATGTTTATCCTTCTCTTTCTGACTTATCTCACTTAACATATTCCTCCAAGCTCCATCCAAGCTGAGGTGAAGAAGGTGAATGCACCCTTTTTAATAGCTGAGTAGTATTCCATTGTGTATATAGACCACAACTTTCTCAGCCACTCATCTGTTACTGGACCCTTGGGTGGCTTCCAGGTTTTAGCTAATTGTGCTGCTATAAACATAGGTATATATAAATCTTTTTGTATTGGTGTGTTTGGTTCTTTGAGATTTATCTCCAGGAGAGAAATTACATGGTCATAGGATAGGTCCACTTCTAGTCTGAGAGTTCTCTGTTTACTCTTTTTGAACTGGTATATATCCCTCAAAGAAAAGTAGCCCTAGATAGGAGATCACACTATTGTGTTTCCTTTTCTCAGGGATCATGGTCTATTTTGCAGCTTCTGTAGCTATCAGTTGAAAGGTATGTCCATGAGGGTAGGTACTGCTAATGCAGTAGTACTACCTGAATCACAAGAATTGGGAAATCGGGAATCGGGTGGTAGCGCAGCAGGTTAAGCGCAGGTGGTGTAAAGCGCGAGGACCAGCGTAAGGATTCCGGTTCGAGGCCCCAGCTCCCCACCTGCAGGGGAATCCCTTCATAGGCGGTGAAGCAGGTCTGCAGGTGTCTTTCTCTCCCCCTCTCTGTCTTCCCCTCCTCTCTCCATTTCTCTCTGTCCTATCTAACAACGACGACATCAATAACAACAACAGTAATAACTACAACAATAAAACAACAAGGACAACAAGAGGGAATAAATAAATAAATAAATATTTTTTAAAAGAATTGGGAAATCGAAACCCCCATTATTTTGTATATCTAAGTGTAAATATCAAAATACAATTTTATTTGAATGCTGCAAGAATGTTTGAATCAGCCAAGGTGCAAATATTGTGCCTCAAATGAAATAAGCTCAACAGTCTTATGGGCAATAACAACCCTAATCATTGCTAAAGACTTTATGAAAACAAAATTTCAATTAACCTGGTCAGCAATGAACTCATAGTTCTACTTTTTCTATATTCATTATCATCCTAGTATTCTTGTTGGGGGGTGGGTTATATTTATTTTGTCTTCCCTTATTTTGCCCCTGTTGATTTTATTGTTGTAGTTATTATTGTATAGTTATTATTGTAGTTGTCGTTGTTAGGTAGGACAGAGAGTAATGGAGAGAGGAGGGGAAGACAGAGAGGGGGAGAGAAAGATAAACACCTGCAGACCTGCTTCACCACTTGTGAAGCGACTCCCCTGCAGGTGGGGAGCCGGGGCTCAAACCTGAATCCTTATGCCGGTCCTTGTGCTTGGCGCCATATACGCTTATCCCACTGCGCTACCACCCGACTCCCTTCATCTTATTATTCTTAGTTATGATCTTTATTTTGTATTTATTTTTAAATAATTTTATTTATTAATATTATTTGTTTTGTTATTAATAGTTTGTTACAAGATTATAAGATTACAGTATATAGTTTCACACAACACCCATCACCAAAGCTCCATATTCCCACCCTCCCAAAGATAACCACCATAGTTCTCATAAGTCTTACAGTTTACTTGCTGCTGTTTTGTTTGGATTTTTTTTTTTTGCAAGTTCATGTAAATCAGATTCCACATATGAGTGAAACTATCTGGTAGTTATCTTTCTTCTCTTTACTTATCTCGCTAAGCAGAATCACCTCCAGTTCCATCCATTTTGTCCCAAAGAACACAGTATCATCTCTTTTTTTTTGAATGTAGAGTAGTATGCCATGGAATATATATCCTATAACTTCTTCAGCCAGTCATCTGTTGATGGGCATTTAGGCTGTTTCTTCTCTTTGCCTTCTGTGAATAATACAGCTGTAAACACAGTGGTGCATATGCCTCTTCTAAATCTATCTAGTGTCCACTGGATAAATGCCAGAGTGCGGTCTTGTTGTACCGTAAGGTAATTCCATTTTTATTTGATTAAGGACTTTCCATACAGTCTTCCATTCCCACCAGGAGTTTGCATTCCCAACCAGGATTGTAGCAATTGCCTTTTCTGCACAATTTCTCTAACACCTATCATTTCCTGGTCTGCTGATGTAAGATATTCTCTCAGGTGTCAGATGGTATCTCAGTATAGTTTTAATTTGCATTTCTGTAATAAGTGAGGTAGAGCATTTCTTCATGTTCTTTATTTTGTTAGGTTACATTTCCAACTACTTGTGCTGCCCCTTGAAGTCTCCAGTAGCCTTATAAATAAATATATTCTTTTGCTTTCATCCTAATATCTGTGAATATTCCCTTTGATTTGAAGAAGGAAGTCTATAAAGTATTGTACTGTTTTTTTTTTCTTTTAAAACTTTTTTATTGGGGGATTAATGGTTTACAGTCAATAGTAAAATACAATATTTTGTACATGTGTAACATTTTCCAATTTTCCACATAACAGTCCAACCCCCACCAGGTCCTCCTCTGCCATCATGTTCCAGGACCTGAACCCCCCAACCCCCAACCCCCAGAGTATTTTACTTTTGTGTAATACACCAGTATTGTATTGTTTTTAAAGTTTTACAGATATCAGATACTAATCTGTTCTGATATTATTGATATATTAGAAAATAATTCCAACACAACTAAAGGATAAGTTTGTATTGCACTAGAAATTTAGAGAAATTACCAAGTGATGATCCATCTAAGAAAGTCATACACGGATCTAGAGAAAGACATTATCACAGTTCTTTGTTTTATTTTTACTATAAGCATTAGGCTACTTTCATTTAGAAGACTTGTCATGTTCTCATGCAAAGCATGCACTCATTCACTAAATATTTATCCCTTGTATGGAATGAGAGCTGTTTCTGTAATAGAAAATAAACTATAAGGGAAGCAGAGTCTACAAAGCATTTGACAAAATACTTTTTAAAAATTTATTCCTTTTTGTTGTCCTTGCTGTTTTATTGTTGTAGTTTTTACTGTTGTTGTTGTTGGATAGGACAGAGAGAAATGGAGAGAGGAGGGGAAGACAGAAAGGGGGGAGAGAAAGACACCTGCAGACCTGCTTCACAGCCTGTGAAGTGACTCCCTTGCAGGTGGGGAACTGGGGGGCTCGAACCGGGATTCTTACACCAGTCTTTGCGCTTTGTGCCACCTGCTGCACTACTGCCTGACTCCTGACAAAATACATTTTTAAAGAAGGATTGAGAACACAAGATGTTGAGCCTGGTACCTACCACAGTGAAGGAATCCTCAGTTCTATGGTTTCTTTTCTCACTTTCTGTCTCTCTGTTTCTTAAAAAGTAGTGAAGTCTGGGAGATGGGAAAATAAGTAAATAGAAAATGTTTAAATAAATTTAGTCGTAATAGCATCAGTGTCATCTAAATCATGAATAATCAGGATCCCTGGTCTGAGATCTGTTTATGATAATTTCAGTAAAGTAATACTTGTCAAAAAAGCATTGCCAGTGAACAGTGCTTTTATTCATGTGTATATGTATATTGGAAAACATCTGGGTAAAATCAGTATTGAAACATAACTGGTGTTTAATACTAGGTTGTGTGATTCAAGATGACAGATCATTTGACTGATACCTTTCCTTCCTGAGTACTTGTTACTTATATAATAAAATAATACTAGAAAAATAAATGTGATGATTCTGTCTCTAAACCAGTCCATCCTCCTCAAAGAAACAATTTTGACTTTCTCTATAATGAACAGTGATTGAGATCAGTAATAACAAGCATTGTTGGAAATAAAATGAGCCTGTGTGATTGTAATCAAAGGGCAATTAGTTTTAGAGCCAAACAAGAAAGTCTAAGTGGTGTCAATTAAGGATATTATACCCAATATTTATCATGCTTCTTCTTGAAAGGGTTTTACATAGCCTCATCAAAAGAATGAAATGTCGGGGGTTGGGCTGTACCACACATACTAAAAAGCAAAGGGACCCTCACAAGGATCCCAGTTTGAGCCCCCAGCTCCCCACCTACATGAGAGTCGCTTCACAAGCTGTAAATCAGGTCTGTAAGTGTCTTTCTTTCTTCCTCTCATCTTCCCCTCCTCTCTCAATTTCTCTCTGTCCTATAAAATTGGGTGAAAAATGACCTCCAGGAGCAGTAGATTCATAGTGCTGGAAACAAGCCCCAGAGGTAACCGTGGAGGCCAAAAAAGAATGAAACAAGACAGAAGGACAAAAGCAAAATGCAGAGACCTATCTATGCTAATGTAATATGAAAAACTTTCTCGGTGTGTTTGTCTCATGAGTTTTCAGTAAACACTGGGCAGGTTCCTTTAGTCTCATTGCTTCTTTACACAGGTGGTGAGGTTCCATACACGACTTTGGCTACCAGGATGATGATGGGGGCTTGGTGGCTCTTTGCTTTGATTGTCATCTCATCTTACACAGCCAACCTTGCTGCTTTCCTCACTATAACCCGCATTGAAAGCTCCATCCAGTAAGTATATAGCATTTCTTTCTTACTTTCTTTCTTTGGTAGTCTGCCTGTTTTTATTTTTTCTTAGTTATTTAATATTAATTTAGAAAATTACAAGATAGCAGGGGTACAACTCTGCACCATTCCCACCACCAGAGTTCTGAATCCCCATTCCCTCCACTGGAAGTTATTGCTGTTTTCTCAAGGTTGCTGATAACTGCTATGATTTCTATAACTATTTGTCTATATTTTTATTTGCCGTGCCCTATTTTTTTCTATATGATGCCATCTTCTCTTCCTTTGCAAGTCACACTGACACTTATTACTACATCTGAATGTCACTCCCTTTTTCCTCTTTTCTCTCTGGGTCCTGATGCAGTTGGAATTCAGAGCCCTCTGGTCATATTCTCCTATCACTTCTCCCTCTCTGGTAGTATGGATCAAAATTCTTTATGGGGTACAGAAGATGGAAGTTCTTGGCTTCTGTAATTACTTCTCTGCTTGGAATTGGCATTGGAAGTTTGATTCATACCCCAAGAAGTAGCAACATTTCTAGTAGTCACAAATCAATGACAACAATGAGCATGGCTAAGACTCTCTAAATAAGTTACGTAGTATCTGATGTTTATTCACCATTTGCTGATGCTATGGAGAAGTCTATATGCTATAGGATAGTCAAACTCATGAAAGCACTATAATATAGTATATCCTATATAGTATATAATATAGTCATATCCTATATGCTATAGGATAGTCAAACTCATGAAAGCACTATTATAATCATACAGTATTTCTTATAGATTTGAATGCAATACTCATATTTTCCCAGAAAGAAAAACATCTTCAGAATTTTATCCTTCACAAAGAATACTATGTCTGCATAATAATGTAAACACTACAGGGGCAAAATAAACACATATTTTGAGTTTGACCATCCCATTTTTTACCTTAAGTCTGTCCCATTATGCATGTGCTATCTTAGTAAGTGCTTGGATATATGCTAGATACTGAAAGATGATTTGGAGAAGGAAGAGAGAGAAATTAACTATAAACTGATAAAGTCATGTTTTATTAGTGTTTTCATTACATTAAAGATAACATAACTAGTTCTTAAACGAAGTGATAAGAGGGGCTGGGCTGGGCAGTGGTGCACCTTGTTAAGTACACACATTATCATGCACAAGAACCTGGGTCCTAGCCCCTAATCCTCACCTGCAGGAGGGTCACCTCAGGGGTGAAGAAGGTTTGCAGGTATTTATCTTTATTTTTCCCTCTCTGTCTCCCCCTTCTCTCTCAATTTCTCTCTGTCTTGTCCAGTAGAATAGAAAGGAAGAAAAAGAAGGGGAAAAAATGCCTGTTGGGAGCAGTGGATTAATAGTGCCAGCACCAAGCCAACAGTGATAATTCTGTGGCTATATAGAACAACAACAACCAAAAAAAAAAAACCAAAATAATAAAAATAAAAAATAAGATGCAGTTCTTTTTAAAAAAAAAAATTATCTTTATTTAGTTATTGGATAGAGACAGCCAGAATATGAGAAGGAGGGGGAGATAAAGGAGAGAGAAAGAAAGATACCTCAATTCCTGCTCCATCACTTGCAAAGCTTCCCCCCTGAAGTTGAAGACTAGGGACTTGAACCTAGATCCTTACACATTGTAATGTGTGCTCAACCAAGTGCACTAAGACAAAGTTCTTCTTGCCTTAAAAATAACATCTAAATGAAGTTCATCAGTATCAATAAAATGACTCTAGCACAAGATTAAAAATAAAATTAAAAAGGAATAAAGGAATGATCTGTACTGTGTTTTCACTTTATTGAGTGTGCTGTGCAAACCAAAATTATCAAACTCAACTCTTAACAATAACAGTTAGCTATGGCATCCATTTAATTATATATATTACTGATTTTCTTATCAAATAATGGCCCTCCAGTTGTTTCTCATTACTGTCTTGGTACAGAAGCTTCATATCCTTTCTACTTATTCCTCTGGCAGCAAATTCTGTGGGCAACATTAAGATGTAATGGTGCAGAATGGAGTGCATGGGAAGTTAAACTGATGACCTCATCAGAACCATACTTTCACCAAGAATGGAAATGAGTATAGCTGCCCATCCAAGAAATCAATGAAATTAGTAAAATTATAAGCATAATAATTAACATTTATGGAGCACTTACAAGATGGCAGACTTTGTGCTCAGTGTTTGACATGCATTGCCTCATTTACTACAGCCATCTCCAGAAAAACATGCTATTAATAATCTCTTCTGTGGGGAGGCTGAAGTTTGGAAGATTACTTGCCCCAAACTTTGAGCTAAAGAGTGACTAATTCAAGATGATGCTTTGAGCTAAAGAGTGATTAATTCAAGAGCATGGATGCCGAAATCTTTTTGACTACTTACTGAGCCCTTAACTAAATCCCATCCACACCCTGGGACTTAACTTAGACCGTTATAAAGGATAAAAGATGACTTCAGTCACTGTTAAGTGATGGGATGCAAAGGACAACATTCCTCAAATTAGTTTTTCTTCTCTTCCTCCTCCTTTTCCTCCTCTTCCTCCTCTTCATCCTCTCCCTCCTCCTCCTCCTCCTTCTTCCTTAGGAATTAACAGATATTTGTGTTGGGTCATGCATACGTCACAACACGAGGTAATTACACTACACTGATAACTGCCATGCAGGTTAATACTGCCTTGCAGATCCAATTAGTAGGATTCACATTAAAGAAAGTAGGTTTGGGGGCTTCGGAAATAGCATTATGTAACAGTCTTTCATGACTGAAGCCCTGAGGTCCTGGATTAATCCCTGGCACCACCATAAGCCAGAGTAGAGCAGCGCTCTGGTCTCTTTTATCTCTTTATCTCTATCTCTCTGTGTACTTATTTCCCTCTGTATCTCTCTTGGATTGAAAAATGTATATTTTTAAAAATAATAAGAAGAAAAGTAGTACAGTGTTAAACACTAGGCCTGCAGGTCTGAGTACCTGAACTCAACTCCTGGACCCTGATATGTAGAGTGATGCTCTAGTCCTTCTCCCACTCTTGCTTATTTTTAAGCCAAAATTTTGCCTATATATATATAAAATAAATGTACATATGGTTTTAGACCTTTCTTTCTTCCAGTAAACACAATAATAGTAGTAAAAGAAAACAGTATTAAAATTGCAGTGGATTATTTCATCTTAATCATGTGTTTTTTTCTGACAATAGTTCTTATGAATTACATATACAGTGTTGCATTGACTTTTTCTTAAAGATAAAAGCCTGTGTAGTCCATATCTGAACTTGAAGGATTTTAAATGAAATAAATGAAGACAATTTTAAATAAAATAATTGGATTTTTTTATAGTCAGTGATCACCAAGAATCATTATATTAAAAAGTGTGGCTAACATTCAATGTGGATTTATGAACCCTGTTACATGCAATACTATTCCTCAAAATAGCCCTAATCATGCTAATACTCCCCTTACTCCCATTATTTAGATAATGAAATGGAAGTTTAAGAATGAAATGCTCTAGATGATATGGCCAGTAGCATCAGAATTGGAAGGCCACATTAATCAGATAACAATCCACTAAAGGGGTTTCTTTTTTTTTCCTTTCTTTTTCTTTTGTAAATTCTTCCCTGATGAACATGGGTGTCATCAGGTCAATCCATACTCCCAACCTGTTTCTCTCTTTCCCTAGTGGGGCAGGGATCTGGGAAAGAAGGGCTCCAGGACACATTGGGGAGGTTGTCTACTCAGGGAAGTCTGCTTGGCATCATGGTAGCATCTGGAACCTGGTGGCTGAAAAAAGAATTAACATACATAAAGCCAAACAAATTGTTAACTAATCATGAACCTAAAGGCTGGAATAGTGCAGATGAAGATTTGGCATCTCAATTTTGAAGGTAGCTAGTAGGCTTATTTTAGTTATATTCCAAAGGGTCCATGGCTAAACTAGCTTTGGTGCCCCATAATGACCTTGGGTCCATACTCGCAGAGGGTTAAAGAACAGGAAAGCTATCAGGGGAGGGGATAGGATACGAGGTTCTGGTGGTGGTAATTGTGTGGAGTTGTATCCCTCTTATCCTATGGTTTTTGTCAGTTTTTCCTTTTTATAAATACAAATTTAAAGAACAAACAAAAAAGGGGGGTGTTTCTTATCTACAGGTGGCTTTTGCAGTTAACTTGCTTATCTTGGCCATAATTAGTTTCTCTATAGACTTTCATAGGACAATAATGGAAAAAAAAAAAAACTCTCGGGAGTCGGGCAGTAGCGCAGAGGGTTAAGCGCACGTGGCACAAAGCGCAAGGACCGGCGTAAAGATCCCGGTTCGAGCCCCGGGCTCCCCACCTGCAGGGGAGTCTCTTCACAGGCGGTGAAGCAGGTCTGCAGGTGTCTGTCTTTCTCTCCCCCCTCTGTCTTCCCCTCCTCCCTCCATTTCTCTCTGTCCTATCCAACAACGACAACAATAAAACAACAAGGGCAATAAAAGGGAATAAATAAATAATAATAAAAAAACTCCCTTGAATTTTCACACTCATAGGTTTGTTCTGAAAGTAAAACATAATAGAATAATACATAACAATTTTCTTTTTTTGCTATGAATTCATGTTTATTTTCAATAGGTATTAATGTTTTTTTAATTTATTATTTCTTTACTGGGGGATAGCTTTTCAGTCAACAGTAAATACAAGAGTTTGTACATGCATAACATTTTCCAGTTTCCACATAACAATACTACCCCTGTTCTAGGACCAGAATGTTAGTCACACTTTTCATTATGATGACTCTTGGTGATCACTGGCTATGAAAATTCAATTATTTTATTTAAAATTGTCTTCACTTATTTCTGGACCTGTACTCTCCCCTTACCAATCCCAGAGTCTTTTATTTTAGTGCAATACACCAACTCCAGCTCAGGTTCTGCTTAGTGTTTTTTCTTCTGATCTTGTTTTTCACCTTTTGCCTCTGAGTGAAATCATCCCATATTCAACCTGTTTCTGACTTATTTCACTTAACATGATTTCTTCAAGCTCCATTCAAGATGGGCTGAAAATGGTGAAACCATCATTTTTAATACCTTAGTAGTATTCCATGGTGTATATCACAATTTTCCATTGTTTTTCTCAAGTACTGTTCTACAAAATAAGTGAGCACTAATTTCTTTAAAAAATGTTTTCTGGTAGAAATCATTGTTACAAGCTAAAGGCTGTATAGAGGAAGCAGGAGGTTCCTGCTATTTTAGGGATTAAGAATGAAATCAATAGTTATTGCTATAGTCACATTATTTGGCAATTGAGTTAACTTTGAAAAATACCTTGTTAGGATCTGCTGTATCATAGAAAACATCACCATAATTTATGCCCATTGACATTACTTGTATATAGCTGTGCAACTGGATGCTACTGTTCTCCCTGGTCTAAGCTTTAAGGGAGAAAACATTTCAAAGACTCAGCCTATGGTCTGTGCATTAAAAAGTATGAGACATTCAGGAGTCAACTATGAATACCAAAGGAGACCACCTGGGACCGCAAAAAGACAAGACTAGAATGACTTCAGGAACCCACCAAATCACTGGTGAGTTCAAACATGTGTGGTACATGGACAGAGAGGAGCCTAGAGAAAGATTAAGTGGCTGATAACATTCTCGCAGTTTACCAGTTGAAACAACACCTCTAGTCTGTATCACCAACAAAAATATAGCTAAAGGGATGAGAAGACTCTCCTAAGACTCACCAAATGCAACTGTTAGTCTCCATTGCTACTGCCCTCAGGATCTAGAGCAGTGGCAGGGAAGACCCCACTGTTGACACCAGGGGACAGAGAATTAACGAAGAAACTCAGGAGAAGATCTATACCTTGGTGGCCTAACAGTGGAGCTGTGAGAGTCTCTTTGCATAACCACTAGATTATCTCTGCACCACCCTGCTTTATCTCTTGGTCAGGAATCAGTGATTAAACTAGGAAGCCTACTTATAGTTTAAAAGCCCTCAGGCTCTCATAGCCTACAGGGAATAAAAAGAACAAAAGAGTAGCTTCTAAGTCACTGTGCTCCAACTCAGGGATTAAAATAATATTGAAACAACTATTAATTTCCACAACTGTTAACCCTTTAATTACCTTACTTAGAAACAACTCAATCCAGGCAAGAGTGATCAGTAATTTGAAAAGTATTGAGATAATATACATAACATACTATATAAAATGGTTAAACCAACAAGAAGAAATATTGGAGAAATGAACCAAGACAAGAGTCCAGATAAAAGCCCCCCAAAGGTTAAAGCACAAAATAATAAGATGAACATCCAAACAATAGTTAAGGAAATAATCAAGGAGTGAGTAAAGAATTTGAAATAATTGTCATCAGAAATGCAGAAGCAATGAATGAGACCCTGGAAGAAAACACTAATTATCTCTAGGTTATTAGAAACAGAAAGCTGAAGTAGCTGAACTAAGAAAACAACTAGCTGAACAAGCTAAAACAGTATCAGAACAGGGTAGCAAAATAGATGAACTCCAGATAACAATAGAGAGGAGAGAGAATAGAATAAATGAGGCTGAAGACATAATTAGCAAGATCAAGGAAGAATTAGAGACAACTAAAAAAGTACAATATCTCAAAAAGAGAAAAGAGATACTGAAAACAAAACAACAACAGAGTTTTTGGGATGACTTTAAAATAAATAATATATGCATTATTGGCTTACCAGAGGAAGAAAGAGAAGGAGGGGAAGAAAGCATTCTTCAGGACATAATAGCTGAGAACTTCTCTTGTCTAGACAACATCAAAGACATAAAATTTCAAGAGCCTAGAGGGTTCCAAAAGAATTAACCTAGACTTAAAGACACCATATTTACAATGGAAAGGAATAAGGATAATAAGGATAAAGAAAGTATCCTGAAGGCTGCAAGAGAAAAACAAAGAGTCACCTACAGAGGAAACCTCGTAAGAATAGCAGCAGACTTCTCCACATAAACACTACAGGCCAGAAGAGAATGGCAAGATATCTATTGAGTGCTAAATGAGAACGGCTTTCAACCAAGGCTACTGTATCCTGCTAGACTGTCATTCAGACTAGATAGAGGCATAAAAACCTTCTCAGACAAGCAACAGTTGAAAGAATCAACTATCACCAAGCCTGCCCTGAAAGAAGTTCTGAATGGTCTCCTATAAACAATCAGACCACAATAAATATGCCACATATTGGAACACTCTAAAAATCTACAAGAATGGTGTTAAAATATCTTCAATCTATGATATCAATACATGTCAATGGCCTGAAATCACCTATTAAAAGGCACAGAGTAGGAAGATGGATCAGAAAATACAACCGAACAATATGCTGTCTAAAGGAAACCCACCTAACTCAACAAGACAAACACAGACTCAGAGTGAAAGGATGTAAAACTATCATACAAACCAACTGGACAGATTATCCAGGCAGAAAATCAACAAAGACATGAGGGAGCTAAATGGGGAGATAGGTAAACTATAACTATTGGTCATTTTTAGAGTTATTCATCCCAAGAAGCTGAAATGCACATTTTACTCAAGTCCACATGGGTCATTCTCAAAGATATACCCTATGTTAAGTCACAAAGACAAAAATCAGCAAATTAAAGAGCATTGAAATCATCGCAAGCATCTTCTTAGACCCCAGTGGAATTAAACTAACACTGAACAATCAACTAAATATTAGTAAAAGTCCCAAAATGTAGAAGCTCAACAGTACACTACTTAACAGCTGCTGGGTCAAAGAGGAAATAAAGGAAGAAATCAAAATGTTTGGAGAGTTCAATAAAATGAAGAAACAAGCTATCAAAATATTTGGGACACAGCTGAGGCAGTAGTGAGAGAGAAGTTCATAGCCATACAAGCACACCTTAGGAAACAAGAAAAAAGTACAAATAGACAGCCAGATGACACATATTAAAGACCTAGAAGAATGGGAGTCAGGCAGTAGCACAGAGGGTTAAGTGCAGGTGGCGCAAAGCACAAGAACCAGCATAAGGATCCTGGTTCAAGCCCCTGGCTCCCCACCTGCAAGGGAGTCGCTTCATAGGTGGTGAAGCAGGTCTGCAGGTGTCTATCTTTCTCTCCCCCTCTGTCTTCCCCTCCTCTCTCCATTTCTGTCCTATCCAACAACAACATCAATAATAATTACAATAATAAAACAACAAGGGCAACAAATGGAATAAATAAATAAATAATTTTTTTTAAAAGACCTAGAAGAAGAACAAAGGAATCCTAAAGCAACCAGAAGGACAGAAATTACTAAAGTTAGGGCAGAAATAAACAACATTGAAAATAAGAAAGCCATACAAAAGATCAGTGAAGTAAATATTGGCTCTTCGAAAGAGTGAACAAAATTAACAAACCTTTAGCCAGACTCATAAAACAAAAAGGGGAGAAGACCCAAATAAATCGAATCATAAATGAAAGAGGAGATATTACAATAAACAATGCAGAAATTCAGTGTATCATGCGAGATTTCTGTGAACAACTATATGCAACAAGATAGAGAACCTGGAAAAAATGGATGATTTCCTAGATACCTACAAACTTCCAAAATTAAGTAAAGAGGAACTAGATAACATAAACAGGCCCATCAGAGCTAATGAAATTGAAACAGTTATCAAAAATCTCCCCAAAAATAAAAGTCCTGGACCAGATGGTTTTACAAATGAATTCTACAAAACCTTCAAGGAAGAGTTAATACTTCTACTTTTAAAAGTCTTCCAGAAGATTTAAGACACTAAATACTCCATTACAGCTTCTATTAAGCCAACATCACTTTGCTTTCAAAAGGAGATAGATACACAACCAAAAAAGAGAACTACAGACCAATATCTGTAGTATGATGAACATAGCTGCTAAAATATTGTACAAAATTCTATCCAACCATATACAGCAGTATATTACCCTGGGTCCATGCTCCCAGAGGGATAGAAAATGGGAAAGCTATCAGGGGAGGGGATGGGATATGGAGATTGGGTGGTGGGAATTATGTGGAATTGTACCCCTCTTACCCTATGGTTTTGTTAATTTATCCTTTCTTAAATAAAAAACAAATTTAAAAGAGAAAAGATTATTCATCATGACCAAGTGGCATTTATCACTGGGATCCAAGGTTGATTTTATATATGTAAATCAATCAAAGTGATCCACCACATCAACAAAAACCAAAAACCACATGGTCTTATCAATAGATGCAGAGAAAGCCTTTGACAAAATACAACATCTCTTCACTATCAAAGCGCTACAAAAAATGGCAATAGATGGAATAATTACTGAAGATAGAGGAGTCTGTATATAGCAAACCTACAGCCAAATCATACTCAATGATGAAAAACTGGAAGCATTTCACCTCAGATCAGGTATTAGACAGGGATGCCCACTATCACCATTACTATTCAACATAGTGTTGGAAGTTCTTGCCATAGCAATCAGTCAAAAGCAAGGAATTAAAGACATACAGATTGGAAGAGAAGAAGTCAAACTCACCCTATTTGCAGATGACATGATATATACATAGAAAACCTAAACAATCCAGCAAGAAGACTTTAGAAATCATCAGGCAATGCAGTAAGGTGTCAGGCTACAAAATTAACATTCAAAAGTCAGTGGTGTTCCTCTATGCAAACACTAAGTTAGAATAAGTTGAAATCCAGAAATCAGTTCCTTTTGTAGCAACAAAAACAATAAAATATCTAGGAGAAAACCTAACCAAAGAAGTGAAAGACTTGTATACTGAAAATTATGAGTCACTACTCAAGGAAATTGAAAAAGACAAAAAGAAGAGGAAAGATATTCCATATTTATGAGTAGGAAGAATTAACATCATCAAAATTAATATACTACCCAGAGCCATATACAAATTTAATGCTATCTCCATCAAGATCTCAGCCATATTTTTTGGGAGAATAGAACAAATTCTACAAATGCTTATCTGAAACCAGAAAAAAACCTAGAATTGCCAAAAGAATCTTGAGAAGAAAGAACAGAACTGGAGGCATCACACTCAAGACATCAAACTGTACTATAGGACTATTGTCATCAAATCTGCTTGGTACTGGAACATGAATAGACACACTGACCAGTGGAATAGAACTGAGAGCCCAGAAGTAAACTGCCATACCCATGGACATCTATAGTTGGCAAAGGTGCCCAGAGTATTAAACGGGGAAAGCAGAGTCTCTTCAACTAATGGTGCTGGAAAATATGGGTTGAAACATGCAGAAGAATGAAACTGAACCATTATATTTCACCAAATACAAAAATAAATTCCAAGTGGATCAAGGATTTGGATGTTAGACCAGAAACTATCAGATACTTAGAGGAGAATATTGGCAGAACTCTTTTCTGCATAAATTTTAAATACATCTTCAATAAAACAAATCCAATTACAAAAAAGACTAAGACAAGAATAAACTATGGGACTACATCAAATTAAAAAGCATCTGCACAGCAAAAAAAAACTAATACCGAAACTAAGAGACCCCCTCACAGAATGGGAGAAGATTTTACATGTCATACATCAGACAAGAGTTTAATATCCAAAACATATAAAGAGCTTGCCAAACTCGATCACAAGAAAACAAATGATCTCATCCAAAAATGAGGAGAGGACATGGACAGAATATTCACCACAGAAGAGATCCAAAAGGCTGAGAAACATATGAAAAAATGCTCCAAGTCTCTGACTGTCTGAGAAATGTAAATAAAGACAACAATGAGATACCACTTCACTCCTGTGAGAATGTCATACATCAGAAAAGGTAACCACAGCAAATGCTGGAGAGGTTGTGGGGTCAAAGGAACCCTCCTGCACTCCTGGTGGGAATGTAAATGGGTCCAACCTCTGTGGAAAACAGTCTGGAGAACTCTCAGAAGGCTAGAAATGGACCTAGACTATGATCCTTTAATTCCTCTCCTGGGGATATATCCTAAGGAACCCAACACACCCATCCAAAAAGATTTGGGTCTACCTATGTTCTAAGCAACAAAATTTGTAATAGCCAAAACCTGGAAGCAACCCAGGTGTCCCACAAAAGTGAGTGGCTGAGCAAGTTGTGGTATATATACACAATGGAATACTACTCAGCAATAAAAAATGGTGATTTCACCGTTTTCAACCGATGTTGGATGGACCTTGAAAAATCCATATTAAGTGAATTAAATCAGAAATAGAAGGATAAATATGTGATGATCTCACTCTCAGGCACAAGTTGAAAAACAAGATCAGAAGATAAAACACAAGTAGAACCTGAAGTGGAATTCGCATATTGCACCAAAGTAAAAGACTCTAGGGTGGGTGGAGGGTTGAATACAAGTCCATAAAGGATGACAGAGTTGTATTGTTATATGGAAAACTGGGAAATTTTGTGCATGTACAAACTATTGCATTTACTGTTGAATGTAAATATTAATTTCCCAATGAAGAAATTTTTAAAAAGTGCAACCAAAGGGAAAAATAAATAAGTATTAAATTTTTTAAAGAAGTTTGAGACCGTCAATCAATTTATATAAGTGCAAGTTAATAGTAGTGTACATAAACACCACCCACCACCAAAAGACTGTGTCCCATCCATCCTCCCCCCCCCCCCCCGAAGCAGAACATACACCCTCACCCTCAACCCACGGTTTTTAGTTTGGTGCCCTCCCAAATTCAGTCTAATCATACTTAGAGTTTCCCTTTCTGTTCTTCTTTTGCATCTTCTGTTTATGAGTGGAATTATCCTATACGCATCTTTATCTTTCTGACTTAGCTCACTTAACATAATTCCTTCTAGCTCCGTCGATGATGAGTCAGAGAATGTAGGTTCATTGTTTTTAATAGCTGTGTAGTATTCCATTGTGTATATATACCACACCTTTCTCAACCAGTCATCTGTTTTGGGGCACCTGGGTTTGGGTTGCTTGGAATGTTCCTACTCATGACCACAGAATGTGAGCTTGGATCTAGAGGGATCTAGAGGTCACATAGGCTCCTAAGCTGAATATGGGCCCCAGGTCACATCAAATAAATGGGGTTTACACTGAACTATGTTTATACACCTTTCCCATATGGGAGCTACTCTCTTCCTTGATCCAGCTTTCTGATCCTTTTTCCAGCCATAGCATCATCTCTCCAGACAATAACTTGGATCTACCTGCATATCAGATTTCAGGCTCAGGGGAAAAATGAAGAGAGAGAGAGAGAGAGAGAGAGAGAGAGAGAGAGAGAAATCTAGTATAGCCACAGGCCCTTTGGAATATAACTAAAATATGCCTACTAGCTACCTACAAAACAGAGAAAACCCCCCACTACCACCATGCACACACACACTCTTCATCTGTACTCTTCCAGCCTTTAGGTTCATGATTAGTCAACAGTTTGTTTGGCTTTGTATGTTAACTCTTTTCAGCCACCAGGTTCCAGATGCTAGCATGCTGCCATACGTACTTCCCTCAACAGACAACCCCACCAATGTGTCCTGGAGCTCTGATTCTCCAGAGCCCTGCCTCACTAGAGAAAGGGAGAGGTAGGCTGGGATCTGATTGACCTGTCAATGCCCATGTTCAGCGAGGAAGGAATTACAGAAGCCAGACCTTCCACCTTCTGCATCCCACAATGACCTTGGGTCTATACTACAGAGGGTTAAAGAATAGGAAAGCTATCAAGGGAGGGGATGGGATATGTAGATCTGGTGGTGGGAACTGTGTGGAGTTGTACCCCTCTTATCCTATTGTTTCTGTCAGTGTTTCCTTTTTATAAAAAAAAAAAAAGAACAACCAAAAAATAATAAAAGAAAAGAAAAAAAAGTTAGTGGCTGGTATAATAGATCTCCCTTCTCTTCTCATATTATCACTAGACTAATTTTGATGGGGGGGGGGTGGAAATCAGAGCCAAATAAATAAAGAAATCTGATTATTTTTCCAAACTTAAAAATATCTTTAATTTCATGCCTCAGTTGTGTTGGTAAATACAATTACCTGCAGTGATTCTTGGAAACATTCAAAGTTTCATTTGCACCTAATCAAACTTTCTTGGAAAATTCCAAATCTAATTTTTTCTTTCTTTTTTATTTATTTATTATTTTATTATTTATTTATTTATTATTTATCATTTATTATTTTTATTTATTTATTTATTTTGCCACCAGGGTTATTTTGAATGCTTGGTGCCTGCATAATGATTCCATAGCCAGCTCCCCATGACCATTTATTTTCTCCTCCTATTCTCCTTCTTTTCTCATAGTGACAGAAAAAAAAAGAAGTTATTGAATTAATATAGCTACCAGATCAAACTAGTTTTGGAAATAATTCTTTCTTCTTTTAAATAATATTTAATTCATTTATTTGAAGAGAGAGAGAGGCCATAGCCCTGCTCAGCTCTGACTAATGGTTGTGCTGCAGGTTGATCCTGGGACCTTAGGGCCTCAGACAGATTTTTTTTTTTCAGAACCATGATTCTTTCTTCCCCACTGGAAACATTTCTTTATAATCATATGCAAAAATGGATTATATGATATACTATCCCTAGGGAAAGATTCATTTTCTCTGACATGCCACTAAGAAAACTTCTGCATACCCATGTGTCCACATTTAGGAAAAGCAGAAATTACAAGGCATTTGTTTTCCTCAGTACTGCACAGTGAGTATGTGCTAGTCTGGGCTCTAACTGAGACACAGGAGTGGGGAGAGTGGTAGCAACAAACAAGTTTTCACTATCAACATAATTTACTTCTCTCTGTTACCTCCACAGACCTGAACAACTATCTGTAGCAAGTTATGACTGAGAGAGATCATTGCAGTTTGGCTTTTGGAGATGGAGACATTTGTGACTATAAAAATTCTTATTAGCTTCATTTACTTACTCCAAATGATTCTGTAGCTGCATAAATATGGAAACACTGTGCTAGGAATGTAATCTCCAAGGACATTTAGATATTTTTCTCCAGCCAATAGTTCGTTGAAGAGACGTGGATGTGAAGAGCTGAGATAGATTTATTAATGAAATACTCTGTGAGCACCAGAAAAGTGAGTGATTCAGCTCCTTACCTTAATATATGTAGGTGGAAAGGAAGTACTGATTATCCCAGAGCTTCTCTGAGAGCTCAAGCATACAGGGTGAATTTCAGCAGACTAGTAGGAAGTTTACTGGGAGATATTTTCAAAAGCATCATAGTTGTGAAAGTCCAAGGAGAGTGTCCAGAAGAGGATAGGCAATGGTACAACATCTTGTAGAGTGCATACATTACAATGGGCATGGACCCTTGTTCAATCCCACATGCAGGTAGAATACCTCACTCATGGGGAAGTAGTGTGGCAGGTGTCTCTCTTTTTTGCTCTCTCTCTTATCACCCACTTCTCTCTCTATTTCTCTATCTCTTCTCAATAAATAAATAAAATATTAAAAATGAAAGAGAGAAAGGCAAGTTATTAGATATGCACATTGCTTCCATGGATTAGAAAGATGACATGAGATAGCAGAGGATGACAATGAAAAGAAAGGTGGATCAATGAAAAGAAAGCCTGGAAAGGCCTGGTAAGGCTTGTTAAGAAATTCTGAGTGTCAAGGAGATAATTCAGCACTATAATGAGGAGGATTTAGTGGGGTTTGAATTGTTGTGTGGAAAACTGAGAAATTTCATACATGTACTGTATTTTATGGTTGACTGTAAACCATTAATCTTCCAATAAAGAAATAAAAAAAAAAAAAGACTTTCATGCCTAAGGCAACCAAAGCCCTAAATTCAGTCTCCAGGGAGTCGGGCAGTAGCGCAGCAGTTAAGTGCAGGTGGCGCAAAGTGCAAGGACTGGCTTAAGGATCCTAGCTCCCTACCTGCAAGGGAGTCATCTTACAGGCGGTTAAGCTGGTCTGCAGGTGTCTATCTTTCTCTCCCCCTCTCTGTCTTCCCTTCCTCGCTCCATTTCTCTCTGTCTTATCTAACAACAATGACATCAATAACAACAATAATAACTACAACAACAATGAAAAATAAGGGCAACAAAAGGGAAAATAAAATCTAAAAATTTTTTTTAAATGCATAAAAATTTTTTTTAAATATTCAGTCTCCATCATCGCCTTAAGCCAAAACTCTGGTAAAAATAATAAATAAATAAATAAATAAATAAATAAATAAATAAATAAATGCCTTAGTTTCAATTATAGTCTGCTGAGTACAATTACAAGACCCCTTCAAATTGTTTTTGGCAGAAGTGAAACACATTACTAAAAGTCATTCTGCTTCTTGTTTGTTTTCAGAACAAGCAAATACAACTATGTGACTAAGATTAAAAGACCAATCATGTAGTTTAACTAAGAAAAAGTAGGAAGAACCATTCCACTTTCATGCTCACTGAATTATACAAAACCACCTTTGAACCTTTGAATCTGCATTGTTGTCTAGCTTTTTTTTTCCCCCAGTATTGCTTGTTTCTCTTTTCTTTCCCAGAGTTTGATCCTAAGAGAAATCTTCTGAAAGTTTCCTGTACCCTATTCTTTGTTTGATTTGTTTTATAAGAAATCAACCCATAAAAAAAAAATAAAAGAAATCAACACGTGACAGTAAAAATGCTCAACATCTTTTTAGACTTTGTATATAGTGAATGTAAACTAAAATTAAATAAATAAATAATTGGTTTTTTGAGGCTAAGGGAGATAATGTGGTAGTCTGCTTCAGTCCCTGACACTACCCTGTGTCATGCAAATAAACACATCATTAAAAAACAAAAAGAATCCTGAAATCCTTCCAGGAGCTAATGGAGAGTGACAGCTTTATCTGTGGGGAGGCAGATGGGTGGGAGGGATGAGATAGAGGAGTCTGAAGTAACTTACTAGAAATTACTAATGTATACATATTTATGACATTCAGTTTCTCTCTATTTGCTGAACCCCAGTTTGCGTATCTTCTTACTTCAAGGGCTATTTAATTGGAAAATGGCAAAGGATGAAGATTAGACTGAGAGAGAAATTTGGCTTAAGAAGTAGAAATTCAATTTGGGAGCATTTGTGTCTTTTTTTTTTTTTTTGCCTCCAGGGTTATTTCTGCACTACAAATCTACTGCACTACAAATCTACTGCTCCTGGAGACCTCTTTTTTTTTTTTTTTTTTTTTTTACCATTTTATTGGATCAGACGGAGAGAAATTGAGAGAGGAGGGGGAGAGAAGAAGGGGAAGAGAAAGAGAGAAACCTGCAGACCTGCTTCACAGCTTATGACAGATGGGGAGCCAGGGGCTCAAACTTAAACTCCTATGTGAGCTTAACCCAGTGCTCTGTTGCCCGGACCCCCAGCATTTGTATCTTTAAACTAGCCATTCACATTTATAGAGAATATGAGAAACTTGTCTCAGTTTAGTCATACATATGGTTTGTTTGTTTGTTTGTTTTTTGCCTCCAGGTTTATCACTGGAGCTTGGTGCCTGCACTATTAATCCACTGCTCTTGGAGTTCATTTTTCCCATTTTGTTGCCCTTGTTGCTGTTGTTATTGTTATTGGATAGGACAGAGAGAAAGAGAAAGAGGAGGGGAAGACATAGAGAAAGATTGACACTTGTAGACCAGCTTCACCTCTTGTGAAAGGAAACCCCTCCCAGTAGGTGGGGAGCCTGGGCTCAAACCTGGATCTTTACCAGGGTCCTTGCACTTGGTGCCATGTGTGTGTGATCCACTGCACTTGGTGCCATGTGTGCGTGATCCACTGCACTTAGTGCCGGCCCATTTGTTTATTTTGAAAGGAAAGTATATTTTGCTAACTCCAACCTGAAGACAAAACTGAGTAGAAGTAGGGAAGTCACTAATGTGAGGAAATTCTAGAAACCTCTCTAAGAAGACTGCTGTTGAAATGAACTCCTCAGAAAATGTGTATCTTAAGGTCTGTTATTCGCGGGCTACCTTTCTTTCTGTGAATGACTTTTAGTCTTTGAGCCATGGAAAAATAAGTCTGATTATTTTTATTCCATTTTAAGTGTTTTATAGATGTATTTCAAAGTTATTTTGAACAATAGGAAAGTGCTATAAAATTTTAGAGCACAGAGCAATCATATGTCACTTGCAATAAGTTCTTTATTCATACAGATTTTAATTTTCTTTTTTTTAATTATGTTATTCATTTTCTATGAGAATAAGTATTTAATTAAAAAAAAAGAGGTAGAGGGCAGAGGGAGAGAGAGGCAGAAAGAAAGAGGAAAGGAGAAACCAGAACCTGTAGCTTGAACTAGGAGCCTCAATCATGCAAGTTTTATACTCTAGCATCTGAGTAGTTTCTCCAGCCTTCTAACCTCCAAGTCTTTGATCTATTTGATGTTTACTTTTGTTTCTGGTGAAATGTAGTAGTTCAGTTTCAACCCAATTTTTCCAATACCATTTGTTAAAGAGAGTCTCCTTTAAGCATTTCATAGTTTGAGCCCCCTTGTTAAAATTAGATTCCCATAGGTGTGGGGGTTTATTTCTGGGCGCTCAATTCTATTTCATTGGCCAGTGGGTCTATTTTTGTTTACCTACCAGGCAGTTGTGGTTATAATGGCCCTATAATATGATTTGAGATCTAGGAATGTGATGGCTTCAGTTCATATACACAGCTCTTTCAAATTGACATAATCTATGTTCTTCTCCCATTTCTTGTCCACTTCCCTCCTACCAAACACAGTCTTGTTTTCATTCTTGATTTCCTCCCATCTATTAACTGAGTGAATAAAAACCTAACTGTTTATGTTACTTGCTTTACTTCTTATTCTTTTTGTGTTTACCTCAGACATCACTTCCTTTTATCCATCTTCTCCCTCTTCAAGTTATTTCAGAAGGCCTGGCAGTGGCACAGCTGGTTAAGTGCACATATTACCAAGTGCAAGGACCCAGATTTGATTCCCCACTCCCTACCTGCAGGGAGTCCAGTTCATGAATGGTCTGCAGGTCTCTCTCTTGGTCTCTCTCTTTCTCTCTCTCTCTCCCTTTATCTCTATCTCCCTATCCTCTCTCAATTTCTCTATATCCTATCTATTTTAAAGTAATGTTTTTAGAAAAGATTTTTTTTAAAGTTTTTCCTTAGAATATGGGGTCCAGATGATCACCTTTATCATAGTTAAAATTTAACTTTAAGCACACCTTTTCAGTTACCTGATCCTATCAGAAAAATGCCCAGCTCTGTTAGCAGAGCATACTGAAAACTCCGCAGCTGACCCAGCCTAATGTCCACCAACTGATACTAAGTTATGCCTTCACCTATTTCTCCAATGCTCTTCACCAGCTTTTATAGGAAATTCACATCTCTGTGCAGTTTGCATGCTGTTCTCCATCTTTGAATTGACCCAAGACTCCATTCCTCTCTGGCATCTTTTAGATTGCCCAGGCACAGTTAGTCATTACTTATGCGTCCTCTCTTTAAGAATGTCAGCTATCCAAAAGTAAGGGTTGTTTCCTATCTATTAGTGTGCCATTAGCACTGCTCAGAGTCTTTGGCACAGTGAAACCATAATCAGAGTAACTAATGATTATTGACTGCACACTAGGAGACAAGATACTTTCCCAAGTGCTGTGTAGAGATTCTCACATTTAATCCTCATAATGGCTTGATAGGAATATGTCATTTTCATCTCCACTGTGGAGAAGATACACCTATGAGCTAAGATGATAACCTTTGGGTAACTTAAGGTGGTGCCTGCACTATGACTCCATCATTCCCAGTGCCTACTTTTTTTTTCCCTTTTCCTTTCTTTTCTGACAGAGACAGAGAGAACTTCAGAAAGAAAAAGAGAAGGGAAAACGAGAGTAAGAGAAAAAGAGATACAAGGCTAGGGAGATAGTATAACAGTTATAAAAAAGACTTCCAGAGGCTCTGAGATCCCAAGTTCAACTCCTAGGACTATCATAAGCTAGAGCTGAGCAGTGCTCTGGTCTCTGTCTCTGTCTCTGTCTCTGTCTTTCTCTCTCCCATTAAAATAAAATTAAATTAAAAAAGCAGAGACACCTGTAACACTGGCTCCATGGCATGTGAAGCTCCCCTCCTACAAGTAGGAACTGGCTTCTTGAACCCAGGTCTTCACACATGCTAATATGTGCACTCTTCTTGGTCTGTCATCACCCAGACACCATTTTTCTCTTTTAACATATCTTTAATGACCTGTAACACCCAATCCAAATATCATTTCCTCTCCTTTGCTTTCCCTTCTGGTTTGCATAACAAGATTTAGTATCTAGACCTCATTGGTCTTATATAGCTTGCATTTTGACCCATACTTAGCTTTGTACTCAAGAGCTTTTCTGGTTGTTTCTACTTTCTGAGTTGAAATCTGTACACATTAAGGTGCTTTCCCACCTTTGTATCAACACATTGTTTCATAGATGACCAGAGGGCTCTGATTCCAATTCCATCAGAACCTAGAGACAGAAGAGAGAAAAAAGGAAGGAAACTAGGAATTATTAGTAGGTGTTGGTATGACTTAGGAAGAGAAGGCAGGACCATAGGAAAAAATATGGGCAATTATGTGTAAATACAGATAGATGGAGATGGCTACAGAAATAATAGTTGGGGGCTTGGTGGTGGTACAGCAGTTAAGCTCACATAGTAGAAACCACAAGGACCTGTACAAGGATCTGGACTCAAGTCCCAGGTTCCACACCTGCAGGGGGAAAAGCTTCACAAACAATGAAGCTGGTCTGCAGGTGTCTATCTCTCTCTCCCTCTTTCTATCTCTCCCTCCTCTTTCTATTTCTCTCTGCCCTATCTAGTAATTAAAAAAAGAAAAAAAATGGCTGCCAGGAGCCATTTATATAATAAATAAATAAAATCAGAGTCACCCATATCTGTGATCTGGGGAGAACTACTGATGTTTCCTATAGAGGGATTGGACATAGACCTTTGGTGGTGGGAAAGGTGTCATCACATAGTTTTGTAAATCAGTATTAAAAGTCACTTATGGTGAGTCGGTCAGTAGCACAGCGGGTTAAGCACACAAGGCGCAAAGCACAAGGACCGGAGTAAGGATCCTTGGTCGAGCCCCCGGCTCCCCACCTGCAGGGGAGTCGCTTCACAGGTGGTAAAGCAGGTCTGCAGGTGTCTTTCTCTCCCCCTCTCTGTCTTCCCCTCCTCTCTCCATTTCTCTCTGTCCTATCTAACAATGACGACATCAATAATAACAACAATGATAACTACAGCAAAAATAAAAAACAAGGGCAACAAAAGGGAAAATAAATAAATAATTTAAAATTCTTTAAAAAGTCACTAATAACATTTTTCAAAAGAGAGAGAATCTAACTGAGGACATTGTTGGTTACAAGTCAAGCCATTAAATGCAAGGGCCAGAAAGAGGCTTCATGGCATCTGCCCTGTGTAGCTCCAGGACATGTGTATATATTTATTTAAAAAAAAAAAAAACTCAGAGAGACTTGTGAATGTCAGTTCCTCTGCATTATGACTGACTGCAGGCTGAGAGAGGGAGCCCAGAATCACATGCAGCTTATGTCTTCTTGGTGCCTCCCCACTCACTCTTCAGTCCCGCAGATAGATGACTTCATAGCTCTCAACCCAGAACTGCACACTATATCAAGGACTGCCTGAGTCAAGATGGCTGGCGTGAGCTGGGCTGCTTCAGGCAGCCTTTGTGTTTCAGTTTGGAGTGGGATTGTAGTCTTAGCTTCTGCACACACAGTCCTTGCAGGAAGTTATTTCTTTCCTGGCTCTTTATTACTCAGGGCTGAAACGCTTTGCTTGGCAAAGCACTTAACGTTCTTCTGTGATGAATGTTTTAGTACTATGTGTGCTTAACCAGGTGTGCCACCATCTGGCCCTCACAAATACATGGTTTATAAACAAATAACCATCTAGGTATTACAGACAGGATTTTTTTTTCCTTTTGGAAGAAAATTAAAAAGACTCAAAATTGGGCTGATTTTTCAAAGATAACCTTCACTTTTATTAACAAGCCATTTTTAGGGCAGATGGTGGCTATCATGGTAAAATTCACACATTACCACATCTGAGGACTTGGGTTCAAACCCCTAGACACTAAGGAAGCACTTACAGTGGGGTGGGGAGCATCATGAGTGTTGGAACAGTACTGCAGTGTCTCCCTGTCTTACTCTCCCTTTCTATCCCTCTTTTTTTATCAAAAAGAAAAAAAAATGGTGTTGGGAACAAAGGAACTGTGCAGGCACTGAGCCTTAGCAGTGGCCCTCGTTCATGATAAGAAAAAAAAAAATCTATTTCTATGAAGATACACACACACAAAAAAAAAAAAACATTTTACTCAGATGAGATGAAGATAGACAGCTAAGTTGAATATGAAAACCTTGTGAAATATCTAAATATCTAATATCTAAAGAGGAAATATCTGTGGGTTGTGTTCACTCTGGTTTAGAATGTTCCTGACCCCCAGGAAGTTGGATAGAGTTATCCATAGTTACTTATTTTAATAATCATTTTCACTAGTAGTGATTGAACAGTAGATTTCAAAATTATTCTAAGATTTTTGGGGTATCGATTCACTACATGAACACAGAGCTCTGTGTCCTTCTCCCTTCCTTTCATGACCACTGTGGAGCTCAGTGAACATCAATCCTGGGCTTGATTTGTGACTCTCAAGAACTGGATTCCACTAGCAAGACAGTGGATCCCACCCATTGAGCTCACAAGTATAAAAACCTGCTCCAGCTCATTAGCACCCTAAGCCTCATCTCCTTGTGGAATCATTCTCTACAAGTCAGATACTCTCTCCCTCTTTCTCTCCCCCAACCCCCAACCATAGTGCTCTAAGGCTATGAGTCGACAAAGTACTCAACAATATTAATTCCTCATGAGAAGTGAGATCATCCAGAAAGAGAAGAATGAATATAGGATGATCCCACCCATAGGCAGAAGTTGGGAAATACCAATGTAAGGGAAACACAAAGCAGAAATTGGACTGGAGTTAGTGTATTGCACCAAAATAAAGGACTTGGGTTGGGGGGGGGTGGGGGGGAGTGTTCAGGTCCTGGTACATGATGGCAGAGGAGGACCTAGGTGGGGGGATTAGACTGTTACGTGGAAAATTGAGAAGTGTTACACATGTACCAACTACTGTATTTTACTGTCACCTGTAAACCATGAATCTGCCCAGTAAAGAAAAAAAAAGAATATAAATATAAATATAAATTCATCTTTTCTCTCTATTTCTTCTTACTGTTCATTCTTATCTGAAGACAGCCAAATATGTCAGTTCTTTCTACCACCTGTATGTAGGTGTGGTAAAATCCGTATATTTAGGAAATGATAGAACAGTTCTAGGGGAAAGGATCTGAGTAGAGGACATGATTTTCTGAATTGATGTAGGGAAGATAGTGGTGAAATCAGGTCCAGTGGAGCTGACATCAGGCTGGGTTGGCAAAACATTGTAGTATAGACTAGAGATCTATATTCAAATGTTAAAATGTTTTTGCAGCCATTAAATAAGATAACATTTTTTGTATAGTATTTTATGTTTATGAGAGAGGGCTACAGAGAAAAAGGCATACAGAGAAAGATCAGAGTATTACTCAGTTCTAACTGATGGTGGTGCTGAGGATTGAATCTATGATCTCAAAGCATCAGGCATAAATATCTTTTGCAGGATCACTATGCTGTCTCCACAATTCCAGACAGCATGATTTTAAGTACTTTGTGCCTTTTCCAGCCTCAAAAACATGGAAATCAGTAGGGGAAGGAAATAGGCAGGGGCAGGTAATTCTTTTAAAAGTAGCCCATTGTACCATGAAGTCTTGGACTTTGAGCATTGGACATTTACCTGTGGCATGCAAGTGTGCTGGTATTTAGCAAAGCACAGCTGAGATTACATAGCCTTATGATGCAGTCACTTCTGTGAAAAATGAAATCTATTCCTTCTCTCATTTTAGCAATGTTCATTCTACAATTGGTCATTCTTTTTTTTTTTCCTCCAGGGTTATTGCTGGGGCTCGGTCATTACAAATCCACTTCTCCTGGAGGCCGGTTTTTTTCCCATTTTTATTACCCTTGTTATTGTTATTGTTCTTATTGCTCTTGTTGTTGTTGGATAGGACAGAGAGAAACTGAGAGGAGGAGAAGACAGAGAGGGGGAGAGAAAGATAGACACCTGATTCACTCCTTGTGAGGCAACCCCCTGCAGGCGGGGAGCCTGGGTTTCCAATAGGTATCCTTAGGCCAATCCTTGTGCTTTGTGCCATGTGGTCTTAACCCATGCTACCTCCTGTCCCCCAACTGAAGTCATTGCAAGTTTATTTTATTATTTTTTTATTATTATTTTTATTTTATTTTATTTATTTATTCCCTTTTGTTGCCCTTGTTGTTTTATTGTTGTAGTTATTATTGATGTCGTTGTTGTTGGATAGGACAGAGAGAAATGGAGAGAGGAGGGGAAGACAGAGAGGGGGAGAGAAAGACAGACACCTGCAGACCTGCTTCACCGCCTGTGAAGGGACCTACCTGCAGGTAGGGAGCCGGGGGTTTGAACCGGGATCCTGACGGTTTGAAGTCATTGCAATTTTATAGGATGTGCACAAATGACATCTTATTAGACAAAACAAGAGACAACTGATAAAATATATACATTCTTGGGAGTCGGGCAGTAGCACATCAGGTTAAGCGCACATGGTGCAAAGCACAAGGACCGGCCTAAGGATCCCAGTTTGAGCCCCCGGCTCCCCACCTGCAGGGGAGTCGTTTCACAGGCAGTGAAGCAGGTCTGCAGGTGTCTTTCTCTCCTCCTCCTGTCTTCCCCTCCTTTCTCCATTTCTCTCTGTCCTTTCCAACAAGGACTACAAAAATAAAACAAGGGCAACAAAAGGATATATATACATTCACATGGATATTTTTGAAAGAAACCGAAGCCTGGTGTGAGACCCAGAGCTCATCTGATACCCCGGTCTTATTCTTTTCTGCCTGTCCCAGAAAATCTTACACTGAAAGGTAAAATTGAAAGAATATGCTTGTTTTGCTGTGACTTCTCTTTTTCTTCCCCATTTTTCAGTTCCTGTCTTTCTTTCCTGTCCTCTCCATAATGCCTGCAGCCTTGCTGTGCCCACCTCATCTTCTGATAAGTATCTGTCTGACCCCATTAGTGTCTGATCCTCATAATTTCCTCCATGAGCTCCTGCCACCTAAAGATGTCCAATTTACATTTAATGGCTTTTGCCTACACACACACACACACACACACACACACACACACACACCATTTCTCAAGCCTTGATGATGAAGAAAATTGCAAAGTACCTCAGGTCATAACAAGTTATGGGATGGTGTGGGCTGCTATTTCGGATTAATAATGTCGTTTTGCTGAGAAAAAGGCTTGTAGAATCCACAAGAATGCCTTTTGAAGAGTGGGTGTCAGTATTGACACTTACAGTCTGAGCTTTTCTCTTCTGAATGATGGCTAAAACTTGCTTGACTTTGAGCACAGGGATACATATTTGTACACACTTTCAGTGAAATTCCTCAAAAGAAAAATAGCACTTTGATGGAAATCAGACCATTGCTTATCTGACAAATTCTTGATCTGCAGTCAGATGCTCTATCTCTTAGCTATACCCCCTGACATCTGACAAATTCTTAAAACAATTATTCTTTTGAGAACTTCGTAGGCCTAGTGTACTGGGAACAAAATAATTATGGTTTGGACTTGGGAAAGTTGGAGTTGTCAGTAGAACTTGGATCCATACTCTGCATTAGTGAGAACCAAGTTTTATTAATATTGTTATTTATAGTTAAATTCATTTGAGCCTTCACTAAAATAATGAACTCCATTTTACTTTGGCAGTGGTGTTGCTTCTGATCTTCAGAAAGGCCATTAAGTTAGCCCTGCTGAGTCTTCCGGTGACTTCTTCCTCTCCAGTCATTTCTCTCCACCATGAATAATTTCATAATGTGATTAATGCTTTGAGCTCCTTAAAAGAAATTACAGGGGGGGAAAGTTACAAATTGCTATTGATTCCTCATTTGAATCCACACCATATTTCATGCAGGCGACTCTTCCATGCAGTAATACTATGTATTGTTGTCTCACAGCTTGTTAGTGGGCAATATGTGAGGTAGTGATCGATGGTTCAGTGTCAGCCTTGGAGGGTATACTCATTGAGGTTTTCTCCAGAAGTCAGCACCAGTCTTGATTCTAATTAACATTTTCAGTGTCGATTTGCTGTATGGAACAGGGAGTAAGCTTATAAAATATGCAGATGACTTTAGATTGAGTAGGGGTGATTATTGACTAGAACCACACCATAAGATCTCATAAGGACCTTGACAAATTACACAAGGTGATGAAAAGTAAGAGGAAGTTTAGTAAGAACACATGGAGGATATAGTTCTGATTCACTTGAAAGCCTTGGCTTCTCTTTGAGTCAAGCCGAGCTTTTAAGCAATAGCTTTTCTTATGACAGAGTGTCTGGGATATTTATGACTTTGTGTTAATAAGCCTTTGTAATAGTGACAGAAAAAAATATTTCTGAAAGTATCAATTAAGTAAAAAAAAAAAAAAATCAGGGGCCAGGTGGTGGTGTACACTGTGCAAGGACCCAGGTTCAAGCCCTTGCTCTCCACCTGCAGAGAGAAAACTTCATGGGTGGTGAAAGAGGGCTGCAGGTGTCTCTCTGTCTCTCTCTCTCTCCATCTCCACCCTGCTCTCAATTTTTGGCTATCTCTATCCAATAAATAAATACAGATAATAAAATATATTTAAAAATATCTAATGCTAGTCACTCTTCAGTAATATTTCCCTTATACATATTTTTCTTGAGCAAGAATCTGAATTCTAGGAGAAGAGAGGATTGGATTAGGAAGAAAAGGGGGGCAGTTATGTATAAATGTAGACAAATAGTTGTAGAAATGATGAGTAGCCCATGTCTACAACCTTAAAGGAACTACGGTGGCTTGCAGTGAGGAGTCTGAAGATTCAGAACCCTGGTGGTGAGAATAGTGTAGTACCCCTGTTGACATATAATTTTGTAAATCAACATTAAATCACTAACAAAATTAAAAAAGAAAAAGAATCTGAATTCTACCCAGATACACTTTCAAGCAACTCTCACAAATGTCTCTTCCCCATATTCTTTCTTTTCCTCTGAATATATATATATATATATACCTCGTGCTCATTGAACAGCCAGAGGGAGTTGCCAGCTCTAGTTCTGGGTAACTTTAAGTCTAATCCCATTTGTTACTGGTACAGAGCCAGTCAACTCATGTTATCACATCAGAAGGGATTTTGTGAAGTGAAAATGAAATAGGGTGATTTGATAGTGCTCCATGCTTGAAGCAATAGGGTGACTGGAGAAGAGAGACAAGTAGGGTATGTACCAACTCAGTTTACAGTCTCTTCCCATCATCTGTCCTCAGTTTTCTCCTCTGGAGGCTTTGTAATGAGTAGGAGTTCCCATCGCCTTTCTTTGAGGAAGACACTAGAACTCTAGTCATTTTGCAGAGGAGGAGAGTTAACTTGATGGGCTACTTTGCTTCATAATTTTCACAATGAGATCTATAGGACTTTAGACCATAATCTACTGGATGTCAATGTTACAATTATGGAATATAGCTAGCATCAGATTATTGGGTACATAAAACCTAATTATTATTGCTTGAGGACGTTAACTGTTCATTCTTATGGAACATGTTTGAAATCAGCCAAGTTCCATTCAAACTTACTTTCACAGACATGTCCTGCATAACACACACACATACACACACACACACACACACACACACACACACACACACCCTGTAAGTGTAATTTTCAAGCCAGTAGCTAAATAGCCCTTATTTGTCAGCTTTCATTACTGTTTAGAATCTCTGGGTTGTTTGCACTGATCACCTTACGAGGAATGAAAGAGGAATCCTGGGCAGACTGAAAGACTGAAGCTGATGTTAATTTGCCTTCATTTGCCCTTCACCTCTTAAGGCAATAGACACTCAGTTCTCTCTGTGTGAATGGAGAACTGGGGTAGGAAAAGCAGGCTCAGTTTCAGTAGATTTAGAGAGTAATCATCAACAGAGATTTGTGAATATGTGTGTTAGGGAGTCATGTGTTTAGATGTAAAAAATGTAATGTACCAGTATGAGTTTAATAACATTGAACTCTTATCTAGAATGCTCTACATTTTTCCATTCATTCAGTGGTCTTGGTAAATGTTTACAGTATTTATTTATTTATGAGAAAGATAAGAATATGTAGATAATTTGAAAGTGAACCAAAGCATCTTTCTGACAAATGCAGTGTCATGGATTTTTATTTTATTCTATTTTTATTTTTTAATTTGTACTTATAAAAAGGAAACACCGACAAAAACCATAGGATAAGAGGGATACAACTCCACACAATTCCCATCACCAGAACTCTGTACCCCATCCCCTCCCTTATAGCTTTCCTATTCTTTATCCCTCTGGGAGTATGGACCCAGGGTCATTATGGGGTACAGAAGGTGAAAGGTCTAGCTTCTGTGGGTGCTTCCCTGAATATGGGCATTGACAGGTTGATCCATACTCCCAGCCTGTCTCTCTTTCCCTAGTGGGGTAGGGCTTTGGGGAAGCAGGGCTCCAGGACCCATTGATGGGGTCATCTTTCCAGGGAAGTCCAGATGGCATCATGGTAGCATCTGGAACCTGGTGGCTTCATGAAAAGAGAGTTAGCATATAAATCCAAACAAATTATTGACTAATCATGAACCTAAAGGTTGGAATAATGCAGATGAAGATTTGGGATCTCCGTTTTGTAGCTAGCTAGTAAGCCTAGTTTAGTTAAATTTCAAAGGACCCATGACTATATTAGTTCACATAGGCCCCTAAGCTAAATATGGGCCCCAGAACAAATCAAATTGATGGTGTTTACAGTCAACAGTATTTATACACCGTTCCCATATTTGGGAGCTACTCTCTCCCCTGATCCGGCTTTCTGGTCCTTTTTGCAGCCATGACATCATCTCCCCAGACAATAACTTGGATCCACCTGCATATCAGATATCAGGCACAGGAAAAAAACAAAAGGATTTTATTTTTTAACTAGAGCACTGATCAACTCTGGTTTATGGTGGTAAGGGGGCTTGAACCTGGGACTTTGGAGCCTCAGACATGAGAGTCTCTTTGCAAAACCACTATGCTATCTACCCACATAATGTAAGGAATTGAACTCAGAACCTCATACTTGGGAGCTCAGTGGTTTATACATTGTACTGCCTCTCAGTTTACAACATTAACAGTTTTTAAAAAGAAATGTCAATATTTTCTTTGGTAAATTAATGTATATACTATTAGGTATTATGCTTTTATAATTGTCTGCATTTTAAAACAATGATGTTTCCATGTCTAAATGATATCCACTGAGTTGTTGGCTTTCATAAAGAGTTTGATAGGATTACCACTTGCAAAACAATTAGATTTCTGCAATATAGGCCAGAGAACTTCTGCTGATCTTGCTGTAAAATCTTATTAGCATGAAAATAACAAAATAACCATTAATCATAAGCTCCCCCTTCTCCTTGGTAGACTCTAAAACCAGCCTTCTCCTTCTGCACTAAGCTATTTGTGCTTACTTCATTTTGCCTCATTTTCTTTTTGTCACCTTTATTACCATCTTGGTGTACTGTAATGGAACGATGCTCAAACAGACAAGTTGTAATCTTTATTGTAAGCATATCTCAAGGCAAGTTTATAAACTGAACTTGATATCAGAAACCAAGCTAGAAGGAGCATGTCTTTGTTCTAAATGGCAAATGCTCTGCTGTTCTAAATTCAAAGTATAATGGAAGTAAATTCTCTTTCTGGCATCAAGAGCCTCACATAGGCAAGATACTAATATATTCCTCTAAAGTTGTTTTGTGTGTAAAACCGTTTTATCAACTCATTTATTTGTAGGATACTTCTACATTGAGGCAGCAAAGCTAATATTTAGAGTGATTTTTATGGTGCAGAAACTCAATTATATTAAAGGTTCCAACCTTTGATTTCAATTTTCTCTTCATAGAAGGCTAAGAAGGAGCATTACTTTATTTAACAGCTTCTTACTTATATGACTGTTTGAGTAAGCCAAGAATAGGTTTAGGTACTAACATTATAAAACATCACTCCAAGACTCAGCTCTCTTTGGTACCAAATGGAAATTTTCTGAGAGCAATGATCAAGAATGATAGGAATGTAGCACTTGTAACATAGGTTTTAAAACGTTGAACAGAAGGAAATATTTCTTGATCTGTTTATTTTTAATAAACAATAGGTGAACAATTCTTAGAGGCTTTTTTTTTCAGTGGTGGTTTACAAAAAAAAAAAAAGCATTGCCTTATGATCAGAAATTTTCATGGGGCCAGGCAGTGGCCTACCAGGTTAAGCACACAATACTAAACACAAGGACTGGAGCAAGAATCCTGGTTCGAGCCCCTGGCACTCCACCTGTAGGGGGGTTGTGTCACAAGCAGTGAAGCAAGTCTACAGGTGTCTATCTTTCTCTCTCTCTCTATATCTGCCCCTTCTCTTTCAATTTCTCTCTGTCATATTCAATAAAATGGAAAAAATGGTCACCGGAAGCAATTATTTGGTAGTGCCAGCGCTGAGTTATTTGGTTTAATAATTATTTGGTTAGTGCCAGCAATAACCTTGGAGACAAAATAATAATAATAATAGAAAGAAAATTTCATTAGTTCCTTTTTGAATGTTTTTTAGATTTTTTTGAAATTTATTATTGGATAGAGACAGAGATAAATTGAGAGGGGTGGGACAGGTAGAGAGGGAAAGAGACATAGAGACACCTGAAGCTCTGTTTTACCACATATGAAGCTTTCCCTCTGCAGGTGGGGACTGGGGTATTGAACCTGGGTCCTTGTGTAACTGTAATGTATGTGTTTAACCATGCACACCACTACCTGGTCCCTCATTAGTTCTATAATAGTGATTTTTCATAATTTATCCTAATATCAATCTCTGTATTTTGAATTAAAATTTTTTAAATTTATTTTTCCCTTTTGTTGCCCTTGATTTTTATTGTTGTTGTTACTGATGTTGTCATTGTTAGTGACAGAGAGAAATGGAGAGAGGAGGAGAACACAGATGGGGGGAGAAAGATAGACACCTGCAGACCTGGTTCACTGCCTCTGAAGTTACTCCCCTGCAGGTGGGGAGCCGGGGGCTTGAACAGGGATCATTATGCTGGTCCTTGTGCTTTGCGTCACCTGCACTTAACCACTGTGCTGCCACCTGACTCCCTCAATCTCTGTATTTTGTACTTTATCATTGAACAACAGTATTTCTGTGTTTATACAGATGCTGATCCATAATGATGCACCCCAGAATCTTACTATAATGCCATGTTATGTTGATAAAGATGAGTCTGACAGTTAATAAAGAATGAAAGTAATTTGATACCAATATTTTCAGTTGTGTCCTTTATTTCCATTCAAAAATATTCAACACTATTCTATGTCTCTCTTCTCTTCTAACCAACAAGGTCTCTCCAGGACCTTTCCAAGCAAACAGACATCCCTTATGGCACAGTCCTAGACTCTGCAGTATACGAGCATGTCCGCATGAAGGGGATGAATCCTTTTGAGAGGGACAGCATGTATTCCCAAATGTGGAGGATGATCAACCGAAGCAATGGCTCAGAGAACAATGTGCTGGAGTCCCAAGGAGGCATACAAAAGGTACAATGTAGTTCTTCTTTAGCTCTCTACCATTTTGTCTCCAGTACAGAATTGCTAAGTTGAGACTCTTGTTTTCCCTTCTTCAGCTCTAATAGGATTTTCAATTAAATTGTACCTCCAATTGATTTACAGAAGATTTTGAGGTACCTCTTTGAACCTTTTGAGGTAATTTAAGGTCCTCTGTTGTGTCTCTATTGGATTGTTATCAAAAGAATCCCAAACTTAGAAAAACTCTATCTTTGGGGCTGGGTGGTGGACCACCCACCCGGTTAAGCACACATATCACCAAACACAAAGACCCCCACCTACACAACAGGTATGAAACAGGTCTGCAGGTGTCCATGATTCTCCCTTTCTCTATCTCCCCACCCCTCTCAATTTCTCTCTCTCTTATCAAGTGAAAAATAGGAAGAAAAGGAAAAAAAAAAAAAGTAAAAATGATTACCAAGAGCAGTGGATTCATACTGTTGGCACTTAGTCCCAGTGACAACCCTAATGGGGGAAAAAAAAAGAGGAAAGAAAAAAGAAAAGAAAAGAGAAAAAGAAAATACAAACATCAGGGCTAAAAGTATAGACAAGAAAGAACATGGAAGAGTTATCCAAATTTCCTTTCAAATTCGACAAGTTATCTAGCCTTTGCAAATGACCCTGGTAATTTTCTACATGTTTTTAGATGAAAACTTCACATTTGCTTGTGCTTATGCAAAGCTATTTGTGACTAAAAGTTAACAACAGCAGGTTTCCTAGAAATGTCTGTTTCAATTCCCCAAAGTAACATTTTAATTTACATACTATTTTTATATAACCATTATTTAGAAGTAACTTTCCAAAAAGTGCCTTAGAAAGCAGTCCTCTCTGTAAAAAACATGAAACTGTTTTTCTGGAATATATATATGTTTCTCAGGAACTATCAACTTCTATGAGAAAACTGAATAATTTTTGCTGGAGATGGATTTTCAGTGGTGTGTACAGTGGAAATCAATATGGTTAATGGTTAATAGTAATTATGGAATGAATGCATGTTACAGCAGGAGTGGTATACATTCTTTCTCTATAAAATTCCACAGTTGAATAATTTGTACTCCAAAACTAAATTCCTTGCTCAAGAGGCAAACTCTACCATATTTTGATGACTATGTAATTACTCAACCACTGGGTCAAGCATTTTCCCAAGTCTTTTCTTAAGGTGGTCCTCATCTGTTATTCTTATTATAGTCCTTTAATGTCAGCCTAGTCATTTTTGCAGTCATTACATTGATATTATTTTGAAAAAAAAAGATTAATGCTGATATAAACCAACGAATACTGATGCTTTTAAAGCATGAATGTCTTTAAAATGTTAATAGTGACTTCTAACAGCTTTGTCTTTGTTATATTAATTCCCAGGGTGTAAGTATTGATCCTAAATTACTTCTTTTTCTTTGTTTAAAGACTCATTTATTTATTTTAATGAAAAAGAAAGAGATCAGAGCACAGTTCAGCTCTGACATTTGGTAATGGCGTCTACTGAACCTAGGACCTCTGGTGTGTCAGACATGGAAGTTGTTTCTTTGACAGGGTGGACTACCTCACTAGCTTAGATAATTCTTTTTACTTTCCTGATTTCTTTGAAACCCATTACCTCATGAAAGTTCAATATCATCTCCTCCAGTTAGTGGGAGTTAATTTGCGGGAGGCAAGAGCAAGTGAATGGGGGAGGGATCCTTCCATTGTCTGGCAGAGAAGAGAATAGACATTTTGGACTTTATTGGGTCCTCATAGGTTATGGGTGAGTTTCAGTCATTGAAGAAATGTATTAAATGGATTTTGGGAAAGTTGTGTTATCAACTCATCAAGATTTTTTTTCCTGAGGAAGAGTACAAATTACTTTTTTATTTCCTACTACTATTTAGTTTTTGAGCCTTTCCATTTACAACCTCTTATGATACTATATTGTATGTCAGTGTCTTCTTACTATGTCTGTTATTCCAGCAGAAATAAATTTTCTTTTCTCACAATTGACAGGTACGTTTTTCAATAGAATACTTAAACATTTACTTAACATTTATTTGTATGTTTACTCATTCAGTCACTCAATTCATCAGTTATTCTTCCTTCCAATTCTTGCTAAGTGCTAATTATGTACCAACTACAGTGTCATGGTTACTGGGTTTGAATCTACACTCAAATAAATAGTTCAGAGAGCTAGAAAAGGAAGAGAAATAGGGCATATAATCACCTAAGATATGTTTCTTTCTTTGAAACAACTTTGCAAGAAAGCCTATTTAGGTATTATCAGGTTTGTCCCAACAGTATTATATATGATATACTATCAAATAAAGCTGAGTAGAGAAAGCCAAAAAATAATATTTAGGGACCAGGTGGTGGCACACTTAGTTAAATACACATCACAGTGCTCAAGGACCCAGGTTTAAACCCCAGGTCCCCACCTGCATGGGAAAAGCTTCACGAGTGGTGAAGCAGGGCTGCAGGTGTCTCTCTGTCTCTCTCCCTCTCTATCTCCCTCCCCCTCTTAATGTCTCTCAGTCTCTATCCAATATTAAATAAATAATAAAAAACTAATACATAATCAAATGAACTGACTTAAACTATGATAAATGGGATGAAAAAAAATAAACCTAGTGAGATGTTTTTGTAGGAATGACAGAGATGGTGTGAAGCAAGTCCTTGAATAGTTGAAGCATGACAGCATTTACCAATCAGGAGCTGGCCATGTAGAGAGGGTGACAAGACGCCCAGATAGCCACATCATAAGCGAAGATCTGAAGGGAGACTGATTTCACATCAATATGACTGGAGGATTTTGAAGGAGAGAATGTGGGCAGAAGTTAATAGGCAGGGAGACAAATGATGGGGGACCTTATTGGTCTTGGATAGGCATCTGGGTTTTATCTGAATAGCAGGAAAAGTTACTGTAGTAGGGATGTACTGTGACTCACTTGCATGTTTCAAAAGATCACTGTTGTTGCTATGTGGAGATAGAGTAAGAGAGTGCAGACTGTAAATAGAACTGAAGAGGCTGCTGCCACTTTCTGAAACCACCAGTCTAGTGGAGAGATATAAACAGGGTCCTGCTATACTATTGTGATCTTACATAGATACTGGTTATAACTCTTGTGTTATTTGTATTAGTATAAACTGAGCACACTTTCTATATTCTGCTATTTCCACAATTATACATAGATCATAAATATAAGAGACAGAAATCACCCCACAGACATTGTAAATAATCATGTAATTAAGTAGATACATGCAAAAATATGTATGTATATCACCCCAGGTTTTGGTAATGTTTTAAGAAAAGTTCTCCTTTCCAAGTATGTTCATGCTTAGGGATATGGGAAATTGCATGAAAGCTTCATACATTCTGGAAAACAATTTTTAAAAAGTTTTATCTGTGAGTTAATGATGCTTTACAAGGCTTTAAGATTCCTTCATGGGTGTGGTTTTTGCCAAATACTGTGGTATACAGAGGTATACATGCAGTGTTGTTCCAATATGCCCCGCACCAAAATTCTGTGTCCCACCCCCAGTGATAACTCCCATAGTTCTCAAAAAATCCTAGTGAAAGTTTGTCTATTTCATTTTACTTATTTATTTATTTATTTATTTATTTTTTGCAAGGTCAAAATTCCCTACACCCCACATATAACATCTGGTAACTGTCCTGTACTTCCATAGATACTTTAGTAAGGATAATAACGTCTAACTCCATCCATTTTTACACAAAGCATACAGCATCAGCATTTACAACTACAGAGTAGTATTCCATTGAGCATGTGTCCCATAACATTTTTATCTACTCATCTGTGGATGGACATGTGTTGTTTTCAACAGGTTATGTTGTTTTCAATGGGTTAAGTTGTTTTCGCCGGGCTGGCTTCACGGGCGGGTAACAGACGACCAGGGACTCATGGCTGGGTTGTAGGCAGTGTCTCTTTATTCATGCAGGACGCAGCACAATCTAAGACGAGCTAAGTTAAACCCAAAGTACAGTACTGTAAAACTCACAATGCTGTCTTTATATATACTTGCCAAGTAAGGTGGAAACAGGATGTGACATAGAGAGGGTGGAGAGAAAAGTGACTGGTGAAAATCCGGGTGTGATAAAGAAGGGATAAGGGTGTGACAAGGAGGGGGGGTGGAGCAAAAACATATCATGAAACAGTGGGGATTGAACCAATGCCCTGGAGGGAGGTGCTTGTTAACAGCGGTTATGTAAATAGAATGAAGTGGTTATGTAAATAGAATAGTGTTAAGCAGGGGGGATTTAAACCAAATGAAACAGAAGGGGTCTCATGCATACCAACAGACATGTAGGTTGTTTTCACTCATTGGCTATTGTGTATAATAAAGATATGGACATATGTCCCTTAGAGTCAGTGTTTATACATCCTTTGGAGAGGTAGAAAGCTTCTTATTACCTCTGATGTTTTGTGCCTACTTTATTCCATCATTCTCAATGGCCATGTTTTTTCTGTTTCTTTTTTATTGATTTAATAATGACTAACAAGATTGTGGGATAAGAGGCATACAATTCCATAGAATTCCCACCACCAGAGCTATGTATCCCATCCCTTCCATTGGAAGTGTTCCTATCCTTTACCCCTCTGGGAGGATGGCCCCGAGATCATTATGAGGGTGGGGGCAGAAAGTGGGAAATTTGGCTTCTGTAATTGCTTCTCTGCTGGACATGAATGTTGGCAGGTGGATCCATACCCCCAGCCTGCTTCTGTCTTTCCCTAGTGGGGCAGGGCTCTGGAGAGGTGAGGTTCTAGGACACATTGGTGAAGCCATCTTCCCAGGGAAGTCAGTTTGGTGTCATGGTAGGAACTGCAACTTGGTGGCTGAAAAGCATTAAGATATAATGCATAAAAAATTGTTTAATAGTCAGAACCTAAAGGTAAGAATATATCAGATGAGATTTGAGGTCTCATTTTAGAAAAAGCTAAGAAGTCTATTTTAGATATATTCTAAGGTGCCCATGACTTTTACTTATTTTTCTCTGAGCCCAACAGCTAACATGCAGGTGGGTTCCTTAATTCCATTTCATGTGGCACACTTCATAACAAAGCCACAGAACCTAGATATAGACCAGGGTCCATGAGATAGAGCACATGTACACATATATCCATAAGTTTGGGGGAAATATATACCTTAAAGTAAAAGTACATAATAGTTTGCAGTGACTCAGTAAATACAGCAAGCAAGTAGAAAGACCTAAAAAAGACACCACAAGGTACTGAATCAAATAGTTTCTACTTAGACCTAAATACCCTCCTCACCAACTTCCTATTTCACTTCCCTCAATCACTCTAATTTCAACCATGTCAGATAAAGTAAAGACTACAAAAACTGGATAAGGACAAGAGACAGGCACACTTTAATGATGGCCCTTTTGGTCACTACCAGGCAACCCCAATTCCAGGGCCCTAATCAGGGATTCCTGGTGTTCCCACATAGATATGATGGGCCTAGACCTCTAACAGATACCTCTCTCCACCATCACTGGTCACCTCCATCAGGAACAACATAATAAACCCTCTTGGGGGCCTCTACAGGACCATGCCCTCAATGTAGAATAATAGTGGGAGAGACTGCCCCATTCTCCAAAGAGAGGCTGGGTCAGCATACTCTGACACTCCAGGAAGACAGGTCCTGAAATGAGTGCAGCCTAGAATGTTTCTAGCTGTGACCACAGAATGCGAGCTCAGACTGACAGGTAGGCAGAGGTCACACAGGCCCCTGTGCTGAATATGGATAGACATGCATAGATCACATTGATGGGTTCAACAGTTAATGGTATTTATATACTTTTCCCATATTTAGGAGCTACTCTCTGCCCCAATCCAGTTTTCTAGTCCCATTTCTAACTCTAATACCATATTCCCAAACAATACCTTTCTTTATTTTTTAAATAGAGAATGAGAGACAAACAGAATGGTAAAGGGGTAATAAATAGAGAAAAGAGGAGAGAGACATTTACAGCACTGTTCAACCAATTATGTTGCCAGGCTAGCATTGCCGGAGAGAGAGATGAGGAACTCATGGCAGAGCGGAACACAATGTGTCTCTATTGATCAGAGACAACACTCTTATATCTTAGAAAACCACAAGTGGCAAGTCGGAAAAGGAAATGGCTAGGAAAGGGGGTGGAGAAAAGGAAAGAGCCGGCTAATAGTAGAAACTCCCTTAGCAACTGTTGCGAAGGTTTTAACTGGTGGGATTAATTAATACCCTGAAGGAGGGTGGGTCTCAAGGTAGAAAGAAGATAGACCAGGCAAAACAATAATTATGTAAATAGGCCATAGTGTCAGCAATGGAGGATGGAGTAGGGGGGCTGCCCGACATTATGTAAGCTCCCACATCCTTTCCACATTGCAACCAGGAGCTTGGACCCAGTTTCTTTCTCTCTCTCTCTTTCTTCCTTTCTTGCTTTCTTCTTTCCTTCCTTCCTTCCTTCCTTCCTTTCTTTTTTCTTTCTTTCTTTTTTTCTTTCTTTTTATCTTTCTCTCTTTCTTTCCTCTTTCTTTCTTTCTCTCTTTCTTTTGCCTCCAGGGTTATCTCTGTATCTCAGTGTCAGCACTATGAATCCACTGCTCCTGGTGGCTATTTTTTCCATTTTATTGGATAGGACAGAGAGAAACTGAGAGAAGAGAATATAGAGAGGGAAAGAGAAAGACACCTGCAGACTTGTGTAACCACTTGTGAAGCGACTTCCCTGCAGATGAAGAGTCGGAGCTTGAATTGGGATCTTTTAGCTTTGTACTATGTGTGCTTAACCTGGTGCACCACCCCACAACCTCCATGAATGCACATTCTCATGTATGATGACATTTATGCTTTATGAAGTGAGCCACCACCCAGATTCCTATTCATATCTTTGCCTTTATGATTTTTAATTCTATGTAACATAATTTGAGATATATAAATTATATGTATATGTAAAATAAAGTATACATATCCATTCAGAAAATTCCAACCTGTGGGGGAAAAGTTGTTTCAGACTACCACTATTAATAATGAGTTCCAATATGTGCTGAGAAAATGGACTAACTGTTGTATGAACTTTTGCTATTCCTTTTTCTTTTCAAAAGGAAAATTTTAAAATAATATTTATTTCCTTTTGTTCTCCTTGTTGTTTTATTGTTGTAGTTGTTATTGTTGTTGTTATTGATGCCGTCGTTGTTGGATAGGAAAGAAATGGAGAGAGGAGGGGAAGACAGAGGGGGGAGAGAAAGAAAGACACCTGCAGATCTGCTTCACTGCCTGTGAAGCGACCCCCTGCAGGTGGAGAGCCCCCCCCGGAGTCCTTACACTGGTCCTTGCACTTAGCACCACCTGTACTTAACCCACTGGGCTACTGCCTGACTCCCTGAGAAATTTTTATTTTTGTATTTATTTGCATGTACTTATCTTGAAAAGAGAGAACTACAACACTGCTAAACTGTAGCATAAGGTAGTGCCAGGATTGAGTCTAAAGCCTTCTGGGACCTCAGGCATGCAAGTTGATGCTCTAATTATCTGCATAATCACTATGGCCTGCTGTTTTCTTCTTTTTATGAACACATGAATGGATTAAGGATTAAGATGCTTTGATATGCAATCTGTAATATCCAAAACCTGAAAGCAACCCAGGTGTCCAACAAGAGATGGGTGGCTGAGAAAGTTGTGGTCTATATACAAAATGGAATACTATACTCAGCTATTAAAAATGGTGATTTAACCTTCTTTACTCCATTTTGGATGGAGCTTGAGTGTATCATGTTAAGTGAGGTAAGTCAGAAACAGACAGATGAATATGGGATGATCTCACTCATAGGCAGAAGTTGAAAAACAAAATCAGAATGGACAACACTAAGCAGAACTTGAACTGGAGTTGGTGTATTGCACCAAAGTAGAAGACTCTGGGATGAGGGGTGTGGGGGAGGGTGCAGGTCCTGGAACATGATGGCAGAGGAGGACCTAGTGGGGGTTGAATTGTTATGTGGAAAACTGGGAAACTTTACAAATATACAAGCTATTGTATTTTACTGTCAACTGTAAATCATTAATCTCCCAATAAAGAAATTTTTTAAAAAAGAAGTTGTGATATGGGCTGGAAAGATACCTTACCAGGTAGAATGTGTACTTTCTGGCTGCAGGGTCCAGGTGCCAATCCAAGCACCACAGGGGAGACAGAGATATTCAAAGCAGCTAGAGAAGAGCAAAATATCACCTGTAAGGAAAATTCCATGAAGCTATCAATCAACTCATTTCTCAACACAAATACTGAAGTCTAGAAAAGTTTAACAGGACATAATAGATGTTTTGAATGGAAAACTCTCTCCACCCAAGAATACTCTATTCACTTAGGTATCCAGGCTGATCAGGCAATGAGAAACTTTTTAGAAATAGTGACATACTGAAAAAGACACACTAGTATAAAAGTAGAGAAGAATTGCCATTCTTATTCTAATCATAGCCTGATTAGAAAGAGGAGTTATGAGTTTAAAATTAGAAATTAAATCCCCCATAATTTATTACACTGTACCTCTTCAGTTTCCTGATATATTAGAGGAGCAGCAAGTAATAAATGCCTTTTTGAATTCCCAAAATGAAAAAAATGTGATGTTCTATTGCAATAACTATTTAAGCCAAGTGAAAACATCTGGACATAGATTTCACACGAGTAGGTAATAGTATTTTTTTTTGGTACAGTTTGCAAGGCCTTGACCAACTTCTATTAACATACAACACCTATCAGCCAAACATACAGAACCATAAGAAGAGGGGTTGCGTGTTCTTATCCCAGCACCCAGAAGTTTTTTTGTTTCTTCTTGATTCTGTTTTTCAAGGTAGAGATACAGAAGGAGATGAAGATAGAGACAGACACACAGAGAACACAGCACCAAAGTTTCCTTTGGTATAGAGGGGACTAGGCCTGAACCTAGCTCCTATACATAATATAACAGCATAGTCTCCAGATGAGCTAGCTATGTCACTGACCCTCTTGTTGACTTCTAATTTGTATAGACAGAAATGACTTCAGCAGCCTTTTAGGTCAACATTTCACAAAAAGCCAAAAATAATCTTTGGGAGGAATTTGTGTGTATTTGCTATAGTTGCTTCGAGGAAGGTCTATATCATCATGACAAATGGTGCCCCCAATCCAATTATGATTTTAAATGGGTTCCAGTAATGGTTTGGGTCATGCTGGCTCTTAATTGGGTTCCCACTCTCTCTCAGATTCTCTCCTTCAAGATGGATCTTGGTTCCTTCTACCACCTTCATTCTGCTTGTGCCAAAGAAACTAGTGTAAATGAGGGTTGAGAATGAGTTCCAATTTTTAGTCTTGAAGGCATTCATCTGTTCCAAAGAAGCCCAATTAAACCAGAACTAATTTGTCTCTGTTTCCTTCTGTCCAAGGATGTATACATTAGTATCAGCAGTGTGGTGTGAAAAATATCACTGATTATTTACTTTGTTGCCACCAGGTTTATTACTGGGGCCCAGTGCCTGTACAATGAATCCATCACTGCTGGCAGCCATCTCCATCCTTCCCACCTTACCTCCCCTTTCCTTTTCTTTGATAGGACAAAGATAAATTGAGAGGGAAGTGGAAGTAAGAGAGACAAAAGCCATTTGCTGCCTTGCTTCACTGCTTGTGAAGCTTCTGCCCTGTAGGTGGGTAACTGGAGCCTTGAGAGGGGATGTCAAAATGGCAGCTTGAACCATGGGCTGTGGGTCTAGCATGTTGGAGTCAATTTAACAGAAGGACAGAACTAGAAATAAGTTGAAGCTGGCTCTGCGGTGATACATTTGAAAGTAGGATGAACTAAGAGAATGTTGATATATTGGAATGGACATGACAAGGGAGTGGGTGTCTGATGTAGGAAGAACAACACAATCTTGGAGGTAGAAGAAGCCCAGAGATAAAGCAACCAAGTTCAACAGAGTGATCTCTGTGAATCATCCAGCCACCAAGAATAGCCACAGAACTGGGATTAGAGAGAGTGACAGAGAGCCAAGTACTCAAAACTTCCAGTAATATTAGAAGAGTGACACATTAAAAAGAAAGGCTACAAGAGTGGGTAGCAAATAGAGTCTGATAACTTGAACTTCATGATTAGGCATCATTAAATAATTAAATAAAAAATGCAGTGGCACACCTGGGTAAGCACACATATTATAGTTTGCAAGAACCCAGGTTCAAGCCCCTGTTCTCCACCTAGAGGGGGAAGACTTCACAAGTGGTGAAACAGGGCTGCAGGTGCCTCTCTGTCTCTTTTCCTCTATCTCTTCCTCCCTTCTCAATGTCTCTGTCTCTGTCTCTATCCAATAATAAATAAATAAAAATTATTTTAAAGAAGAAAAGAAGAGATGCCAGAAAGATACCCCTACCTCTGGCCCAGCCCTGGTGGTATGAATGTTGTAAAAGAAAAGAAAAGGAGAGGAGAGGAGAGGAGAGGAGAGGAGAGGAGAGGAGAGGAGAGGAGAGGAAAAAGAAGAAAAAGAAAGAAAGAAAGAAAGAAAGAAAGAAAGAAAGAAAGAAAGAAAAAAAGAAAGAAAGACCTTGGTTGACAAGTTCAAAAGTAGTATAGTAAGTAGTAAGCCTGGGAGAGAAGCAAGATTTTTGTAGCAAATGGAGGGGAAAGGTAATTTCACAACACAATGAGAACAGTAGTAGTGTGACTGCATGTCCTACTTTGCTTGGGACAGCTATTCTGCTGTTGCCTAACAATATCTCTTCCTGTCCCTAGATTATTCCCTTAAGAAGAGTCAATTTTATGGCTTTTTCAGCTGCCAGGGCCAGTGATGATGATGTTCTCTAACACAGAGTGGCAGAAGCTAGGAGGGGCTAGGAAACTTGATGGGAGTCACATGCACACATCCACATCTGAAAGAGATGATGTGGGACCAGCAGATGTAGGATTTTTCATGATGGAGGAAATTTAGGGACTAGAAGTCTTAGATTTCCTCTATTAGTGATGTTATTGATTTACAAAAATTATAAGATAACAGGTGTACAACTCTGCCTGTACCACCACCAGGGTTCTGTAGACCCATTTCCTCCATTAGAAACTACAGCAGTTCTCCCAAGGTTGCAGATGTGGGTTCACTATTATTTCCACAACAATCTGTCTATATTTGTATATATTTACACATGATTTTTAAAATTTTTTTAATATTTATTTATGAAATGGAAATATTGACAATTCCATAGGATAAGAGGGATATAATTCCACACAATTCCTACCACCAGCACTCCGTGTTCCAAACCCTCCCTTGATAGCTTTCCTATTCTTTATCCCTAGGATATTCTTTATCCTGGGAGTATGGACCCAGGATCATTATGGGGTACAGAAGGCAGAAGGTTTGGTTGCTGTAATTGCTTCTCTGCTGAACATGAGCATGGACAGGTCAACCCATACTCCCAGCCCGTCTCTCTCTTTTCCTTGTGGGGCAAGATCTGGGGAGGCAGAGCTCTAGGACACATTGGTGGGGGTCATCTGCCCAGGGAAGTCTGGATGGCATCATGGTATCATCTGGAACCTGGTGGCTGAACAAGAGTGAAAATAATAAAGCAGAACAGATTGTTGACTGATCATGAACCTACAGGCAAGAATATTGCAGATAAAGATTTGGGTGTTTCTGTTTTTGAAAAAGCTAGTAGATGTATTGTTAGGTATATTCCAAGGGGCCCATGACTTTACTAGTTTTTGCCTGAGGCTGACATCTGATATGCGGGTGGACCCAAGTTATTGTCTGGGGAGATGGTGTCATAGTTGGAAAAAGGACTAGAAAGCTGTATCAGGGAAGAGAGTAGCTCCCAAATATGGGGAAAGTGTAAGAATATTATTAACTGTAAACCCCGTCAACTTGATCTGGGACCCATATTCCACACAGGAGCTTATGGAACCTCTGCATCTCTGTAAGTCTGAGCTCACATTCTGTGGTCACAGCTAGGAACATGCCAGGCTGCACTAATTACCCATATTCCTTGGGTGATGGGTAGAGTATATTGTCCAACCTCCCTTCAGAGAATGGAACAGTCTCTACCATTGTTAATTCTCCTTGAAGGCAAGGTCCTATAGGGGCCCACAAAAAGGTCCATTATGTTTTTCCTGATGGAGATGACCAGTGACAGTGGAGAGAGGCACCTTTTAGAGTTCTAGGCCCACCATATCTGTATCGGAATCCCAGGACTCCCTGACTGGGGACCCAGATGTTGGAGTGGCTTAGTAGTGACTAAAGAGTCATCATTCAAGTATGCTAGTCTCTTGCCCTTATTCAGCTTTTATAGTCCTTACTTTGTCTGACAAGGTTAGCTTTGGAGTGATTGAGGAAAGTGTGATTGAGGAAAGTGTAATAGGAAGTAGGTAAGGAGGGTGTCTAGGTCTAAATAGAAACAATTTCATTAGGTACTTTATGGTGTCTTTTTAGGTCTTTCTACTTGCTGCATTTATTGGCTTTATGGATATATGTGTACATATGCCCAATCTCATGGGACCTGGTCTATATCTAGGTTTTGGGGTTTTGTTTGGAAGTGTACCACCTGAAATAGAATTAAGGAGTTCTATAAACTTGGAAAGGTCTCACCAGAGTAATAAAATTGGGTTGACATTCCATACTTGATGTCTCTGGACACATTCCAAAGTGACGCATGCCAACGTGGTACCGGTTGCATTGATTAGGTTGGGATCAGCAGATGCAGTATCAGTTGGTATGAACTGAAAGAAGCATGCAGGACAGTGAGCCCCACCCTAGAGGTTCCAGGACTGGGAGAAATATATTGTCTGTGATTTTCTATGGTCCCATCTTTTCTTTCTTTGCAAGTCATACCTACACCTACTACCACTCCCCAATGCCCTCCCTTTCTCCTCTTCTCACTCCAGGTTGTGATGGAGTTGGAGTTCAGAGACCTCTGGTCATCTCCCCCCTATCATTTATACCCCTCTGAGAGTATGGACCAAAATTCTTTATGGTATGCAGAAGGTGGTAGTTCTGGTTTCTGTAATGCCTTCTCCGCTTAATATGGATGTTGGCAGGTGGATCCATATCCCCAGCCTGGTTCTGTCTTTACTTAGTGGGGTAGGTTTCTAGGGAGGTGAGGTTCCAGGACACACTGGTGAGGTCATCTGCCCAGAGAGATCAGAATGGTGTCATAGCAGCATCAGCAACTTGGAAGTCTTAGAATCTTCATGATAGGGGAACTTGGGAACTAGAAGAATGGCACTTAGGGACTAGTCGTCTTAAATTTTTCATGAAAGAGGGAATTTAGGTACTGTAATTGTTGAGATTTTTCATGATGGTGGGCAGTTATGGACCAGAATACTTAGATTCTTCATGATGGTGGGAACTTAGTTACTGGAAATCATAGATTCTTATTTATTTATTTATTTATTTATTTATTTAGTAACTGGGTAGAGATAGCTAGAAATTGTGAGGGAAAGGGGTGACAGAAAAGAAAAGAGACAGAGAGACACCTGCAGCCCTGATTCACCATTCACAAAGCTTTCCCCCTGAAGGTGAGAACCAGGGGCTTGAATCTGGGCCCTTGAACATTGTAGCATGTGTGCTCAATTAGGTGTGCCACCATCCAGCTCAAATCTTAGATTCTTCATGAAGGTTGACATTTAGGGGCCAGCCATCTTAAATTCTTCATGAAAGTGGGCATTTAAGTACTAGAAGTCTGAAGATTTTTCATGATGGTGAGCAGTTAGGGACTGGAATTCTTAGATTCTCCCTAATAGTGGGCATTTAGGGACTGTAAGTCATAGATATTTCATGATGGTGGGCAGTTAGGAGCTGAAAGCCTTAGAATTTTTTTATGCTGGTGGGTAGTTAGGGACCAAAAGTCTTAGGTTCTTCTTGACTGTGGGAAGTTAGGGAGCCAGGGCAGAGATGGGGTTTTGGCTGCATATCACCAGCTTGTGGTTATGTGGTGAGTGTGGGGTGGGAAGGGTGAGCCTGCCCTGGGACAATCCAGCAGTGAGATGCTGACCATAGGGATAAGAGCAGTCTTGCCTGTAAATCACTGGAAGATTAGCAGCATAGCTTCCCAAATGCTCAGGGAGGCTGGACAAGGCAGCTGATGATTTGTGCTGGACTTCTGGATGAAGAAAGTGAGACTCAAGCTACACCAAAGAAAAGAGACCATGAGTAGAAAAAGTTAGCTGGCTTTCAATTTTACATGTAGTCACCAGTTCCTAGTTTTGTCTCTAATTCACTAAGCACACTGCATGTTGTCTGCTCTGTCTGTGTCCCCTGCCCCTCTGCTCTTCGAGTTTTGTGGAATTCTTTGGCACTGAGTGACATGCCATGGCAGATGACAGTCCATGAGCCAGCAACAGGGAGAGGGTTAAGGACTGACTTTAGTGTCAGCAACTAGGAAATATACAGACAAGGTGCATATCCTTAAAATCCAGGTCAGACCCTTAATACAAAAAATGAATGGTCAAACTGAGCACTGCTTGAGGTAAGAAAGAGAGTGAATACTAAACAGCTTGACTAAAAAAATGAATCTTAAAAATAAAAAATACCAGCAGGTCCATTTCACTGGGCTGGGAGACAGCAGTGCCTTTGTCTCACACACTCTTTTATTTTCCAGATAATTCTAACAGACAATCTTTGATTCACTGTCGTATTTCCCCCTGTAGCTGGGAGCTCAGGTCCCCTGGCATGTCTTCTGTAAGCAAAGCCGAGTTTGTGGTCTGTCTGCTGCAGTGAATAAAGATTCCTTCCCCAGTGGGAAAACGTGAACTCGATAAGAACCCTTCCCAGATACTTTACCAATAATGATCTGCTATGCCAGGAGTGGGTGGACATTTTAACCATTATTTCCTAAAGTTTATTTTGCTTTTAATAATCCTTGAGAGTAGTTGAGATCAAGATTAAACTTTAAAATAGACTAATGTGGAAGCCAGGTGCTGGCAGCACCAGGCTGAGCTCACCTATGACTATTTACAAGGACCAAGGGTCAAGCCACTGGTTCTCAGCTATGGGTGGGGGGTGGGGGTGGGGGGTGGGAACTCTTTGAGTGGTGAAGCAGGTCTCCAGGTGTCTGTCTTTCTCCCTCTCTCTCCCCCCTCCCCTCTCAATCTTTCTCTATCCTATCAAATAAAATAGAAGAAGAAAAAAAAATGAGAAAATGACCACCAGGAGTAGTGATTTTGTAGTGCCTGCACCAAGACCCAGTAGTAACCTTGGTGGCAAATCAATAAAAATAAAATGATGTGATTATTTTCATGAGAGAGTGTTAGTCCAGAGCACTGGCTTATGGCAGTACTGGGAACTGAACTTGAGACCTCTAGAGCCTCATATTCCTTTACTACTACCTACTGGACTACCACCTCACTCTCAGATTGGTCTGTATTAGATATTTTCTCAAAAAAGAGAAATACCTACAATGGACTTCCTCTTAGGCGGCCATAAACACTTCAACTTGAGTAAAAATGTGTCAGGTTACATACAAAGTAAAAATACAAAGTAAAGTATAAAGACTTCTCCACATGCCCAGGAGAATAGTGTCTATATACTGATTCACAAATTAAATTGAAAAATGAAAAAGTTAAAATGACTTTGCTAACTCACTAGTAGCAGAGCTTGTACTTTTTTAGATTGCTTTGGAAAAAGATACTGATTTAATCTATGATGAAAGTCAGACCTGCTCTGATTGTTCTTTTAATTAGCTGTATTCAGTTCTGATTCCTCTGTTCATTCATTCATCCCTTTAATCAGCAAACATTGACTGGGAGGATGCTGAGTACTGGAAACCATGTTGGACACAAAGGATTCTGGGATGTAGGTCATCATATGTTTCAGTCTAGTGCTCTGGTGTTCTGTCTCTCATTAATCAGTAAACTTCTTAAAATTATTCATCTATAATTAACCATTATTTAATTGATATATATGTATATTATATATATAGAGAGAGAGAGGAAGAGAGAGAGAGAAATTGAGAAGGGAGGGTGAGATAGAAAGGGAGAGAGACACCTGTAGACCTACTTCACCACTCGTGAGGCTTTCCCCCTGCAGGTGGGGAACAGAGGCTTGAACCTAGGTCATTGCACACTATAATATGTGTACTTAACCAGGTGTGCCATAACCTGGCCTCTTGGTAGTAAATCTTTAAAAGTATTTTAACATAAATAATTATAAGGGAGCTAGAAACAAGTAGAGCTAGAATGAGCTAGTTTGAACCAAAGTATGGAGATGATTAGCACACAGTTTGTACAAGAAACAGAAAGAAGACTTCAGTGATATTTAACATGTTTTTAACATGTTTTAGTAGTGTGGGTTTTCCAGGGAAACAGGACTGACGGAATATAGAGGCTCTTACAACTATCTATCTATCTATCACCTATCTATGTATCATCTATCCATCTTTCTATTGAGGTATCTACGTATCCCATATGTAGATATAGCCTATATATAACTACATATAAAGCATATATAAAAAGTGTGTGTATAAGCACAAGTGGGGGCCAGGTAGTGGCGCACCTGGTTGAGCGTACATGTTATAGTGCGCAAGGGCCAGGTTTCGAGCCCCCAGTCCCCACCTGTAGGAGGAATGCTTTGCAAGTGGTGAAGCAGTGTTGCAGGTGTCTCTCTCTTCCTCTCTATGACACCCTTCCCTCTCGATTTCTGGCTGTCTCTATCCAGCAAATAAAATAAAGATAATAAAAATAGTATCTTGTAAACACAAGTGTATATAGTAAGGAATTACAGTTCTAGAGCCTGAGAAGTCCCACTGACTTTAGTCAGGAGACCTGGGAATGCAAGTGGTATATATTCCAGACTGAGTCTGGATTTAAACCATGCAGCTCTGGAACTGTAACTCCTTACACCACACATGTCGGGCTGAGCTTCACTGACGGGAGACAGAGGACCAGGGACTCATGGCTGAGCTGTACGCAGTATCTTTTTATTCATGTAGAACACCACACAATCTAAGCCAAGCTAAGCTAAAACTAAACTAAACTGAAAACTCACAAACCTGTCCTTATATATACTGCCAAGTAGGGTGTAAACAGGATGTGACATAGAGAGGGTGGAGAGAAAAGTGACTGGTGAAAATCAGGGTGTGACAAGGAGAGGGCGCGGAGCAGGCGAGAATTCTACCATTGAACCACCAATGCCCTGGAGGGAGGGTGGTACTTAGTTAACAATGGTTATGTAAATACAATACAGTGTTAAGCAGGGGGGATTAAACCAAATGAAACAGAAGGGGTTTTTAGAAGCAGAATTAGAAGCATACCAACACATACACTTGTGTTTACAAACACACACACACACACACACACACACACACACACACACACACACCTTTTATATGTGTTTTTGTTGTTGTTGTTGTTTTCTTTTTTCTTTCTTTTTTTTTTTTTTTTTTGCTGCTGCTGGAAAGTTTTATGAAGTTAGGGAGGTTAATGAACAGGAGAGAAACACCTTCATGAGGTAGCCTGGGTTGTTCCATCCACAGCACCCCTTCAGAGGAGGAAGTGGGGCTGAGGTACATCTTCAGATCTTCTCTGTCCATCTATTACTCTGTCCAGAGTTCTGGAACTGGGGTCCCCTTGCTAGGAAGTAGTTAGTAACAGATAAAGTAGGAAGCAAGCAGCTGGCTCCCTGCCTCCCTCTGTAGAGCTGACCTGGCCATAGGCACTGCTGGGCCTAGGCTAGGCCCCAGGAGGCTGGGTGGAGGTACATGGTCACCAGTAACTGCTTCTTACACCTGCAGGAGAAAAGCTTTGCAAGTGGTGAAGCAGTGCTATAGGTGTCTGTCTGTCTGTCTCCTCTTTAAATTTTATTTATTCATTTTTTTAATGAGAGAAATACCAGGGCACTGTTCAACTCTGGCTTATAGTAAGTAGTGCTAGGGACTGAATCTGAGCCCATGGAGAGTCAGGCATGAAAGTCTTTTGCATAACCATTATGCTGGCTTTCCAGCCCCCTCTCTCCCTCTATCTCCCCCTTCCCTCTCATTTTTTTTTTTTTGCCTCCAGGGTTATTGCTGGGTTCAGTGCCTGCACCATGAATCCACTGCTCCTGGAGACCCTTTATTTCCCCTTTTGTTGCCCTTGTTGTTTTTTTTTTAATTATTGTTGTGGTTATTATATTTGTTGTTGTTGCTGTCCTTGGATAGGACAGAGAGAAATGGAGAGAGGAGGGGAAGACAGAAAGGGGGAGAGAAAGATAAGACACCTGCAGATCTGCTTCACCACCGGTGAAGTGACTCCCCTAGAGGTGGGGAGCCAGGGGCTCGAACTGGGATCCTTATACTGGTCCCTGCACTTCGCGCCACGTGCACTCAACCCATTGTGCTACTGCCCAACTCCCCCCTCTCAATTTTTGCCTGTCTCTATCAAGTAAATAAATTTAATGAAATTTAAGTATACAGTGTTTAGGGAAGGGAGGAAAAATATATATTTGAAAATCTCTTCATGTATAAAACCCTGACCCTGGGAACTAATAAAGTTGCAGTGCCTTAGAGTATGTAGTGGGAATAAATATACAGCAGTATAGGGGCTGAACAGTGTTGCACCCAGGAAAACACACATGTTACAATGCGCAAAGACCTGGGTTCAAGCCCCTGGGCCCTACCTGTAGGGGGTAGGGGAACTTCACAAGTGGTGAAGCAGGCCTGTAGATGACTTTCTCTCTCCCTCTCTGTCTCCTCCTTTCTTCTCAGTTTCTCTTTGTCTCTCTTCAAAAATAAAATAACTATAATTTTATGTATTTTATATGTGTAGTGTGTGTATGTGTGTACACTTATAGCTGAGCTTAATTGCATTTCCTTGATCTATATGCCTATCTCCCAGTAGTGTATTGTTCTAAGTTTTTAAATTTATTTATTTATTAGTGGATAGAGACAGAGAGAAATTGAGAAGGGGAGGCAAAAATAGGAAGAAAGACAGACAGATACCTGCAGCTCTACTTCACTACTTGTGAGACATTCCTCCTGCAGGTGGGGACTAGAAACTTGAACATGAGTCCTTACGCACTGTAGTGTGTGTGCTTAACCAGGTATGCTACTGCCTGCCTCCCCCCCCATATTGTTCTAATCACTGTTGCTTTGTCATATAGTCTACAGTCAGGAAGTTAGATGCTTCCAGCTCTCTCTCCTCCTGTCATGAGGGCATAGGACATTCTGTGTTATTTGTGATTCCATACAAACTGTAGAATTCTTTACCCTGTTTAATGAACAACAACAACAAAATGCCACTGACTTTTTGATAACCACAGCACTGAATCTGTGGATGGCTTTAGGTAAGATAACCAACCTGATACTATTTCCTTTTGCAGTCCATGAACATCAGGTGTCTTCATTGCTTTGCTTCTTCCCATTTCTTTTAACAATGTTTTATAGTCCCCTTTCTATAAGTCTTTTGCTTGCTTTGTCATGGTTACTCTGTGTTTAAAAAAATTTTTTATCATCTTTATTTATTGGATAGAAACAGCTAGAAATTGAGAAGGCAGGCAGAGATAAAGAGGGAGAGAGAGAGAGAGACACCTGCAACACTGCTTCACCACTCGCAAAGCTTTCCCCCTACAGGTGAGGACTGGGGCCTTGAACCTGGGTCCTTGCACATTGTAACATGTGCGCTCAACCAGGTGCACCACCACCTGGCCCCTCATGGTTACTCTCATATATTCTTTTCCTTGTAAATAGGATTGTATATTTAATTTCTGTTTCTTTGAACCTATTTTTGCACTGGACTTTATGTGGATAAATTTTGCTTCCAGCTATTTTATGGAACTCAACAATTGCTAGTAGATTTGGAATGAGTCTATAGGGTTTTCTATCTGTATTAGCGTGTCGCCTGCAAACAGAGATAGTTTTGATTCTTCTTCTGCTCTTCTATCTGTTCTTGCCTAATTGTCCAAGACTTCTAGAGCTGTGTCAACTACAAGGAGTGAGAGTGAACATCACTGACTTGATCCTTACCTTCAGGGAAATATTTTCTTTTTTTTTTTTTTTACCAGAGTCTGGTTTTAGCTGTCAGTTTGTCATAGTTCACCTTTATTATTTTGAGGGTTGCACATTCTGTCTCAGTCCATTAGAACAACTGGAAGCCAGCACTCTAGGTGTTTCTGAGAAAGACTGTTCACCAGAGATCTTCTGAGGATCATTCTAGTAACCCTCCAGTGAGCACTCAGAGGCATCATGCCTCATGGGAATCTTTAATAAATGCTCATTCATAGGCTGCATTCCAGAACAGTCTAACCAGAGATATCCAGGAAGAAGGTGGAATTCTGATACAGCTGAGATTTGGGTGGCTCGGACACTAATGTACTCTAAGCACACTTAGTTTTACTGCTTCCATTCAAAGGTTTCAGCCAGCCTGCCTTCCTTCCTTCCCTCCTTCCTTCCTTCCTTCCTTCCTCCCTCCCTCCCTCCCTCTCTTCCTTCCTTCTTTTCTTCCTTTCTCTCTTCTTTCATTCTTCCTTCCTTCCTCTCTTCCTTTTTTCTTCCTTCCTTCCTTTTTCTTTCCTTCTTTTTTGCTTTCTTTCTTCATTTTTTCCTTCCTTCATTCTTTCCTTTTTATTTATTTTTTAAATTTATTTTTTTTATTTTTCATAAACACTATTCCCACCATCAAAAGACTGTGTCCCATCCCCCATCCCCTGCCCCATGAAGTCGAACATCCACCCTCACCCTCAACCCAGGGTGTTTAATTTTTATTATATTTATTTATTGGATACAGAAAACCAGAAATCAAGAGGGAAGGGGGTGATAGAGAGTGAGAGAGACAGATGCCTGCAACACTACTTCACCATCCACAGAGATTTCTCCCTGCAGGTGGGGAGTAGGGGCTTGAACCTAGGTCCTTGTGTACAGGAGCAAGTGCTCTCAGGTGCACCACCACCCAGACCCCTCCCCTTATTTCCCTTTTACTTCCTTTTTTCTTCCTTCCTTTCCTTTATTCCTCCTTTTTTTTCTTCCTTCTTTCATTCCTTCCTTTTTTCCTTCCTTTTTTCATTCTCTCCTACCTGTTCCATCTGTGTTATTGTTGTGGCCTGCATAACTCCACCATTCCTGGCAATGATTTTTTTTTGTTTGTTTGTTAGAGAATAAGGGGGAGAGGGAGAGAGAAAGAGAGAGAGACCTACGGCACTGCTCCACCACTCATGAGGCTTCTGCCCTGCAGCTGGGGACTAAGGCTTTAAACTCAGGTCCTTGTGCATGATAACATATGCACTCTCACAGAGGAACAATCACCCAACCCCTAGGCATCATTTCTAGGCAATCTAATATCTTGTATCATGCCTGAAGATGCTGCTTTTCTTAAATACATGCATGCTTTTTTTTTTAGATGTCTCAAGACCAAAACACAAAACATTTATCTGTGCTCCTTACATACAATTCATCAGAAGGTGAAGGTGAAGTTTAAGTGAGGGCCACACCATGTTGCTTCTCCTTCTCCTCTATGACAGCATTTATCTCCTAGGGCAAGCCAGCACCGATCTGTTTGCCCACATGGCTTCCTGCACTTCCAGACAGTACCCCCACCAGCCAGTGTCTATTGCTGAATGAATCACCTTTCTCCTTTTACTGTGTTCTCCATTCTGATGAAAGGGCCCTGCCCTCCCCCTCACCCAGTTTGGAGACTAAGGAGTCAATTTCACGGCTTTCAATTGTCTTCCCATAGCCAACTCCTTAATTTAACTATCAATCCTGCCTCTCCGGCAGCTCTCCCATTCATTCCCTTCTCTTTTTTCTAACTTTGGTATTTGTGTCACTCCTCCTAACACCCAGACTAGAGAAATAAGTAATTGTTTGGACCCTCACATTGATGAATCTTTGCTCAGATGCCTCCTAGTATCCTATTTTGTGTACCTTAGAATTCACATGCTGCTATAATTTGGCACTACCCTACCTTTGAATTCTTATTTATTTATTTATTTATTTGTCTATTTACTTATTTTTTCCTCCAGGGTGATTGCTGGGACTTAGTGCCTGCACTACAAATACACTGCTCCTGGAAGCTTTTTTTTTCTTTTTTTGTTGCCCTTTTTTTCTTTTATTGTTGTTCTTATTATTGTTATTGATGTCATTATTGTTGGATAGGACAGACAGAAATTGAGAGAGAAGGGGAGACAGAAAGGAGGAGAGAAAGATAGACACCTGCATACCTGATTCACTGCTTGTGAAGAGACCCCCCTGCAGATGGGAATCCAGGGACTTGAACCAGGATTCTTGAGCCGGTCCTTGCACTTTGTGCCATGTGTGCTTAACCAGCTGTGTTACCACCGCCCAACCCCCTGAATCCTCATTTACTTTGAGTTAACTGTATTATATGAAATTTCTATCTATATTTTTCCCCTTGTTTCTTAAATTCCAGCTCTGAGTAAGGTCATCCAGTATTCATCCTTCTCCTTCTTTCTTATCTCTCTTAGTGGGATTCCTTTAAGCTATATCACAAATGTAGCAAAATAGAAATTACAGTTAGCACTGAATAATATATATTACATGTATATAATATATGTGTCACATAATATATGTCATATAATCATCTTTCTTGGAGATTTAATAATTTACAGTGCAATCGTCTACACATGGGTACAATTTTTCATCTCTTATCCAAGTTCTCTGCAAAATACTCTCACTCACATCCTCGGTCTTTTTTCCATCATCATATAAAAGGACCCTGAGGTTCACATCAGTCCCTGCCTCCTCCTCATCCCGTAAAGTCCTGTTCTTTGATATAATACACCATATCCAGTCCATGTTTCTTTTTTTTTAAGAATTCTTTTTTAAATTTTTTGTTATCTGTATTTATTTGATAGAGACAGCCAGAAATAGAGGGGAAGTGGAATATAGAAAGGGAGAAATACAGAGAGACACTTGCAACCCTCCTTCACCTTTTGTGAAGCTTTCCCTCTACAGGTGGGGACCAGGGGCTTAAACCCAGGTCCTTGCACATTGTAACAAATCGCCCAACCAGGTGCACCACCACCTGGCCCCAGAGTCCATGTTTCTTATCTTCCTGTGATTGGTGTCTGTATACCTACCATTGTATACCATTCCCATCATCAACTCAAATTTCTTTTCACCATTGTGTCCTGGTGACTCAGTACCTGCCTCCCATTCCCCCTAGGTACAGATGCTTTTACTTTGCTACAATTCACATTACCCTGTCCAAGTTTCACCCTGTATTTCCCTTTTTTGCCTGTTCTCTTAAGTACCACCTCAAAGTGAGATCATGCCGTCTACAAAGTCCATGTGTAAAAAGTCTTGGAAAGGGTAGATTGTTTCCAAGCGTAGCTTTCCCCTTCCATGACCGGAATGGACTTGTCTGCTGATCCTCACCTAGTATGTTAAGCTTGAGAGCCATCTGTTCCTCAATATGTAAACAGTGTGGAAACTTTGTCTCAAATGGCAGCACTACCAGAAATTCTGTATAATACTCTTGAGTATATGACATGGTGGATAAAATATTTCGCCTGCAGGAAAGTTACAAATCACATCAAGTGAAAGACTGCACTTGGCCTGTGAGCACAAGAAGCTTTGATTAGCTTTCCTGTTCAAAATACTGAGATTCTTCTTCGCCATGTTAATGCAAAAGAAAGGTACCTACATTTATGTACCTCTAACAGCAGATCCCATCTGCCCTTCTCATTTCTTTCTTTGCAGCTGTGAATCAAAGGATCTTAGGCAAATATAGGCAGTATTCTTTTTTCTAGAGTGGGGGCTTAAAGTAAGTTTGGTAATCTAGCAGCTTTTGGAAATTGTTCCCACACTGTATATAATAATAGCTGTGACAAATCTCTTTTCTTTTGTATCAACTGTGTTTCATTTAAGGAAAGGCAGGTTCCAAGAGCCATTGACGAATCTAGTCTAGTTCATTTACCTACTTGAGATTCTCTACGTAGCACTTGACTACATCATAGATATTTTTCTTTTCTTTCTTTGTTTATCCCTGTGGTTCCATCTTTGCTTCCTTTCCAAGCCACATACATATGACTTTCCAAATGTGTCCCTCCTTTTTTTCCTCCTCTACAGTTTCCTGATGGAGTTGGAGTTCAGAGTCCTCTGGTTATCTTCTCTCCCTCTGGGAGTATGGACCAAAAATCTTTTTTAGGGTGAAGAAGGTTAAAGTTCTGACTTCTGTAATTGCCTCTCCACTGGACATGAGCATTGGCATCCCCTTTTCTTCTCTGATGCAACAGCAAATGCTTCTCAGTCTTGACAAATATGCAGTCACATAAAGCACTGATGTTAGGGGAAACCAGAGAGGGCTGTGGCAGGATGCCATCTTGCCTTTACCATTTGAGGATTAAGCTATAGTTATCCCCACATACTATCAATCATAACTCAATGTTAAGGGCTCTTTGTTTTAGAAAAGCTATTGTCTTTGGCTCTTGTTTCTTGTCTCAAAACTTCCTGCCTACCCAAGGCAGTGCTGTGATTTATTTGCATCAGTACATTGTCCACTTGTCACAAGTGATCCATTTGGCATGTGTAATTACATTCCCTTCTGCTTACAGTGTTGTTTTCCCCACACCTAATAATCACTTTTTCATTTGTTTAACTTCTATGTACTTAGTACATATCCAGCCTTGAGGATTTGTTTGTTTGTTTCTATCTCTTTTTAAGATGCCCGAATGCATCTGGCATCCTGGTTATTTCAATTAATATGACAAAAGATATCTCCTCACAGTTTTTATTGTTCCATCTGATCTCTTCTGGAAGTAGATTTTTTTTCTTCCTACACTTGAAGAAAGAACTTTGGGGCTGGGGCCAGGTGGTGGCACACTTGATTGATTAAGGGCATATATTACAGTGCACAAAGATGTGGGTTCAAGCCCCTGGTCCCCACCTGCAGGAGGAAAACTTCCTGAGTGGTGAAGAAGGGCTGTAAGTGTCTCTTTCCCTTGATATCTCCCTCTCCTCTCTCAATTTCTCTTGGACTCTATCCAACAGTAAATAAAATAAAGGAATTAAAATAATAACTTTAATTTTAATAATAATGGGGCCACTGAATATCAACTTTTCACAGATGAACAAAGTGAGAGTCTGAACTCACTTATCTTACTAGATATTTGTTTATTTGCCACAAAGTTTATTGCTGAGACTTGATACCTGCATGACTCCATCACTCCCAGTGACCAGCTCCCCCCCCCCCCCGCTTCCTTTTTGATAAAGGGTTAAAGACATAGAGAAAAAGAGGGGGGAGAGAGAGAAAAGGAGAGGGGGCAGAAAGACAAAAGAAGAGTGGGCTAGGTGGTAGTACACCTGGTTAAGTGCACACATAAAGTGTGCAGGGACCTGGGTTCAAGCTCCTGGTCTCCACCTACAAGGGGAAAGCTTCATGAGTGGCGAAGCAGGGCTACAGGTCTCTCTCTGTCTCTCTCCCTCTCTATCTTTCTCTCTCTCCTCTCAATGTCTTTCTGACTCTAGCCAATAATAAATAATTTTTAAGAGAGACAGGGAGAAACAGCTGCAACACTGCTTCAGCACTTGTGAAGCTTACTCCCTACAGGAGCAAAACAAAGGCTTGAATCCAGATTCTTATGCATGGAAACGTGTGCTTTCCTAACAGATGCTTTTGTTTGAGACTCTGAGGTCCCAGGTTCAACACACACACTGCCAACTTCCCAACCCTGAACCACCATAAGCCAGAGCTGAGAAATGCTTTGGTTGGGAGAAAGAGAGAGCGAGAGGAAGGAAGGAAGGAAGGAAGGAAGGAAGGAAGGAAGGAAGGAAGGAAGGAAGGAGGAAGGAGGAAGGAAGGCAGGCAGGCCAGTATGCTTTCTACTGGATGAGCCACCTTATTAGCATTTTTATCACTTAGAGCTCTCTCTTGTCATCACATCTCTAGTTGAATCACATCAAGCAAGATGGTACAACATGCTGCTCCTGACATCACTTAAAGCCCTCAAAACCTAGGTGAGGCGGGGTTCTGGGGAAGCGGGGCTCCAGGACACATTGGTTGGTTTGTCTGCCCAAGGAAGAGAGAGAGAGGCAGGTAGTATGGATTGCCCAGCCAATGCCCATTTTCAGCGGGGAAGCAATTACAGAAGCCAGACCTTCTGTACCCCATAATGACCCTGGGTCTGTACTCCCAGAGGGATAAAGACTAGGAAAGCTATCAGGGAAGGGGATGGGATTTGGAGTTCTGGTAGTGGAGACTGTTTAGAGTTGTACCCCTCTTATCCTATGGTTTTTGTCAGTGTTTCCTTTTTATAAATACAATTAAAAAAAAAAAAAACCTAGGTGAGAAAGAGTACAATGGTCAGGAAGAGATAAGAATGAGTTTATCTAACTTGAGGAAATGAGACACCATAGGGGTGGGGACCTCAGCCTGACTTAGTGGGGATAAAAGTGTATTCAAGGAGTGAGAGAGTAAAATCCTAGAGACATTGTCCCCTAAAGGCCCTTAATGCAGGAAGAAGGTAAACTCCGTCTGTGTAACTCTTATGAAAAGCTTTCAGAAACCTTGACCAGAGATCTAGAACTATAACAATTAACATGGCTGGAAGGTGGCTGAAATGGTTGCCAGCAAAACCCTCCACCAGTCAGCCCTTAAACTGTGAGAACCCAGTGCTTTTAGGAAGCAATGTTGTCCATTCGGTTTGAAGAAACAGTTGACCCTTGGAGATTTTCTCTCTTAAAACTTGGGTTCTGCCCACATTTCTTGGGGAAAGTAAGATAACTAAATAAAAGTGAAACAAGAGACTAAGATTCCACTCCCTGACATGATTCCACTCCACCCCTAAATCCTTACCAAAGACAGACTAATATTTCTCAAATACTTTGGAGTCATTGACTGATCCTTATAGCATTGCCTCCAGCCTAGCTGGGCCACTCATTTTTCCCTAAAGCCTCTGTTAGGAACACTTCCATATGATGCACATTGGAAATTGCTCTACAGTGTGAAAAATAAGACTTTACAATATTCCCTTTAGGGGCCAGGCAGTCGTCTACCTGGTCGAGTGCACAAGGACCCAGGTTCAAGATTTTTCCCTGCCTGACAGGGGAAAGCTTCACAAGTGGTGAAACAGGGCTGCAGGTATCTGTCTCTCTCCCTCTCTGTCTCCCCTTGCCCTCTCAATTTCTCTGCCTCTAGCCAACAGTACTTTTAAAAAGAAATCAAAATTAAAATATTTCTTTTATTTGTGGCAACCTAGGAGGTGGAGCAGTGAATAAAGCATTGGGTTCTCAAGCATAAGGTCCTGAGTTCTGTTCCCAGCACCTCATGTACCACAGTGATGCTGTGGCTCTCTTTCTCCTCTTTTTTCTCTCTCATAATAATTTTTTTCTATTTTATTTCTTTTAATTTTTATTAGTGATTTAATAACAGATTTTTAGCTCCACTGTAGGGGGTAGGGACAGTATTAATAAGTAAATCTTCTTTAAAAAATTTAATTTTGGAGGGGCTGGCCAATTGGTGGTGCAACATGTTAAACACATATAGTACGAAGCACAAGGACCCACAAGAAACCCAGTTTGCCTCCTCTCTCAAATTCTCTCTGTCCTGTCCAACAACAATAACAACAACAACAACAACAACAACAACAGAATAAAGATGGCTGCCAGGAGCAGTGGATTTGTAGTGCAGGCACCAACTCCCAGCAATAACCCTGGAGGCAATAAAAAGAATCATATGTAGAATTATAGGACCCACTAGTTGGGATACTTCCTTTTCCATGTATTTGACCCAGGTTGGAGCCTTAGCCTGTGGTTGTGGTGTCTCTTCTTTTCTCTCTATCTCAGTGCAAAAACAAACAAACAGAATCAATCCAAAGCTGTGCAATTGCACATGCACTGATCCCAGCTCAGAAAAAACAACAAAGCCTTACTTATGAATGACTTGACACAATGGACACAGAGTCATGCGATAACAATGTATCACAATTCAGCTGGAACACCGCAGCATTCTGGTTTTTCATGGTAACAACATTCTGAGCAACAGGTAAGGGTGACCTTCAAGGGTCACTTCACTGACACTTCCTGGAACTATTATAGTATTGAGTCAGTGCAATGTTCTTCCAACTTACTGATCAGATTCAAATGTGACCTTCACCCTATCCACTCTGAATCACTCTCTCTCACTCCACTGGCTTTTGTTTCCTTTATTTTACTTGCCACTGTGAAACCTAACTCAATGTTTATGTTAGGGTTTCCCCCTCCCCTGCCCCACCCCACCTCCGTTATGTCCCTTACTGCATTTCTAGTGCTACGAAAGAGTACATTTTCTCATTTTGTTTCAGTAATTTTTCTCTAACATTAGTCTGAGAAGCAGAGCTAATGTGGAAGAAAAATGCTGGAGTTAGAGGTAATTCCAACAAATAGTCAACAGTTCCGCTGGATGTTGATGAAACATATCAGCTTGGTTACTCATGTTAAGTCAAAAAGTTGCTGGGACCTAGGTGGACAGAGGCATATCCGTTGTGCTCCTGCCTTGGTCTCCAAGTTTAAGGCAGGATGATGGCTCAAGATTACTGTCCAGGGGGGCATAGAAGGGAGACCTCAGGCCTTATGCACTAACAGAGAGCAAGGGAACCGTGTGAATTAGTCTAAGGGAAGGTAGGTAGGTAGGTAGTCAGAGAGTGTTTTGGGGGCCCAGGGTGGTGGCACACCTGGTTAAGTACATATATTACCAAGCACAAGGTGCTAGGTTCCAGCCCTCATTCCCCACCTTCAGATGGTCCACCTCATGAGCGTTGAAGCAGGTCTGCAGATCTCTCTCTCTCTCTCTTTCACTCTTTGTTGCCTCTAGGGTTATTGCTGGGGCTAAGTGCCAGCACTACGAATCCACTGCTCCTGGGGGCCATTTTGTCCATTTTTGGGGATAGGGCAGAGAGAAATCGAGAGAACAGGGAGAGATAGAGAGGGAGAGAGAAAGAGAGACACCTGCAGACCTGCTTCACCACTTGTGAAGCTTCTCCTGGGGCTGCAGATGGCTAGTGGGAGATTGAACCTGGATCTTTGCACTTATTACTATGCACACTTAACCAGGTATACTACCAACCCCAACTGTCTCTCTCCTCTCTCAATTTCTCTCGGCACTATCTAATAAAAATTAGGAAAAAAAAATAAAAGAGGAAAGAAATGGTCCACCCGAAGTGGTGGATTCATAGTGCCAACACTGAGCCCCAGCAACTTGAGGCAGAGAGAGAGATTTTGTCTTGGTGCAAATAAAGGGTCTGGATGGTTAGGAAGGAGAGACTCGAGCACTGTATTTCCTGTATTGGGATGAGGCACTGCTTACAGGGTGGAGGTGGGCTTGGTTAGGAGACACAGAACACATAAAGAGCTCAGGCCTCCTTATTCCCAACATCCCAACAGTAGGGAAGGAGAAAGGACTTGGCCTGGGCTTCCACCGCAATGTGCCAAAAGTCCTTAGGCTTCATGAAGCTCTTCTGTGGCCAGTCTCTTCTCATGCAACAGTGCTCTTAGCCTTCTGCTTCCAGAGGCCACAGGTGCTCAGAGGCCCTCAGCATAGTCTCCCAGGTCACAAGCTAGCAGCTTGTGGGTACAGCATCTTCATTTTCCAGTTGACTTCAAGCCATGATTGTCTGCATTTGATGAAACAGTCCCTCTAAAAACGGTCCCTGCCGCAATGATTCTGTTCTAGAGTTGCCTACAGAAACTGAACAGATGAGGGCCAGGTGGTGGTGCAGCTGGTTAAATGGTCACAATATAGTGTGCAGGACCTGAGTTCAAGTCCCTGCTCCCCACCTGTAGAAGAGAAAGCTTCACAAATGGTGAAGCAAGGCTGCAGGTATCTCTCTGTCTCTCACACTCACTGTCTCACCCTCTTCTCTTGATTTCTCTTTGTTTCTATACAATAATAAATAAATACATAAAAAAGAAACTGAACAGAAGAGATATTTACATAACATGACAATGACACTGTTTTTATTGCCAGTGTTTCTTAAAAGTCAACCAGGTTGGGATGCTATCCTCCTGTAACTATATAAGTTTTTCACTTTCTTGGGAGTTGGGGGGCAAAGTGCTGTCTTTGGGAGGAAGTGGAGGGAAAGAAGAAGAGAGAAGTAATACCGTATACTCTATTGTCCAGATTAATTAAAAATAGGTTTTAAAAATCTGACCTGTTTTTCTATAAAATTTTTCAGAGATGCCAATAGAGGCAAAAAAAGATTTTGGTAGTTGATAAACTCTGAAAGTATTATTCCTCAGTTGTTTACTGCTGATCATTATGTATTGGCACCTTATATACAAAGTCACTTTGTATATAAAAATAAGAGAAAAACAAATCTTCTCTTAGGTATGAGTGTAAAATAGACTGTCAGCATGAGTGAGTGAAAATAAAATTGCTGAAAATACCTCTTTATTCCATTTCAGCCTGTTGACAATAAAAATAGAACATATGTGTGTCTCAGTAGGCAGTAACTAGAACTTGTGGGGAGGTCAAATGGGCTGAGCATAGGAGCAAAAGCATGAGAAAGCAAGAGGCAAGAATGAGAGTCAGAGAAAGGGAGAGATAGGGTTTCCTGGAGGAAAGGGACCCCAGGCATTGGGGCCCAGAGCAATATCCAGAAGTCTCCGCATCTGAATTGACTGACGTCCATTATCAGTTGACCTTGACACCAACGTGGTTTTCCTGACCATGAACTCTCCTGACCATGTTATGCAGATGTTGTAACAAGCTGCCAAACACAGCTGAAGTGGGAGCTGTCTCTTCAAATTCCTTGGCAATCATCATTAGTACCTTCCTCCACTGGCGCCAGGCATGTCTAGACTCCAGTTTGTTGTTTTTCACGAACCCTTTCTGCTATTCCCAGTGCTGCTAGGAGGTTTGTATGCCAGACACATTTCCGAGGAAAGTAAACCAGATTAGATGTAGGTTGTCTGAATTCTAAGACCATGTCTCTGAGTAATCCGTTTTGTCACCATGGGGAATGTAGCACTTCTGTTTTCATGGCCTCATCAGAAAAAAAATCAAACTAACCATAATAGTTCTCCCAGACTGCATGGGGTGTATGGAAGAGATGATCCCAACTTTATTTCAGCTCTTGGACAAATAATTTATACAAGCTTAAGATGGGAGTTGAATTTATAAGAAACTAGTATAAAACCAAATTCAAGATGTGATCTATATTGGTGATGATTCTGATCCAGCAAGAATGGTACAACTTAGATTGCTTCCAGTTCTTGACATAAGTCTTACAGAGAACCAGAGCAGCACTCCGGTACATGTAATGTTGGAGATTGAACTCAGACCTTATGTTTGATAGTCCAGTGCTTTAACAAGTGCACCACCTCCCAGGCCAGTCACTCTTTATGGTGTTGACTCCATTTCTGGCCACATGCTGAACTCTATCTATTACCCTTTCTGATATCCATGAGTCTCCTGTGAATGAAGTGTATTTGTCAATTATGAGAGGGATGTTTGGAGACTGCCTTGTGATTTTTCTACTACTTCTAAACCCAAGATTCAACCCTAGGCAGTCTGAACCCAGCACCATACCCCTGCCTCCTCTACCTGTGCTTTAAATTCTGATTACTGTCTTTCACACAAACACAGCAGAACCCTTTAAAATGCTTGAAGCATTAGTTAGCGTAGTGTTGTCCTCATGTCTGAAAGGATGCATGATTTATTATCATCATTATTATTATTATCTGAGGAAATATTTTTCTTTCAAAGTAGCAGAAGCAATTTCAAGCCTTGAAAGACATTTTTCAGACATAAGTGGGAGTCGGGTGGTACCTCTGCGGGTTAAGCGCAGGTGGTGTGAAGCACAAGGACTGGCATAAGGATCTCAGTTCGAGCCTCAGGCTCCCCACCTGCAGGGGAGTCCCTTCACAGGCAGTGAAGCAGGATTGCAAATGTCTCTCTTTCTCTCCCCCTCTCTGCCTTCCCCTCTCTCTCCATTTCTCTCTGTCCTATCCAACAATGACGACATCAGTAACTACAACAATAAAACAAGGGCAACAAAAGGAAATATATAAATATTAAAAAAAAGATTCATCTGGCAAAAATAATAATAATAATAACAGCAGTGTAGCAGAAATGAATGAATTGCCCAAGGAACGGACTCATCCACAAGAAGTACCTGCAAGAAAAAGTTTTTTAACACTGGAAGCACTTGAATAGAAACACACGGCTCAGGGAAGCAGTTCAGGTGAAACTAATTCCCACTTCTCCAAGTAAATTTCTCTCCTGACCTTGCCTAAGCTCCTTTACACTTTGAAAGTCTCGGTTTCTTATATGAGGTTGAAATCAGAGCTGACTCCGAAAGTGCCAAGGGCGTATTCATTGCTAGAGATATTTGTTATCTGTTGCATTATCGGGAGCTGCTTCAGAATGGTTCTCTATAAAGACAAGAAAGAGGCAGTACTTAGAATCATCAGAGTTGCTATTTCTCAGGGGTGAACCTAATGGATCCAATGCACGTTGATTTTTAGTGGTGCACACCCGAATCTTCTATACTTCTATAATGTTAAATGTTGTGCTACTTTAATCAAAAGGAGAGAAGCTCTACGTTCTGAGAACCCACAGTTCTCAATTATGACCATCCTTGCATGTATATATATATATCCAATTGTAGTAATGTAGTGAGTCCATAGGGGCCAAGTGATGGCACACCTGTTATTAAGCGCACAAATTACAGTGCACAAGGAACCTGGATTCAAGCTCCCATTCCTCACCTGCAGTGGGAAGCTTCAAAAGTGGTGATGCAGGTCTACAGATGTCTTTCTTTCTCTTTCCCTCTCTATTTTTCCCTTCCCTATTTTTAATTTTTTAATTATCTTTATTTATTTGATAGAAACAGTTAAAAATTGAGATGGAAAAGGGAGATAGAAAAGGAGAGAGGAGCCCGGTGGTAGCACATGGGATTAAGTGCACATAACATGAAGCACAAAGATTGGTGCAAGGATTCCAGTTCCAGCCCCTGGCTCCCCACCTGCACAGGGGTCACTTTAGAAGCAGTGAAGCAGGTCTGCAGAAGTCTATCTTTTTCTCCTCCTCTCTGCCTTCTTCTCCTCTCTTGATTTCCTTCTGTCCTATACAGTAATAACAACAATATAATAATAACAACAACAACAAAATGAAAAAAAAAAAGATCACCAGGAGCAGTGAATTTGTAGTGCAGGCAACAAACCCCAGACATAACCCTGGAATCAAAAAGAAAAAAGAAAAGAAAGGGAGAGAGACAGAGAGACACCTGAAACACTGCTTCACTAACAAAGTTGCTCGCTGCAAGTGGGAAACGAGGCCTTGAACCTGGATCCTTGTACATTGAAATGTGCACTCAACCAGGTACACCACCACCCCTCCTTCCCTCTTACTGTTTCTTTGTCTATGTCCAATAAATAAATAAAACAGAATGTAGTGAATGTCATTCTCTACCTATAATGCTCATTTTGTGGGAAATACTCTGCCTTGCTTGGATGTATTAAAGCATGGCTGTAACTGACTATCTGACTAACCTTTGTCACACTTGATAATGAATCCCATCACTAAAGTAGCATATCTGGATTGTAACCTTGATTTTTTTTTTTTTAGAGAAGTAAAAGTAAATACTTTCCATAACATTAGATAGAAGAAATGGGTCATTATAAATATGATATGCCAAGTCCCTTGACATCCATATCCACTTTTAAAAACATCTATCCTATTAAATAGAGAATCAACAAAAGATAGGTGAAGCCAGGCAATATTAAAAACTCATCTTTCTCTTTTACAAAATACAGTTTATAGTTGATCACTTCAGAGAATAACTGAGGTATTCTAGCACCAAGATGGTCAAAGTAGCCCATATTTTTATTAAGAAAAAGTGAAAAATACTTTTTCCTACAGAGAGCTTGATGAAGAAAATCTAATTTGAAAACAAATCATCACAGAAGCCTTGAGCAGAAAACATCTCTAGAAAAAGCAACTAGAAATTTCAACTAAAGAGCATGTTTTTCAAGTATATGAGTGTAAGTGACGGCTATATTGACATTTAAAACCAACTGTTATTGGTTTCCTTTTTTTTTCTTTTTGCCTCCAGGGTTACTGCTGAGACTTGGAGCCAGCACTACGGATCCACTGCTCCTGAGGGGTATTTTTCCCATTTTTATTGGGTAGGGCAGAGAGGAATTGAGAGGGGAGTGGGAGATAGAGAGAGAAAGGAAAGATAGACACCTGCAGACCTGCTTCACCTCTCATGAAGCATCGCCCCCTGCAGTTGGGGAACCAGCAGCTTGAACTGGAATCCTTAAATTAGTACTACGTTTGCTTAACCAGATGCACCTCCCCCGCCCCCACTGTCATTGATTTTTCCATTGGTTTAAAAACTGAAGTAATTCAGGAGTACAGCTCTATGAAGCTTCATGCAACCTCAGTTCTAGCTGAGGTAGCTAAGTTCTAGCTTAAGTGGTAGCTCACTTAAGTAGGGTGTGTCTGCTTTTTCTGGAGCAGGACCCAGTTTTGATCCTGGTCACCACAGCACTGAGCAAAGCCTTAGTGCTGTAGTGTCTTCCTCTCTGTCTCTCTATTTCTGTCTCTGTTTTTATTGATCTGGTAAAAGCCAGACGGGAATATTGATGACCAGAAACAAACAAGCAAACAGAAATAAAATGCCCTGCAAAATCCTAGTGCCTGTACATTATCAAAATTATCTTCTCTCTCCATTTTCCTCACTCCCTCTCTTCTTCCAGCTGATAAGGACAATTATTATTATTATTATTATTATTATTATTATTATTATTATTATTATTAAAAACTGAGTTATTTTCAATGAACTAAGTAAGCTAGCTAGGTAAACCAAACTGTGACTGTCTGTCCATCACTGGACCCATAGCACTGAATGAAGACTGTATGCAATTCCATGATACTATTACATCATTAATACTAACAGTAATTAGTGATAGTAATAGTAGTAGTCGTGAGGCTGGGTGTCATACACATGTTCAAAGACCTGGGTTCAAGCCCCCACTCCCCACCTGCCCGGGGGGAAGTTTCATGAGCATCGGGGCAGGACGGCTCTCTTTCTCTCTCCCTTCTCCTCTCCTCTCCAATTCTTTTAAAAAATATGGCTGCCAGGATCAGTGGATTTGAATAAGTAGTGCTTGTATTGAACCCCAGTGATAACCTTGGTAATAATAACAAATTAATAATAATAACACAGTTGGTAAAAAAAAAAAGGGCCAGGTTTCACATCAGACTGACCTGTGCACAAATCCCATCTCTGTCTTTACTGACCATCAATATTCAATGTCCTCGAACCTTCAAAGTGAGGTTGGCATGGTACCATCTCCCAGACAGTCGTGAGCATGCAGTCAGAAACTGCCAAACCTGTTTATTCTTTGTTTGCACTTGGACTTTACTTCCTCAGCTCCTTCTGAGGCCTGTGAATCTGAAGATATTTCTGTATATTTTAGACAGAAACATTACAAACACATCTCTGGTGACAGAGCCTTTGCAGTGATGAAGATCTAAGATAAAGACAATAAAAGGAAGACATGCTTAGTGTGGAATTCTGGCAGCTTTCACCAATCTTCACTGATGCTTGGATTGTACAGGCATCATTGCTTTAAAAGACAACCCAGGATGCTTCGATATGTCAAATAATACTTAAGTACAACTGAGGTGGTACTGCAGATACATTCTTCTTCTCCTTCTCCTCCTCCTCCTTTTTTTTTTAAATAGTCTTTTCTCTTTTTAAAATTGTTTTTCTTTCTTTATTATTGGATAGAGACAGAGAGAAACTGAGAGGGAAGGAGGAGATAGAGAGGAGAGAGAGTGGGTGGGGGGTAGATAGCACAATGGTTATTTATGCAAACAGACTCTCCTGCCGGAAGCTCTGTCAAATCCCTGGTCCAATCCCCCACACCACCATAAGCCAGAGCTGAGCAGTGATCTGGTAAAAAAAAAAAAAAGAAAATGAAAATGAGAAGGAGAGAGACAGAAAAACACTTGCAGCCCTGCTTCACCACTCACGAAGCTTTTCCCCTGCAGGTGAAGAGCAGGAGCTTGAACCTGGGTCCTTGTGCACTGTACTGTGTGCATTTGACCAGTCTGGCTCCTGAGAAACATTCTTACCAGCACTCAAAGATAACCTTGATTAAATGTTTCTTCCTTCTTTCCTACTTTCTTTCCTTCCTTCCTTCCTTCCTTCCTTCCTTCCTTCCTTTCTTTCTTCCTTCCTCCCTCCCTCCCTTCCTTCCTTTCTTTTTAATAGACTTCTTTTTTGTAACATTTATTTAATTTATTTATTATTGGATAGATACAAAGAGAAATTGAGAGGGGAGGGGGAGTTAGAGAGGGAGAGAGATACCTGCAAGCCTGCTTTAACACTCATGAAGCTTCCCCCTGCAGGTGGGGATCAGGAACTTGAACATGGGTCCTTGCACATTGTAATGCTTGTGCTTACCCAGGTGTGCCACTACCTGGCCCCTCTTTTATTTCTTTCTATAGATGTATTTTAAGGATTGATTTTTCAATAGTTATCTAATATTTGTATTATTTCCTTTATACATTTTCTTCCTTGAATAATTATAGGACTTTTTTTCTTTGAATTATATAATGGGTGTTTTTAGAATCTTTTATCGGTTCATTTCCTGATTTTGTCCTTCAGTCTTAACTTGGAAGGCTGATTTTATCCTATAGGTGAAGTGTCTTTTTAATACCAAAAAGAAAATAAGTAGTCGTGGTTGAGTGGTTAAGACAGTGGACTTGGAAAAAAAATACTTTGGTCAGAAGCAACCCAAGGTTTGCAACTTTGCAACAAGTGCATTTTTCAGCAGTCAACTTAGATACTTGTCAAAAGCAGTACGGGGTTTGGCAAGGGAATTGACAGTCTCACATTGACTTCATTGTCTTTTAGTGTTGACAGCACTAAAAGTTCAAAATCTACTTTTTAAAAAAAAATTATTTATGGGAGTTGGGCGGTAGCGCAGCAGGTTAAGTACAGGTGGCGCAAAGTACAAGCACTGGCATAAGGATTCCGGTTCAAGCCCCTGGCTCCCCACCTGCAAGGGAGTCACTTCACAAGCAGTGAAGCAGGTCTGCAGGTGTCTATCTTTCTCTCCCACTCTCTGTCTTCCCTTACTCTCTCCATTTCTCTCTGTCCTATCTAACAATGACTATATCAATAATTGCAACAAGGGCAACAAAAGGGAATAAGTAAATAAAAATATTTAAAATATTTTATTTACAAAATGGAAATGTTTACAAGACCATAGGATAAGAGGGGTGCAGTTCCCACCATTAGAATTCCCTATCCCACCTCCACCCTTGAAAGCTTTCCTATTCTTTATCCCCCTGGGTATGGACCCAGGATCACTATGGGATGCAGAAGGTGGAAGGCCTGGCTTCTATAACTGCTTCCCTGCTGAACATGGGCATTAGCAGGTCGATTCATACTCCCAATCAGTCTCTCTCTCTTTTCCTAGTGGGGCAAGACTCTGGGGAGGTAGGGTTCTAGGACATACTGTCCAAGGGGTCATCTGTCCAAGAATGTCAGGTTGGCATCATGGTATCATCTGAAACATGGTGGCTGAAAATTTTAAGATATAAAGCAGAACAATTTGTCGACCTAAAGGCAAGAATATTGCAGATGAATATTTGGGGGTTTTGTTTGGAGAAAAGCTAGTAGATCTATTTTAGTATATTCCAGGGGCCCCATGGCTTTACTAGTGCAGGTGGACCCAATGTATTGTCTAGGGAGGTGGTGTCATAGTTGGAAAACAGTAGAAAGTTGGATTAGGGAAGAAAGTAGCTCCCAAATATGGGAAAAGTATATAAATATCTGCTTTTTAATAAGTGGCAGGTAGCTCCAGGCTATAGAATAATGAATGCCCTCCATTTTTATGGGGGGGGGGGGTGTGTGGGCACTCTCTCTATTTAACCTCCCAGTCTGATTGTATCTATTAGTAGATACCACAGTTGTCAGGTTGGAAAACATAGCTCTTATAAGTCAGTTTCTCTGTATAACAGAGAGGAGGTCACTTTTGCAGTAGATAGTGGGCTGGGATAGGGTTTCTGAAATTGAAATAAAAGAAGTTCAGGAAAATATAACACTAGATTCCAAACAAATGTCACCATTTTCTTAAAGTATGTTAATGGACAAATTTCTAACTGCTCACCTGATGATCCATAAAAATATTTAAATGAAGAGTCATTTCCTTTAGCAGAATAACAAAAGCACATCACTAAACACATTTTATAGAAATAATAGATGTGGGTGGAGGAGGCAACATTATGGTTATGAAAAAAGATTTTTCAAGCCTGAGGCTCTGAAGTCCCAGGTTCAATTCCTGACACTACCGTAAGCTAGGGATGAGCACTTCATAAATGTTCCCCTCTCTTTTCCTCTTCTCTCTCTCTCTCTCTCTCTCTCTCTCTCTCTCCTCTCTCTCCTCTCTCTCCTCTCTCTTCTCTCTTCCCTTCTCTTCTCTTCTCTCTCTCTCTCTCTCTCTCTTCTCCCCTCTTTCTCTTTCTCATAAAAATAAAAGAAATAAGGGGTCTGGCAGTGGCACACCCAGTTAAACACACATAGTACAAAGTGCAAGGACCCACACAAGGATCCCAGTTATAGTCTCTGGCTCCCCACCTGTAGGAGGGGGAAGCTTCAGAGGTGGTAAAGCAGGACTGCAGGTGTCTCTGTTTCTTTATTCCTGTCTATTTTCCTCTCCTTCTCAATTTTTCTCTGTCCCACCCAATAAAATAGGAAAAAATGGCCTCCAGGAGCAATGGATTCTTTTATTATTTATTTTATTTTATTTTTGAGAGAGATGCAGAGAGAGAAACACCAGAGCACTGCTCAGCTCTGGCTTATGGTGGTGCTGGGGAATGAACCTGGGCCTTTGGAGCCACAGGCATGAAAGTCTGTTTGCATAACCATTATGCTATATACCCCGCCCAAGCAATGGATTCTTAATGCAGACACTGATCCCAAGAGATAACCCTAGAGGAAAAAAATGATAGTAAAATAAAATATATTAAAAGAAATAACAGGTGCCTTTTGCAATGAAAGCCACAAAGATCACATGAGTGTAAGAACAAAGTGCCAGGTGAAGATCTTTCTGTGTTACATATAACCTGAAATGGTGTTTGTGGTCTGAGATTAAATATGTACTGTCTGAAACCAGTATGTTTCTCACCTAGTGGAGAGAACATGTTACCATGCTCAAGGACTCAGGTTCAAGCTCCTAGTCCCCATCATTCAGAGATTGGGATGGGGGGATACACAGCTGTTCTCTCTCTCTCTCTCTCTCTCTCTCTCTCTCTCTCTCTCTCTCCCTTTACCTAGCAAATGAAAAAAAAAATTGACAACCAGGTATAGAGAAATTGAGCAGACATTGAGTCCCAGAAATCTCCCTGACATATTATCTAATGTTTACTTGCTTATTCAAAAGCTATGTAATAAGGGAAAGTCCAGGTAGAGAAAGTGAAGCCAACACAGAGAAGTTGGGGTACCCCAACAGATCGGACCCCCCCCAGGAAGACAACAGAAAAAGTTATCTGCACCTCCCAACCTCCACCCAATCGTTGACTCTATCATGGACACTGAGGTAATCATTCAGCAAACTTCAAGTCTAATAGAGAATAATAAATGGTTGGTCCAGGATATGGTACAGTAGATGAAGTTTAGACTCTCAAGTTCATGGATGAACTTGTCCGTGTATTCTAAATCCTCTAGTTTGGTAACAAACTTCTCTAGTTGACTGACTTCCTCAGTAGAACTACTCTAGGCAGAGCCATAAAGAGTAGTGCACAGCTCTCATTCGCAGTCCATGAGTACTATATACTCTCCCTTTAAAACGAACTTTTATTGGGCTTAAATCTCCATCAGTTTTGTTCACTAATATACCTCATGTATCTAGAAACCTGCTTAGCACTCCATAAGGATCTCATTTACTTGTTTGCGTATGTACAGAGAAAAAGAGAAAGGTGTAAATATCACATAACTGACAAATTTGCTATTTCAAAACAAGAATGTATTCTGTTAACTTGGGTGTTTTAATATTTCTCTGCTACCCGAGTGACTTTGTTCATATCTTGACATCTCTTATCACAAGTCGTAATTGTGCACTAGTTCGCAAGGAGTTTATATAATTTTGAGATAGCTTCTTCTTTTTTTTTAATTTCACTTCTATTTGAAACAAGGAAAGGAAAGCCGATGTGACTGAGTGCCCTTTCTTTGCTAGGCACACTGTTAGACATGATAATGTATGTGAGTGTATTAAACAGGGCATGGTGGTGCTGGTCTAAAGCAATCTGACAGCATCCTCACTTTATCTTCATAACAAAGATTGTCAGCAACTGGAACAGCTGCAAACAAGACTGTGATGAGATAGTGTGAGTCAATTTAAGTATCAAGAATAACTTGAATAACTTGGAAGATGGAAGAACATCTATGTATCCCTTCCAACACATCTTTCTTGGAAAGTAGAAACCATCTGTTAATATTGCTGCTGGACCATTGTTGTAGTTATTAGAATCATATCTTCTCTGGCAGATTGCTAGAATGTTCTACATGGTAACTGAGCAATCCTAGAGAAAGTGTCCCAAGAGGACCAACCTCAAGTCTTCACTTTCATCATTCTTCTGAATGCTTGATGAGTTAAAGTCATAACAGGAAGGGGTAGTACACAGAAGGAGTGGTGGTGTATTTGGGACCACCAGCCTACCCCCTAGTGCAGTGGAGTGGAGTGGTTGATACACCTATCTTGCTCCTCTAACTTTTCTATTCCATTTTGGCATGTGCCTCATGCTCATTGGGGAAGGGTATTATGTATGTCTGCTTGTTTTCTTTTTCTAACATATATTTTTTTTGGCTTGAGTGTTTATATTCTACTGTTATTTTATAGTTTCACAAAACTTATGTTGCTGGATAGTGGTTCAACTGGTAGAGTGCAAGTGTTTCTGTCTGTGAGGAGTGTGCCTGTCAGGTCACCACCTGCAAGGGCCTCCACATGCTAGTGGAGCAGTGCTGAAGTCATATCCTTCTCCTCCTTCTCCTCCTCCTCCTCCTCCTCCTCCTCCTCCTCCTCCTCCTCCTCTCCCCTTTTTCTTCTCTCTCTCTCTCCCCCTCTCTCTCTGCCTCTCAATATCAAAAAGGTTTAAAATAAAATGGCCACCAGGGGGCCAGGTGGTGATACACCTGGTTGAGCACACATATTAACGGTGCGGAAGGACCTAGGTTTGAGTCCCCAGTCCCCACGTGCAGGGGGAAAGCTTTGTTAGTGGTGAAGCAGGGCTTCAGATGTCTCTCTGTCTCTGTCCCTCTCTATGTCCCCCTTCTTTCTCGATTTCTGGCTGTCTCTATTCAATAAACAAAGATAATTTAATAAAAATAAAAGAAAAAAGAAAATGGCCACCAGTAGTGGTGGAGTGATGAAGACACTTTGTTCCATCGATGATGATGGTGTCAACAAAAATGATGGCAGCATATTGGTGTAGGTTTTGGAGGCTTCGCAGTCCAGGCTAACTGTGGCCTGTCTCTGCTCTTCTCAGCTACATAGCACTAGGCAGGGCTTTCCACTTCCTTGAGCTTCAGCTACTTCAGTCAAGTACCATAATGATTTCTTCCCTCCCAGAACTATCACAAGAATTAAATAAACTCATAAAATGGAGAGAACAGATTCTAGAACAGAATAAATTTTGAAAAGTCAGTATCACAGTATTTTGTAAAAAGAAAAGTAGTGTCTAATTTGATTTCTTATCAAATTAGATAAGACTGTTTTCAACACTTCATGAAAAGATAGCTGTTTGTATGTTTGTTTTATATGGGATGGAACATGAGATTGAAATAGGGGCCTTATGCATGCAATGGATTCATTCTATCACTGAATTGCCTCCTGAAACAAATGTATATGTATTTCTTTATTGGATTGAGACAGAGAGAAGTTGAGATAGAAGCAGGACTAAGAAAGAGAGACCTCCAGCCTGTAGTCCTATTTCACCTTTCAGGAGCACTCCCCCCCCACAGACCCCCAAAGGTCGTGATGGGTGCTTGAACCTGGATCCTTATGCATGGTAACATGTACACTCAACTAGATGCACCACCATCCAGCCCCTCTACCTTTATTGTTTATGGGAGAAAAAATTATGAAAAGAAAGTGAGAAGTGTTTGCCTCAGCAGCACATGTACTAGAATTGGAACAATACAGAGAAGATTAGCATCGCCCCTGCGTAAGGATGACTTGCCGATTTGTGAAGCATTCCGTATTTTTTACTCCAGCTTCATTGGCACCCAGAGAGAAAAGAGGAAAAGGAGATGGATATATGGAGGTAGTAATGTTGTCATGAATGGCTCGGAGAAGAGAGAATTGAGTCAGGAAGAAAAATGGGGCAATTATGTATAAATGTAGACAGATAGTTGTTGAGATGATGGGTGGCCCATGTGGTGGCTTGCAGTGGGGTGACTGAAGATTCAGAACCCTGGTGGTGGGATTGAAGTGGATTTATACCCCTGTTGACATGTAATGTTGTAAATCAATATTAAATCACTAATAAAATAAAATTTAAAAGACGAAAGTGAGAATGAAGGTAAGGTGGGTAGGAGAGAGAGAGAAGAGAGAGAGAGGTACCAAGGCATCATTCCACCATCCATAGGTTCTACTTGTTTTGTCCTTGTTCTCATGAAGTGTTGGGGATGGAACCTCAGGCATGTCAGACAGGTGCTCTCTCTATCCAAAGCATCACCAGTGCACAGAGTGCATAAAGCCATTCTGACATTGTTTACACTCCAAATGTTTTGTGTGCATGATAGAACCTAAAGAAAATCTGAACTAGGTTTGGGTGTTTTATGCCACCAGGTGACCCACTCTGGAATTTCAAAAAATTACTTCTGAGCAAGAGGACATAGCTAGCAGTGCTGAGCAATCCATCTTCCACTCACGTTCCCTTTTTTCCAGCCTTCAGGCTGGAATTTTACAGCCTTCAGGCAGCAACAGCTGTAGCCTCTAATTCGTGGCACCACTCCCCTTCTCAGACTATAAACAACAGTCCTCCGACAAAAGAAAATAGTTTCTCTTTGGGAAAAGAGAGGAGAGATTTGAGACCACAGTGTCTTTGGGTGAAGGTCCAGACAACTAAGAAGTTTGACAGCTAAATGAATTCATTATGCAGACAGTATCTTAATTACCTCTTAGACCTTTTTTTTTTTAGAAAAAAAAAAAAAGAACATTATGCGTATTTGAAAGCCTTCGAAATATTACTTTGCTTTTTTGCATTTCATACTATTAAATTCTTCTTGTAAGGACTACACATCATTATTATGGAATAGGATTTTCAGAGGTCCCTAGTTCAAGAGCTGAGCACTGTTCTATCTCTAAGAAAGTCCCAGTGATAACCACCAGAGTTCTGTATCCCCCTCCCCTCCATTGGAAGCTTCTCTATTCTTTATCCTTCTGGGAGGATGGACCAAAATTCTTTATGGGGGTGCAGAAGGTGGGAGGTCTGGTTTCTGTAATTGCTTCTCTGCCGGACATGTACATTGGCAGCTGGACCCACACCCCCAGCTTGTTTCTATCTTTTCCCTAGTGGGGTAGGGCTCTGGAGAGATGAAGTTCCAGGACACATTGGTGAGGTCACCTGCCCAGGGAAATCAGCATGGAATCATAGTTACACCTGAAACTTGGTGGTTGAAAGGTGGCAAGATGTAAAGCAGGACAAATTGTTTATTAAACAGGAACCCAAAGGTAGGAACAGAGCAGATTCAATTGGGGGGTTTTTGGATGAGAAGAAGCTAGAACATCTATTTTAGGTATGTTCCTAGAATGTTCACAGCTATGACCATGGACTATGAGCTCTGACTGACAGGGATTTAGAGATTACACAGGCTCCTGTGCTAAATGTTAATATATATGCAGTCTGGGTCAGATGGATGGGGTAAACAGTTAATGGTATTTATATACTTTCCTCATGTTTGGGAGCTAATTTCTGCCCTAATCCAGCTTTCTAGTCCTATTCTTAACTCTGACACCATCTTCCCTGATAGTAGTTTTAGTCTACCTGAATGTTATCTATCCAATAATAAAGAAATGAAAACATTTATGGTATACTGCACCAAAGCAAAGGACTTAGAAGAGGGAGAGCACAAAGTGAAACATGGACTGGACATGGTGTATTGTACCAAAGCAAAGGATTCTGGGAATGGGGGAAGGAGAAGAGGAAGACATTTTCAGGGCCTAGTACATGATGAAATTGTATACATATGTCAGTGATGGCACTGTAAAGTACTAACTCTCTCAATAAAAGAAAAACAAATATTTAAAAAGTACAAGAAATACAATAAAAAACATTAAAAAGAGAAAAAGAAAATTAAGGGGAAAGACTAATACTTGGCCTGATAATTGGGTGATGAGCATAAGAAACATCTCAGATTCTTTACAAAGTGAGAAAGAACAAATCTCCCACCAAATCTACAGAAGTTTTCTACATCATGAATCAATCTTCACTAGCTTTCTTCTGTATATTCTTAGAAACTGAGATCTTGGGAGCTGGGCAGTGGCACAGTGGGTTAAGCACACATGGCATGAAGCGCAATGGCCGATATAAAGATCCTGGTTCAAGCCCCTGGCTCCCCACCTGCAGGGAGTCGCTTCACAGGTGGTGAAGCAGGTGTCTATCTTTTTCTCCCCCTCCCTGTCTTCCACTCCTCTCTCCATTTCTCTCTATCCTATCCAACAACAATGACAGCAACAACAACAACAATAACAACAATGATAAACGACAAGGGCAACAAGAGGGGAAAAATAAAAATTAAATTTAAAAAAAAAAGAAACTGAGATCTTCAAGTGAAAAGACATCTGATGAAAGTCATCCTTGAACAGAACCATTCCATTATTTGGTTCTACATTTCCTAGGGTTTTTTTAAATATATATCAATATTAAAATAAAGGAACTTTCTTTGCAGACCTACTGCATTGATTTCCTTGAACTTCCATGACAAAGCACCTAGCATTTGTCAGCATAGAGAGACAGAAATGTATTATTCTCTCTTATTTCTGGAGACAACTGTTTTGAAATCAAGATGGCAGCCATGCTGCCTTTGTGTTCTCTGTAGAAGAATCCTTCCCAGACTCACCCAGCTTCTAGGGACTCCAGGCAGCTCTGGTGTGAGGCAGAATAACTCTAGCCTCTGCCTCTGTTTTCTTGATGTTTCTGTGTCAATTTTTGTCATTGAATTTAGGACATACCTAGTAAATACCCTCTTCATTTATCTCTGTTGTATCAAATATAAAACAGAAAGAAAAAAAAAAGGCTGCTAGGATTTATAGTGCTGGCACCAAGCCCCAGTGATTAACCCTGGTGGGGAAAGAAAAAAAAAAAAAGGAATTTTGTAAGTTTTCTCAATTACCAAAAATGGAATCAGCATATGGTTCAGTGACTAGGTGTTGTTTTTTTTTCTTTTCTTACCCCTGAAGCTTGGGGACCAGGCTTGAACCAGTTTCTTTTTTTTTTTTTAATCTTTATTTGTTTATTGGATAGACAGTCAGAAATCGAGAGGGAAGGGAGTGATAGGAAGGAAAAGAGACAGAGAGACACCTGCAGCCCTGCTTCACAATTTGCAAAGCTTTCCCCTGCAGGTCGGGTACTGGGGATCGAACCTGGGTCCTTGCACCTTGTAGCATGAGCAGTCAAGCAGGTGTGCGACCACCCGGCCTCCGCCTTGAACCAAGTTCCTTTAGCACTGTGTTGTATGTGCTTGGTCAGGTGCATCACTCACTGCCCAGCCCCTAGTAGGAATTATTAAACTATACCTAAGAAATCTTAAAAATTGAGATAATGACCAGGTAGTTTTATTATCACTTTTACATATGAAAAAGCTGAGGTTCCAGAAACCTGTTTTATTTGCCCAGCATCTCATGCATGGAAAGTAGCAGTGGTTAGAGTCAGACATCAGTTTAATAACTCCTCCCTACCCCATCAGTGCAAAGGACTGTGGGGAAGCAGGGAAAGGGAAGGAACTGGCGGGGGGGGGGGGGGGGGGGTAGGTGTTGTGGTCCTGATGCAGTATGGTGGAGACCTAAATTGGGGAATGAGAGTGTTCTGCAGTTACCTATAATGGGGAAGATGAGTGATTGTACCCATGTGGCAGAAACTGAACTATAGAACATTAACCTCCTAATAAAATCATAAAAGAAAAAAAAAGAAACCCTCAATTTCCCAGAGTCCTCAGTCCTCATTACAAGACTCATTCTGTTCCAATCTGATCCACTTCCCTTCAGTCTCCTTTAAATTTGCCCCCAGGCTTCTGCACTAGCAACTGACAACTGATGCAGAGCTATCAAGATTGTTGCAAACTGCCACCATAACCACTCTAGCAGAAACTCCAACTCCCAAAGCTTGAGGAGAAGGAGGAGTAATAAAAATAGGAAAACAAAGCAAGCAACATGCAAGACATCTGTAAACAGTGCAATTGGATTTGAGAGGTACAGGAAGCAGATGGAATATGCTGAAATGCTTCTCATGACATTGAAAACAAAAAGTCCTTTATTAAATCAGAAAACCTTTTAGAACTTGGGTCTTACAAATGAAATAAAAGCTTCACTGGGTGCCTGAGGCTCTGAAGACCCAGGTTCAATTCTTTGTACTACCATAAACCAGAGCTGAGCAGTGCTCTGGTAAAAAAAAAAAAAAAAAAAAAAAAAAACCTTTGCTGGAAAACATACCATTATTAGCAAAAATATACCAGAAATTATTTGGGTTACTAAATGAGCTTACTTTAGGAAAAACTTATTTCTCTTTTATTATTATTTTTTTTAAAAAAAAAAAAGGTGTTTACTTTCTACTAAAGGGATCTTCATCATTTTAGGTGACTTTGCAAGTAAACATCTGCAATGTGTCATTCGTATGCCTGTTGGTAAGCAGAAGGGAAACGAATGGATATCTCAGCCCTTAAATACTAAGGTGTTTGGGATATTAGAAGGATCAGTGAATTGACTAATAAATCTATCTCTTGGTACACACTTAATTTAAAGAAAAATGTTTAGAATTAAAATATTAATTAAAATGTTAAGTACACATAATTAAAATGTTAAGTAAACATAATATGAAGCGCAAGGATCATGGTTCGAGCCCCCTGTCTCCCCACCTGCGGGAAGTGGGGTAGGGGGTGGGGAGGGGTCAGCAAAGAAAGTCTGCAGGTATCTTTCTCTCTCTTGTGCTATCTCCCCTCCTCTCTCAATTTCTCTCTGTCCTGCCAAATAAAATGGGAAACATGGCTGCCAGGAGCAGTGGATTTGTAGTGCCAGCAGTGAGCACCCAGTAGTAACCCTGGAGGCAAAAAAAGAAAAAGAGAATTAAAATAATATTTAGGGAGTCGAGTGGTTATGCAGCAGGTTAACCGCATGTGGCCCGAAGCACATGGACCAGCATAAAGATCCCAGTTGGAGCCCCCAGCTCCCCACCTGCAAGGGAGTTGCTTCACAGGCGGTGAAACAGGTCTGCAGTTGTCTTTCTCTCCCCCCTATCTCTTCCCTTCCTCTCTCCATTTCTCTCTGTCCTACCCAACAATGACAACATCAGTAACAACAATAATAATAACTACAACAATAAAACAAGGGCGACAAAAGGGAATAAATATTTTTTTTAAATAATATTTATTAGTAGTCCCTTAATCATTCAAAATGGGGTTCCTTTATAGATTTTTTTTAAATCTTTGTTTATTTTATAGAAAGCCAGAAAATGAGAGGGAAGGGGTTGATAGAGAGGGAGAGAGACAGAGACATCTGCAGCACTGCTTAAACATTTGCAAAGATTTCCACCTGCAGATAGGAACCAGGGGCTTGAACCCAGGTACTTGCACATTGTAACATGTGTGCTCAACCAAGTGTACCACCACCACCTAGCCCCCCTTCTTTTATAAGAGAAATAGTTCTTTTCACAGATCGGGTTTTTAAGATTTTTTTTTAAGTTTGAATTTGCAATAAAATTAGAATTCAAGGAATCTACATGGAGCATGGAGTTGCTGCCATCAGCTGGGATGGTGGGGGCGGGGGGTTTGTGGGTATGCGTAGAGCTGAGAAGCCCAATGTGGGGCAGTCTGGTGGGCCTTATATAGTGTACTGGCACTTTTATTTGAAGGTATATATTTTCCCCCCAGCTTATGCATACATGTGCACATGTGCTCTATCTCATGGGCGCTGGTCTGTACCTAGGCTCTGTACCTTTGTTAGGAAGTGCACCACCCGAAATGAAACGAAGGAGTCTTATGAGCTAGGAAAGGTATCACTAGAGTATTGGAGCTGAAAAGTTGACATTGTCATGCCTGGCTTCTCTGGATACAGTTCCAATTGAAACATGTTGAGGTGGCACTGGTTGCATTGATTTTGTTGAGATCAGCAGATGCAGGATCAGATGGCATGGATCAAGAGAAGCATTAAGGAAAATGAGCCATGTTCCAGAGGTCCTAGAACTGGGAGAAATATGGGTTTATAGGGAATGAGGAAGGTTCCTTGCTGTATTAAATCACTAATGAAATATATAATATGATATAATATAATATGATATGATATAATATAATATAATATAATATAATATAATATAATATAATATAATATAATGTATTGGCTATTTCTGGTACAAGCACAGCATTTATGACCCATGCAGAGATGTTGCTGGTTAGATGTGTCCAGTATAGACAGGAGTAAGTCTTCATATGCAGGCGAAGGATCTGCTTATTCTCAGCACATCCCTGTCTTTTTCAGCAAGGTAAGTTCTTCCCATGAGAGCAGGGGATCAGGCCTCAGCATATTTCCTTCGATAAGTATTACCCTAATTTTATAAATGGAAAAATTGAGGTCTGAAAATTTGGGTTATTTTCCCAGGATTAGTGAGTTAAGCCAATAAGACACTATCCCAAGAATACCTGGCAACCAGAACTTCTGTTTCACTGGGCCTGTTGTAACTTAAGCTTTCTGAAACTAACACTTTTCCTATTCAGCTGAAGAGCTTCCAGGCATCGCAGGCATGTTATGATAGACCAAGACATTTGAAGTTTTGTGTTTCCCCTGCTCTTTCTCTCTCTTTTATACTTCATAAATAGGGGCAGGCGGTGGCCCATGTGGTTAAGTACATGTGTTACTATGCTCAAAGACCTGGGTTCAAGCCCCTGCTCCTCACCTGCAGGGGTAAATCTTCATGAGCAGTAAAGTAGGTCTATAGGTACCTGTTGCTCTGTCTCTATCCTTCTCCATCCCCTTTCTCTTTAATTTCTCTGTCCTCTAAAATAAAGTTAAAATATTAAAAGATAAATAAACTTCACAAATATACTATTTTACATAAATTATATAAAATATATGAATATAACTTTTACCATCTCTCTCTATCTCTAAATATATATATGTATATATATCACTCAAGTTGATAGATTTTCAAGTGAAGATGAATTAAAGTAAATCATCTCCCCTCTACTAGTTCTGAGTCTCCTCCCAAGAGAGTGGATCATTTTTTGCACATTGGTCTCAGATTCATGTTCTCTCTCCAGAGAACTGCTCCACTAGGGAAAGATAGAAACAGGCTGGGGTTATGGATCTACTTGCCAATGTCCATGTCCAGTGGAGAAGCAATTATAGAGGCCAAACCTTTCACCTCAGGAAGCCCTGTAGAACAGTCTTTGTGCCACAGACTCCATTGACCATCAGGTGAAGTCTAGACATTTATAAAATTAATTGAATAAGATTGCAAGACAAACTGTTTGATTTAAAATTCAGTTACCAAGCTACTAGAACAAATTCCCTAAGGTCATTCTTCCATCTCTGATTTGTTCTGTGCATTTATGGTTTCAGGTCTTACAGACAAACCTTGATCCATTTGGAATTAACTTCTGTGTATAGTGTGGGATAGTGAACGAGCTTTATTTGTCTGTGTGTGACTGTCCAGTTTTCAAAACACCATTCTGAAAGAGTGTTCACTTTGTCATGAATTTTCTGTCTATGTGTGTGGGGGGGTCATTTCTAGGTTCTGAATTATTCTAATGATATAGATATCTTTTATTTCAACACCATTCTGTTTGGGTTGCTATAGCATTCTAATGGTGCTGGAAGAATTGTACTAGAATTGCTTTAAGGATTTGGGGTCTTTTGTGATTCCATATAAATCTCAGTAGTGTTTATAAAAGTTCCTCTGGAGTTTTGATAGTCACTGTATCAACTCTGGATATTGCTTTGAATAAAATGGCCATTTTAAGAACTTTAACTCTTCAATTCATAAGTATGGGATAGTTTTCCATTACTTTGTTTCTTCTATTGAGTATTGCTATTAACAGTGTCATACAGTTTTCATTAACATCCCTTATAAAGCTTATTCTTATGTATTTAATTCTTTTTAATTCACTTATAAGTAAGACACTTTCTTGATTTCTTTTTTTCTTGTAACTCATTACTTCCACATATTTATTTTATATGATGATGGTTACTGTTCTGATTTATTGTTTCTTCTAGCTTTTAGGAATCTTTAGAATTTTCTCTACAAATACAGTCATATCTTCTTAGAATAGTTATAGTTTTATTTCTTTGTTTCCAATTCAGATTTGCTTCATTTCTGTTTCTTGTCTAGTTACTCTGGCTAGGAGTTGATTGGCAGTGGTATGCCTCCTCTAATATTTATCCAACCTTGACATTCATGGAGATAATAAAAATATGTAAGCATAAGGTTGTTGTAAAAGTTGATACTATGCATAGCATGTGATTTACATAGTGCTTCTATGCCTTGAATATAGCAAAAGCTCAATACTTTGTATTACCTCTATAGTAACGTTCTCTACCATCATCACTCACCTGAGAACTATTAAAGTGACTTCATACTGATTTCTCTTTTACTTGTAAGCTTTCACTGCCTAGAATCTTGCAATTAACTTTTGAAAATTCTTCCTGGTGATTAATAACACCATAAAATAGATTTCTTGTGAGAATGGTGAATATAGTATGATCACACTCATAGACAGAAGTTGAAAAATAAGAACAGAGGGGGAAACACAAAGCAGAACTTGGACTGGAGTTGGTGTACTGCACCAAAGCAAAGGATGGGGCAGAGTTGTTCATGTCCTGGAACATGATAGTAGAGGAGGATCTAAGTGGTGGGGGTGGGGGCATTTAGAGTGTTATGTGGAAAACTGAGAACTGTTTCACATGTACCAAGGACTGCCTTTTACTGTCAGCTGTGAACCATTAATCTCCCAGTAAAGGAAAAATATTTATAAAAGTAGCTTCCTCATATTCTGACATCCACTTGTAACTTACATTTCTATGTTAAAATCGTGTGAAGTACAAGCAAACTGTACAAATTATCATTTGCTATCCAAGCAATGCTAATAGCAAAAATTTCTACTTACCTCTTTACTGATGACATAAGAAGCACTGTGCTAAAAATGTACAATCTTGGGAGTCGGGCTGTAGTGTAGTGGGTTAAGCACAGGTTGTGCAAAGTACAAGGACTGGTGTAAGGATCCCGGTTCCAAACCCAGCTCCCCACCTGCAGGGGAGTCACTTCACAAGCAGTGAAGCAGGTCTGCAGGTGTCTATCTTTCTCTCCCTCTCTCTGTCTTCCTCCTCCTCTTTCCATTTCTCTCTGTCCTATCCAAAAACAACGACAACAATAAAACAACAAGGGCAACAAAAGAGAATAAATTAAATAAATACTTTAAAAAAATGTACAGTCTTTGTCTTACCTTTAATGTTCAAAACTCTACAAGTAGGGTATTAAAGAACTCATGTTCTAATGAGTAAAACTGAAGTTTTGTGCAGTTTGATGAAGTATTAATGTTCGTGCAGCATCTGTGGAGCAGCACTGGGTCTGAGAAGCTTACCCTTTAGTTACTTTTTTTCTGCTTGCTCTTTATCTAGTTCAGTATGGGCCCTGGTAAATTGCTGTCATTAGTAGGGATGTTACAAGAGAATGTGCTTGAAATAGAACAAGGTCTTCTGGGATACCACTTATAATACTGCTGCTGTCCCTATAATGCTGAGATCCCCTAAGGAATGAAGTCTACTAAATGAGATACCAATTTTCACTTTAAAACTTTTCAAGAAGCAAATAAAACTCACATTATGATATTTTCCTTTATTGCATTAAGTGGTACTCATGTCTTGTTACATAATTTTACAATATTACATACCCATTAAGCATTATTGGTAAAATTATGATTGTTCTCATTATGGGATGTTAGCTTTGCTTAATATATCACTTGGATATTCACTAACTAATATATTGCATATACCACTAACTTTGATATCCATCTGGCTTATAGATGACATAGTTAATTTAACATTTTATCTGCTTTAATATCATATTGCTTCATTTTCTATTTGGCATGTGCTTCAACATTTAAGTGTATAATTTGATATAAAAAAGTGATTGCTTATGGGCATGGAGAAAGTTGTAAAAGAAATCTATCAGCAGACAGATGTATCACTCTGCAGAAATAACCATATTTTACAGTAGTGACCTAAAGTGAAGATATGTATTGAAGAAATATGTTAGGTTTGCTTAGATAAACAAGAGTCTTGGCTCAATTAAACAAATGACAGGGAAAAAAGGCATAGAAGACTTCCCAAAGCCTATTTTTTAAAAATTTATTTATTTTCCCTTTTGTTGCCCTTGTTTTTTATTGTTGTTCTAGTTATTGTTGTTGTTATTGATGTCGTCATTGTTAGATAGGACAGAGAGAAATGTAGAGAGGAGGGAAAGACAGAGGGGGGAGAGAAAGATAGACACCTGCAGACCTGCTTCACTGCCTGTGAAGGGACTCCCCTGCAGGTAGGGAGCACTTTGTTCCTCGTGGGTTTAACCCGCTGCACTACTGCCCGACTCCCCAAAAACCAATTTTTAGGAGATGGTTTATTTATGAATCCATTTCATTGAATTCTATCTTCCATAGTAAGAATGAGTTTCCATATTTTTAATTACCTGTTAATGTATTAAAGTGAACACCTTTCTACCTGTGGTTCTGTCTTTGTCATTAAAAACCTCTCCAGCTCTCAAGCATCATGATGAATGTTTCCTTATCTGTCTGATAGGGAATCAGAATGTGAGAGATTCCCTTTCCTCTCCCAGGATGCGTTCAGAGTCAGTAGGTTTTAAATTTATGTATGAGATCATTTTTGCCTGACTCACCAATAGCATGAATTTTAATACTCTCTCGCTGTGATTTCTCTTTCCGGAGAAGGAACTTCCTGTAATTCCCTCATAGTGGCCTTCATTGTGCCACATCCTTATCAGAGCAGTTACTCCAGCAAATCTCCCTATCACCCAACCCAGAAATCCCAGAACATTATTCATGGCCTGTCCTCTCCTCATGTGTTTGCCTCCCGAATTGGTTAGCTTGCAGATTCAGCTGCTTTCTTTCTTCTGTTGCCTCTGATCTCAAATATGTCTTTCTGCTTCAGTGAAACTCCTTGCGTCAGTACTTAATTTCCAACCCGATTCCAGCTACTTATTTCTTGCTATAGTCTATTCCCAGCTGTGTTTTGAACTCATTTTCCACCTACTTTACTTTGTTTTCTTTGTTGGGAGACTAATGGTTTACAGTCAACAGTAAAATACAATAGTTTGTACATGTGTAACATTTCTGTTTTTTGTTTTTTTGTTGTTTTGTTTTGTTTTTGGCCTCTAGGGTTATCACTGGGGCTTGGTGCCTGCACTACAAATTCACTGCTCCTGGAGGCCATTTTTTTTCCGGGATCCTTAAGCAGGTCCTTGCACTTAGTGGCTGTACCACTCACTGCCCGGCTCCCATATATTTACATTTTAACATACATTCTACAACTGGACACTTCAGCTACTTCACCTCCCAGAAGTTGGGGTAATACCATAGTTTCTAGACACATGCTAATATTACCTTCTGCTTCTGTTCTTTATATTGTTTGATAGCTTTCTGTTTATGTACCTTTTGGGACAAAATAATACAGGTGTATGTGTGTGTGTGTGTGTGTGTGTGTGTATGTGTGTGTGTGTACATACAAACAAAACTATGTGTCTAGAGTAATGATCCAAGTAGAACTGCAGAAACTTTAGCTTAAGAGTGAGCACAGATGGAGTCGGGCTGTAGCGCAGTGGGTTAAGCGCAGGTGGCGCAAAGCACAAGGACCGGCATAAGGATCCCGGTTCGAATCCCGGCTCCCCATCTGCAGGGGAGTCGCTTCACAGGCGGTGAAGCAGGTCTGCAGGTGTCTATCTTTCTCTCCCCCTCTCTGTCTTCCCCTCCTCTCTCCATTTCTCTCTGTCCTAGCCAACAAGGACAACAACAATAATAACTACAACAATAAAACAACAAGGGCAACAAAAGGGAATAAATAAATAAAATAAATATTAAAAAAAAGAGTGAGCACAGATCTTGCATGTTTTAACTTATAATTCCCTCCTGGCATAGAACAAGACCAAATCTAATGCCCTCTTATGTAGCCCCAACTCTCCATGAGAATTTTTCTTGCTCTAAGACTTTGTATATAAGCCTGACACTGAAAATCATATTTACTGGCTAAACATTGCCTGAGAGCTGGAGTCCCTGCTCAGTTCCAGTATTTTTTCAATGTTGTCTCCTCTCTCTCTCTCTCTCTCTCTCTTTCTCTCCCTCCCTCCCTCCCATCTATCTAGCTATCTGCCTACCTACCTATGTATCTATCTATCGATCTATCTATTTCTCCTGGAAATTAATACTTTAGAAGGCTGGTTCAATCATGGCACATGTTGCTGGCTAGGCTAATGTGAACCGTCTCCAGCACTCTGCGTAGTGGTTCATCCCCTGTTCTGCAGGAGGACTCCACAGAAGCAGGCACAGTTAGAGAAGAGAAAAATGTAAAACACTGTCATTAGGGGCACTTGTAAATATAAGGAGAAAGTATAGTGCTTGGCCAGTCATTCGTCACTTCAGGTGTACTTCAGGTAAATAGTTTACAGGAAAATTGCTGGCATTTTTGAAAGTGAAAAAGGCTTTTAGCTGATTACCTAAGGCTCATAGAACTAATTTTATCATCATTGAAACTCCGTGTCATTTTCTTCTAAGTAAACTTCACTTTGAAATGCATCACTTCTGTCTGGGATAGAATAATCTCCAGACTTTGGTCTTGAGTTGCTTCCATCGATTTGCTAAACAACAATGTGATTACATAGTTCCAAGAAAATCTTATGCTCCAATTTCAGCATTCTTGTGTCAAAGTCACCTTTCACAAAAGCAGGTTGAAACTGGATGGAATGGGGGCCTTGGAAGAAAGAAATTGGGGCAGAAATCCATTTACCTGACATCTCCCAGGATACATCTGCAAGTCCATGTACCCTTTCATACAATGAGACCCAGAAAAGAAGAGGCCCAGAAAAACAGCTCACTTGGATAGTACACTGCTCTGCCAGGTGTGTTCCCCAGGATTGAGCCTGGCCCCACTACACTGAAGGGAGTGCCAGCACTGTGGTCTCTCAACTCTCTGCTTCTCTGTCTAACAAATAAAATAATAAAACTATAAATAAGGAAGAAAGTTGAGATTTCACTGACTTACAGTGTCCCAGGTGGAGTTTGGGGCTATTAAAATGTCTGCAAATAACTTAGAGGATTCACCCCTCCAAAGCCCTACCCCACTAGGAAAAATATGGATCCACCTGCCAGCACCCATGTCCAACAGAGAAGCAGTTACAGAGCCAAAACTCCCACCTTCTGCACACCGTAAAGAATTTTCATTTATACTTGCAGAGTGGGAGAAGTGATGGGCAAAGATGACCAGAGGGCTCTGAGCTCCAGCTCCATCAAGACCCTGAGAGAGAAGAGAATAAAAGGAGGGACATTTGGACATAGTAATAGGTGTAGGTGTGACTTGGAAAGGAAGAGAAGATGAGAACTTAAGGGGAGGGGGGCAAATCTATACAAATATAGCCAGGTAGTTGTAGAAATAATAGTTAACCCATATCTGCAACCTTGGGAGAACTGCAGTAGTTTCCAATAGAGGGAATGGGAATACAGAACTCTGGTGGTGGGAATGGTGTGAAGTTGTACTCCTTGTTATCTTGTAATTTTTTAAATGACTAATAAAAAAAGAAAATTAGCTACAATAATAATAACAACAAGAAGTTAGAGGATCCTGGGAAGAAGAAAACCACAGGAGGAAGGGCTTTAAAATTGTCATGCAAATTGACCTCAAAACCTTGACTGGGCTGAGCTGTGTAAGCAAAGAGGAGAAGCCAAGAACACTGGCTAGTCACAGAGAAGAGGCCAAACCAATTCAGCCTTCCTTCGTTGCTCTATACTACAGAGCAGACAATGTTTAGACTCGGAGTTCTGATAAATTAGAATGGCCAGGAAACACGTTGAGTACTCATTGAAGTGCCAGAAGGGCCCTCTGTGATTAAAACAATGTCTTAGACTAAACCCAGTTTCACTGAAGATTAAAGCCCATATGTGCTAATCTAATCAAAAGAAAAATCACATCTATTTGTCAAAGACACTATTAAGAAAAAGGAATCATGTGAAGTGAGATAAGCCAGAAAGAGAAAGATGAATATGGGTTGATCTCACTTATGGACACAAGTTGAGAAATAAGAACGAAGGGTAAACACAAAGCAGAAGTTGAACTGGTTTGGTGTATTGCCCTAAAGTAAAGGACTCTTGGGTGTGTGTGGAGGTGGGGAGTGATCAGATCCTAGAATATGATGGCAGAGGAGGACCAGAGGTTATACCAGAGGTTAGAGTGTTATATGGAAAACTGAGAAATGTTACATATGTACTATATTTTACTGTCAACTGTAAAATTTAATCCCAAGAAAGGAAAGAAAGAAAAAAAGAGGGAAAGGAAGGAAAAAGTCATAAGGGGCAAATATATATATTTGGCATATACACATAGATCTAACCTTGCCTCTGAAAATGTTAAGACTTAAGATCAATAATAGACGAATGGCACACTAAAATAATTAGCAAAAGACCTGAATAGTTACTTCACAAATGACAGTTCCAATAAATATAAACATAGGCTCAATTAACATCTTTAGTCATCAAGGAAATGCAAATGAAAAAGCACAAGGATTTATAGTTCACATCCACCAAAATAGTAGACTTTAAAAGACTTACAGCCACCAAATATTCATGAGACAAATATTCATAGGACAGTTGAAATCACAGGTATTAATGGTATGAAATGTGTGGAAACCACTTTTGAAATTTGTTTGGTAGCTTCTTCCTAGACTGAAGTATACACTTAGACTATGACTCAGCAATTCTAACCCTAGGTATTTTCCCAGCAGAGATGAAATCTTGTAATGCCTCTCTACTTGAAACAAACAAAATTTTCCACAACAAAGTTATAGATAAACAAGTAATGATCCACTCAGACTATGATGCTACAAAGAATGAAACAAGCACCCCATAATGATCCTGGGTCCATACTCCCAGAGGGTTAAAGAATAGGGAACCTATCAGGGGAGGGGAGGGGATACAGAGTTCTGGTGGTGGAAATTGTACCCCTTTTATCCTATGGTCTTGTCAGTGTTTCCATTTTATAAATAAAAATTTTTTAAAAATTAAACAAGCAACTCCTTGCATATAAACTAATATGATGGAGTCTTGGAAACACTGTGTTATTTGAAAAATGCCACAGATAATGCATCCAACTTGTTTTTTGGTTTTTAATTTATTGTCATTAGGATTATTGATGGGGTTTGGTGTCAGCCACTTTATTTTTTCTTTCTCTCCTTCTTTCTTTCTTTCTTTCTTTCCTTTTTTATTTTTCCCTCCAGGGTTATTACTGGAGCTTAATGCCAACACTACAAATCCACTGCTCCTGGTGGTCATTTTTTTCCCCATTTGATTAGATAGGAGAGAGAGAGAAATTAGATAGGAGAGAGGAGGGAAATAGAGAAGGAGAAAGAAAGAAGTCTACAGACCTGCTTCACCATTTGTGGAGCACCCCACACACAGGTGGGGAGTCGGGAGCTCAAACCCAGATCCTTGCATGTGCCTTTGTACTTCATACTATGTGCACTTAACTGGGTGTGCTACCACCTGGCCCCCTCTTTATTTTTCTTATTAGACAGTAAGACACAGAGAAGTAGAGGCAGGGGGCAGAGGCAGAGGGAGAGGGAGAAAGATAGCCATAGAACTTCTTCACTGTTCATGAAGCTTCCTTTCTGCAGGTGGGGACCAGGGACTTGAACCCAGGTCCTTGTGCATGGTGACATGAGTACTCTACCAGGTGCACTGTCACCAGGCCCCTATTTGGTTTCACTTATATAACACTCAAGAACTGTTAGAAGTAATTATTATGATGAGAGTATCACAATAATGATGTCTAAATTTGATGAAATTTGATTGGAAGAAGACAAGAAAAATATTTCTGTGGGGGTGGAAATGTTCTGAGCCCTAATGAGTGTATTTTTGGAACCAAAAGTACTCAACTAGAGATTTCAGATTGGCATAAATTGTATGTCAACAAAAATGCAACAAAAATTATACTGTCACATATGGGTTTAAATTGGAGTAAATATGGGATGATCTTGTTTTGTTGCTTTTAAGACATTGTACTCAGGGTCAAACCCAAGACTTCACATATGTGAGGCATGCACTCAACTGCTGTTCATGGTGTGTATTAAATGAGGTGGATCAAATATAGCATGGCCAAATGATAAAATTTAAAGACAGTGTTTATATGTAATCTAAGAAGTTCCTGACTCATCCATTCTCTATATTTTATAGCCTGCCCTATTGTAAATACTTATGGGACATATCTCATCTCCTCAGTTTACTCCCTCTTTGCTAGTCCTTGCACTTATTTTCTTTTCTAATTCTTTTCCCCCCATAAATCAGGAACTGCTCTAGTAATTGAGGACTGTTGTTAGCTAAAGCTTCAATTGCTGAGGTGTTTTGCATATTAGTAATGGCCAATGGTTCATCTAAGAGAAGGTAAGACCAATAAATGGACTCACACAAGATTAAACCAACCAACATATGGGATTTTGCTGCAGTTTTGAGGCTCTGATGAATCTTCTAAAATAGTCTTTATAAAATGCTCACTGGGGTTTGTTCTACTTTACTTCTGACCAAATTTTGTCTGATTGTTTTTTGTATACCTGTATATATATTTTGATAATAATCAAGAATATTTTTTGTCATCACCAGGACTTCACCATTTAGAGCTGGCATTTTTAGGTAGAGAGATAAAGACAAAAACAGAGATGAGAAAGACACCACAGACTTGTTCAGCAGTGGTCCACTCCACTGAGTGTACATGTAATAAACCACAAAGACCCACATTCCAGACTCCATTCCTCACCTTCAAGCTCCAACCAAGATGGGGTGAAGAAGGTGAAATCACAATTTTTAATAACTGAATATATATATATATATATATATATATATATATATATATATATATATATATATATATATATATATCACAACTTGCTTACTCAGCTGGTGGCAATTTAAAGAACAACAGCCCTACAGAGCAGCAGCAGCTGTGTTCCTCTCCACTCCCAGGTCAATTAGGACTACCAAAGGAGACCACCTGGGACCACAACAAGACAGGACTAGAACCACTTCAGGAACCCACCAAATCACCTGTGAGTGCAAAGAAGTGTAGCTCCTGGCCATAGAGGAGCCTAGGGAAAGATTAAGTGGCTGGTAATAGTCTGGTAGTTTACCAGTTGAGACACCACCTCCAGTCTGTTTCACCAACAAAAAGATGGCTGAAGGGAGGAAAGAATTCCCCTACGACTCACCATATGCAACTGTTAGTCTCCATTGCTACTGCCCTCAGAATCTGGAGTAGTGGGAGGGGGAACCCCCACTACTAACACTGGGGGACAGAGAACTAACGAGGAAACTCAGGAGAAGATCTATACCTTGGTGGCCTAGCAGTGGGGCTGAGAGTCTCTTTGCATAACCACTGGATTACCTCTGCCACACTCTGCTTTATCTCTTGGCCAGGAGTCATCAATTAAGCTAAGAAGCCGACTTTTAGTTGAAAAGCCCTCAGGCTCACATAGCCTACAGGAAAGAAAAGTAACAGAGGCTTTTTAAGACACTGAGCTCAAACTCAAAGATTAAAATAATATTGAAACAACTGTCAATTTCCACAACTGTGATATCATTAATTAACTTACTTAGACACAAGTCAATCGAGACAGGAGTGGCTTTGGTGGTATAGTGGTGAGCATAGCTGCCATCCAAGCAGGACTGATCAGTAATCTGAAAACTACTGAGAGAGGGACTTCATAACATACCATATAAAATGGATGAGCCAATAAGAAGAAATATTGGAGAAATAAACCAGTACAAGAGTCCAGAAAAAAAGCCGCCAAAAGGTTGAAGCACAAAATAATGAGGGCAATGTCCAAACACTAGTTAAGAAAATAATAAAAGGAGTGAGTAAAGAGTTTGAAAGAATTGTCATCAGAAATGCAGAAATAACAAATAAGACCATGGAAGAAAACATTAATTATCTCAAGTTATTAGAGAGCTGAAAGCTGAAATAGCTGAGCTAAGAAAACAACTAGCTGAACAAGTTAAACTGTATCAGAACAGGGTAGCAAAATAGATGAACTCCAGAAAACAGTAGAGGGGAGAGAGAACAGAATAAATGAGGCTGATGACAGAATTAGGAAGATAGAGGACAAATTAGAGACAACTAAAAAAGAAGTAAGAGATTTCAAAGAGATTAAGAGATTCTGAAAACAACAACAGAGACCTATGGTATGACTTCAAAAGAAATAATATACACATTATTGGCTTACCAGAAGAAGAAAGATAGGGAGGGGAAGAAAGCATTCTTCAGGACATAATAACTGAGAACTTCTCTAGTCTGGACAACATCAAAGACATAAAGGTTCAAGAAGCCCAGAGGGTCCCAAACAGAATTAACCCAGACTTAAAGACACATGATATTTAGAATGGAAAGGATTAAGAATAAAGAAAGGATCCTGAAGACTGAAAGAGAAAAACAAAGAGTTACCTACAGAGGAATAACCATAAGATTAGCAGCAGACTTCTCCACACAAACACTACAGGCCAGAAGAGAATGGCAGGATATCTACTGAGTGCTCAATGAGAAAGGCTTTCAGTCAAGACTACTGTATTCTGCTAGACTGTCATTCAGACTAGATGGAGACATAAAAGCCATCTCAGGCAAGCAACAGTTGAAAGAATCAACTATCACCAAGCCTGCCCTGAAAGAAGTTCTGAAAGGTCTCCTATAAACAGTCACACCACCATAAATATGCCACAAAGAAAATGACACAAAGAAACAAAGATATTCCATGTTTATGGGTTGGAGGAATTAACATCATCAAAATGAATATACTACCCAGAGCCATCTACATTAATGTTATCCCCATCAAAATCCCAACCACATTTTTTAGGAGAATAGAACAAATGCTACAAATGTTTATCTGAAACCAGAAAAGACCTAGAATTGCCAAAAGAATCTTGAGAAAAAAGAACAAAACTGGAAGTATCACACTCCCAGATTTCAAATTGCATTATAGGGCCATTGTCATCAAAATAGCTTGGTACTGGAACATGAATAGACACACTGACCAGTGGAATAGAACTGAGAGCCCAGAAATAAGCTGCCACACCTATGGACATCTATAGTTGGTAAAGGTGCCCAGACTATTAAATGGGGAAAGCAGAGTCTCTTCAACAAATGGTGTTGGAAAATATGGGTTAAAACATGGAGAAGAATGAAATTGAACCACTATGTTTCACCAAATACAAAAGTAAATTCAAAGTGGATCAAGGACTTGTATATTAGTCCAGAAACTATCAGATATTGAGAGGAAAATATTGGTAGAACTCTTTTCTGCATAAATTTTAAAGATATCTTCAATAAAATGAATCAAATAACAAAGAAGACTAAGATAAGCATAAACCTATGGGACTACATCAAAGTATAAAGCTTCTGCACAGCAAAAGAAACCACTACCCAAACCAAGAGACCCCTCACAGAATGGGAGAAGATCTTTATATACATACATCAGATAAGAGGCTAATAACCAAAATATATAAAGAGCTTGCCAGACTCAACCATAAGAAAACAAATAACCCCATCCAAAAATGGACAGAGGACATGGACAGAATATTCACCACAGAGGAGATCCAGAAGGCTGAGAAACATATGAAAAAATGCTCCAAGTCTTTGACTGTCAGAGAAATGCAAATAAAGACAACAATGAGATACCACTTCACTCCTGTGAGAATGTCATACATCAGAAAAGGTAACCACAGCAAATGCTGGAGAGATTGCAGGCTCAAAGGAACCCTCTTGCACTGCTGGTGGGAATGTAAATTGGTCCAACCTCTGTGGAGAACAGTCTGGAGAACTCTCAGAAGGCTAGAAATGGACTTTCCCTATGATCCTGCAATTTCTCTCCTGGGGATATATCCAAAGGAACCCAGAACACCCATCCCAAAAGATCTGTGTACACATATGTTCTTAGAAGCACAATTTGTTATAGCCAAAACCTGGAAGCAACCCAGGTGTCCAACAACAGATGAGTGGCTGAGCAAGTTGTGGTATATACACACAATGAAATACTACTCAGTTATAAAAAATGGTGACTTCACCGTTTTCGGCCGATCTTGGTGGACCTTGAAAAATTTATGTTAAGTGAAATAAGTCAGAAACAGAAGGATGAATATGGGATGATCTCACTCTCAGGCAGAAGTTGAAAAATAAAATCAGAAGATAAAACACAAGTAGAACCTGACCTGGAATTGGCATGTTGTACCAAATTAAAAGACTCTGGGATGAGGCGGGGGGAAGATACAGGTCCAAGAATGTTGACAGAGGACCTAGTGGGTTCTGTACTGTTAAATGGAAAACTGAGAAAAGTTACGCATGTACAAACTATTGTATTTACTGTTGAATGTAAAACATTAATTCCCCAATAAAGAAATTAATATAAAAAGAACAACAACAAAAATGATATCACATCACTGAAGTCTCCTCCAATGTGAAAGGGGTTGGGATCAAACCTGGATGGCACACATTACAGAGAACATACACTATCCAAGTGAGCTGTTTTACAGCCCTGATCAAGAAGAGCTCTTTTTTTCCATCAAGCTACTTTATAGAACTATATCCCAGCTGATGCAAAAGCTGCTTTGTTTGAAAGAAACTTCTCTCCTTTTCCTGGGAAGCCATATGATTATGAACAGACCTGCTGTATCTTTATTTTTTCTACTGCTGGACCAAGAAGCTGGTGTGACACTGAACTGTGACAACTGATCACCACACAGATTTCTTTTTAATACTCTTCTGTAATGTGTAATAGACTGTGAAATACTGTCGCCTTGAAATGTCACCATGTTGCCACAACATGGCAAAGTAATGATGTGAAAATGCTGAATTTAGTAATTTAAAATCTGCTGTGAGCATCATTTGACATCAGCAACAGCAAGTCCTAATCTAAGAGTGGGCTGATTCATTTTTCACTTTAATTTTTAAGAAATTCTCCCAGTTAGTTCTCCAGTTGATTTGTAAAGTATTACATAAGCACGAATTCTTAGTGAGATGCTAAGTGTTTCCTTTAACTTTCCCCCATATAAATTTTCCTTTTCAAAGTAGTGCAGAAATTTAGTTAGTATTATCTTTGTGCCATGAGGTTAGGCAAAATTCTCTGCCCTCAAAGTGTTCTCATTATGAATCATAATCACACAAAGAGGAAAAAGTTAATTCAAATACCAAAGTGATCTTTGGTTTAAATACCCTTCACCAATATATATATATATATATATTCTTTGTTTGTTGTAACTTGAGACTTAAAAGGGGTTTAGACTATGGTGCTTAAAGGATTGACTGCGGGGCACTGGGAATGTGGTTAAACAATATAAGGTTTTATTAGGGTGAAATGGGTAAAAAGCAAAATAAGCAATTATTATCAGGGGTTAAGAATACGCTAAGTCTGTAAAGTCTGTGAATAGTTATCAAAAGTTCAATCCCATGAGATAAACAATTATCAACCAAGGTATAGGTTTCTCATGGCTTCAGAGTCTTAAGAGTTTACAGGCTAGCTAAGTAACACACGTTTAGTTCCCAGCAGAAGTAGCCACAACAGACACCTAGAACAACCTCCTCAGAGATGCTTCTGACCAGGAGAAGAAGCAGCAGACAAAAAGAGACGAACTTCCAACTGGCTGTATTTTTAATTCTATTCAGTCCACCCACAATGTTTTGTACACCAGTACAGACTGGATCCTCCCACAGTTCACCATGCGCCTGCACAGATGGCTGCCTGCTCTGTCGCCAAGGCTGACGTCAGGATTGTTTTGGGACTTCCATGGTCACACAATTCTTTTTTATAGTTCTTCTAGGAGGAACTAAAGTCCCACAGAAATATTCTTTTCTCCTCCAAGGTTATTACTGTAGTTCTGGCACTACAAATCTACTACTACTGCTTCTGGTGGCCATTTTTTCGACTTTATTGAATAGGACAGACAGAAGTTGAGGGGGGAGGAGGAGACAGAGAGGGAGAAAGAAAGACACTTGCAGACTTGCTTCGCAGTTTGTGAAGCCTTCCCCCTGCAGATGGGGAACTGGGGCTCTGACCTTGATCCTTGCACGGGGCCTTGCACTTAGCACTATGTGTCGTTGACCAGGTGCACCATTGCCTGCCCCCCCCAGAATAAATAATAAATATCTTCTTATGTATGGTATACACCATTGATCCCACCAGCCTCACATGACAGTTTAAATCAAACTATTAAAATTAAATTTAAAATTCAGTTTTTGTATTAAAGTAATCAGATTTCAGGTGATCAGGGTCTACAGTGGCAGCTACCATATGGGATAATATAGAGAATAAAGTCAGTGTCCCAGAAGATTATATTAAATAGTTCTGCCTGTGTGATAACTACACTTGATGAGACTTTTTAAAAACATTTTTTTTATTTATTTTTATTTTTGTTGTCCTTGTTTTTATCATTGTTGTGGTTATTATTGTTGTTGTTATTGATGTCGCTGTTGCCAGATAGGACAGAGAGAAATGGAGAGAGGAGGGGAAGACAGAGAGGGAGAGAGAAAAATAGACACCTGCAGACCTGCTTCACTGCTTGCGAAGCGACCCCCTGCAGGTGGGGAGCCAGGGCTCAGCCCGGGATTCTTATGCTGGTCCTTGGGCTTTGCACCATGTGTGCTTAACCCTCTGCACTACCTTCAGACCTCCACTTGATGAGTCTTTGAAGCTATGCTGCTTCATGGATAATAGCTAACTTGATAGTTGAGACTTCATGCCTTTATCCTGACTGAATACATAGGTCTCCTTGTATATGGAAGAAGGATTGAACTCAATCAGACTTTGTTGTAAGTTATACCTTCTTATCAGCTTTTGAGAACTGGGATATAGTATCTGTGGTCTTACTATGAAGTCCAGAATATTGTGATCTTAATGACCAAAGGCAAGGACATGAGACAGTTCTCCGCAGGTAATAAGTGTGCATCAGGTGCCTGCTCTTGATAATACTGGATTCTGTGCTGGGCACAAGGAAGGCACTGAATGGTATGAGCATGGAAAGGAGGCAGCCTCAACTTACCAGAAATTTGTCACATAGTATAGAGCAAAGCACAGAGACAAGTGGGTCCATGTTATGTTATGAAAGAACAAGCAAGAGGCAGTGGTTTTAACTTTGACTGCTTTGTTATGATTTTACCAGAGCTCTGCTCAGCTCTGGTTTATGGTGGTGCAGGGGGTTGAACATGGGAGACTGAAGCCTCAAACATGAGAGTCTCTTTGTATAACCATTATGCTGTCTCCCCAGACTGGGGCAGTGGTATCATATAGGAGGAACATGACATAAACATGAATGTCAGGAAGGGATTCCAGGAGTAAACATTAAAACTTTCTACAAATTAAAGGAAGTAGTAGAGAGAAAAGACTGAATAGAAAAAAAAAAAAGTCCAGTGAAGGAAAACAAATATCTAAAAGCCTGAGGTAAGAAAGACGGCCATTTGAGATGTTTTAAGTATGAGAAATGATAGCAAATGTAGTTAGTGTAAGTTTGAAAGTGAACTTATGTGGAAATAAAATTTACTTCTTAATGAAATTCAAGGTGTCTAACTTACTTTAGGAAATAGCTTATTTTACAATGGAGTTCCAAAACCAAACATTTTTACTTAGTAGTCTTTCAGTATTAACCATATATTCATTAAAAAAAAAAAAAAAGAGTGCTGGGGGCTGAGTTGTGGTGCACCTGGTTAAGTACACATAGTTATTATTATTATTATTATTTACATTTTATCGGATAAGGCAGAGAGAAATTCAGAGGAAGGGGAGAGAGGGTGAGAAAGATAGACACCTGAAGACCTACCTCACTGTGAAGTGACACCCCCCCCCCCCCGCAGGTGGGGATCTGGAGGCTCAAACCAGGTCCTTATGCTTCATACTATGTGCACTTAACCCAGTGTGCCACTGCCTGGCCCCCAAGTATACATAGTTCTAAGCACAAGGACCTCAGTTCGAACCCCTGCTCCCTACCTGCAGTGGAGATGCTTCACTAGTGGTGAGGCAGGTCTGCAGATGTTTCCCCTTCTCTCTCCCTCTCTATCTCCCCCTCCCCTCTCAATTTCTCTCTGTCTTGTACAACAAAATGAGGAAAAATGGCCACCAGGAGCAGTAGATTTGAAGCGCTAGCACCAAGCACCAGTGATAACCCTGGAAGCCAAAAAAAAAAAAATTAAAAAAAGGAAAGGATACTAAGGGAAGGATAGTGCATGTGTCTAGTTCAACTTTAGATATTTGAAAGTAAAATTTTATGCAAGCTGACTTTTTTTTAAGTCTCTATCTTTAGCATTTTTATCTTGGAATATAGTTCTGATTTGTCTTCATATACTGCTCTGTACAAAGCTGAATTGTGGCAGCTGGAGAGTGAGTCACTCTGAAGCATGTGGTCCTGTGGTCAACCCCCAGTATCACATGTGCCGGAGTGGTACTGATTCTCTTTCTCTTTCAAATAAACGAATAGTAAATAAACAAGTAAGTAAATAAGTATTTTAAAGTTAGATTGTGCCACTAAACCTTCTAATATTAGAAGAAATAAATCAGTTACTGGGACTGGGCATAGGTACAACCAGAGAACACAATCAGAACATAAGTTGCCAGCCTGAGGTTCTTGGGTTTGAATCCCCAGTCCCCATCTGCAGAGGGGAAGCATGTTTTCTCCATGGCACATTTACTCTGAAATCAAAGAATCAGGAAAGGTTGCTTTATCAGTTGGTTGGTCCTATATCAGGGAACCACACAGCAATGTGTGTTTTTTGTTTGTTTGTTTTATATTTTTAAACAGTTTACTCTTATTTCTGAATTCATTTTTATTTCAATTTTTTTCTTTATTGGTTTACAGTCAACAGTAAAATACGGTAGTTGGTACATGTGTAATATTTCTCAGTTTTCTTTTTTTAACTTTTGTTTCTTAATATTTTTATTATTTTTTACTTTGTTGCCTCTAGGATTATTGCTGGGGCTCGGTGCCTGCCCTACAAATCCACTGCTCCTGGAGGTCATTTTTCCCATTTTGTTTCGCTTGTTGTAGTTATTGTTATTTTTGTTATAGCTGTTGTTGTTGGATAGGACAAAGAGAAATTGAGAAAGGAGGGAAAGACAGAGAGGAGGAAAGAAAGATAGACACCTGCAGACCTGTTTCACTGCTTGCAAAATGACCTCCTGCATGTGGGGAGCTGGGGGCTCGAACCGGGATCCTTACGCTGGCCATTGCACTTTGCACCATGTGCGCTTAACCCACTGCGCTACTGCTCAGCTCCCATAATTCTCACTTTTCCACATAGCACTCTCACCTCCCGCCTAGGTCCTCTTAACAAGGTGCATTTGTTCACATATTGGTAGACCCACACACTACTCCAGCAGCTGCACTGAGCACTGAGCAGTCAAATAGATAACCTAGGTCCTTTAATCTCTCTCTCTTTTTAAAAAATATTATTTATTTATTTTCCTTTTTGTTGTTCTTGTTGTTTTTTTAATTGTTGTTGTAGTTATTGTTGTTATTGATGTCATCATTGTTGGATAGGACAGAGAGAAATGGAGAGAGGAGGGGAAGACAGAGATGGAGAGAGAAAGATAAACACCTGCAGACCTGCTTCACTGCCTGTGAAGGGACTCCTGTTCAGGTGGGAGCCAGGAGCTTGAACCGGGATCCTTAAGCTGGTCCTTGCGCTTCACACCATGTGCGCTTAACACACTGGCTACTGCCAAACTCCCCTATCCCCTATCTTTTAAGTAAAGGTTTTGTGATTTCTCAACAACTTTCTCAACTCATTGTCAAAACACTGGACATTTTGCCTCATTTGACATTTGATGCTACACTTGCTACACCCCAGGCCAGTACTAGACATCTTTGTCCTTCTACCTGAGTTTGGAGGAAATTGAGGAACATCTTCCTCATCAACTGAGCACTGATGACTTCCGGAAAATCCACAGACTTCTGAAAGCACTAGAGGATTTCCTATCTTCTCCCCAATATGTGAGAATCTGTTTCTGCTGTGTGTTCTGACACTCCCTTTTCCACCCTGCTTAATTTCAAATTTATTTCTGCATATTATGCAGTGTGATATTTGGATGATTGAGCTTCCTAATCCAATTACTGGTGTCCTTCCATCTGTAATAAGCTAACACCATCATCTGGCCTTCTTATTCATGAAGTCTGGTTTATGCTGGCATTAGTCTTGTTATCCTTGTTTCCATCATTGAACTCTTGAGGAAAAAGTGATCCCAGCACTCACAATGTTAGACATTAAATGAGCATCATCTTGAGATGAAAAACAATGTCAGAGCATAAGCAAGAAGGCTGTTAATATCCTATGGCTAGACACTTACAATGTAGACTGACTCATGATTGCAACCCCCTTGCCACAGCTACTAACAAAAGCAGTCAAACATAACCATGGCCCTTTCATTCCCTATCTTTTAAGTAAAGGTTTTGTGCTTTTTCAGTAACTTTCTTAACTCATTGTTGAAACACTGGACATTTTGACTTCAAGGATGGTTTACCTTGACATTTGATGCTACAATTAGTATATTCCAGGCCAGTAGTAGCCATCTTTGTCCTTCTAGCTGAGCTTAGAGGAAGTTTAAGAACATCTTCCCCTTCAATTGATTTGTTCATGTTGGTGGAGAAGTCAATGTCAGTTTGGAGCCATATAGACCTTCTTAGACTCACTGTTGAAAATCATTAAGTGTAGGGGTAGACCTAGTTAACGCACAGTGTGCAAAGATGCAGGTTCAAGCCCCTGGCCCCCACCTTCAGGGGGAAAGCTTCATGAGTGGTGAAGCAGGGCTGCAAGTGTCACTCTGTCTCTTTCCCTTTCTATCTTCCACTCCCCTCTCAATTTCTCTTTGTCTCTATCCAATAATACATAAATACAAGTATGTAAAGAAAACTGTCTATTCAAAGGAGGAGGAGGAGGAGAAGAAGAATGGTCAAGGGCTCTCCTCCACAAGATATTTCCTCAGAGTGCTCTCTCACTGGGATATATTCTGTTTGCTCTTTGTTTCTGTGTGTCACATGAATTGTTCTCTCTTCTTTGTCAGTTCATGGCATCTCATGGGTTGCACAATCCCAAAGACTAGCATTCTTGTCAAATACAGAACCTCACTGAAATGAAATCTCTCCTTGTGGGCTCCTTGGATAAGAGAAATATCCTCACTAATCTTCCTCAAGGCAACATGGTGGGCTCTCCAGACTTCTCTTCTTTCCCAAGCTCCAGAATGTGGACAGTCCTTCCCATACATTCAACTCCTTGCTGGCCATTTCAAGAAAATAGAGCAGACATACTTATGGAAACAAGTATCTAAGAAAGAAGGACAAGAGAACCTGGGACTCACAGAACTCCGTGAACCCAGTGATCCTGCAAGCTTAGTTTCTCCATTCTCTTTTCCTGGGATTCCTCTGATTTACTGAGAAACATAGATGTTTGGACCACTCACATACCTTAAAGAAGAGAACTACCAGTTTCTTTTTAAGTCCTTGCACTGGGCACTTAACTGTCAACAATATGGTTGTTGACACATAGGTACAAAATCTTATCTCTGCAAGGCATTTTCACACCCAACTTAAGTCTTTTCCCACCATCATGCACCAGGACCCCAAAGTCCCCTTCACCTTCCTTTCAGAGTCCTTTGCTTTGGAGCAATACACCATACCCAGTCCAAACTTTATTTTGTGTTTTCCCTTTCTGTCCTCATTTCTTAAGTTCTACCTGTGAGATCATCTCACTGCAAGTCCAGGACTCTAACATTTTCTAGTCTCATGCCTTCTAGACCTTATAAGTTAATTTTTTTTCAACAATGAGTCATCAGTGAAGCAAAAAAAAAGTTAAGCTTTTCACATTCCTAGAGTGCTTTAAAATACATTAAAAATATTTGCTATCAATAATCTCAATGGACAAATGCAAAAAAAATAAGATTCCAAATGCATAAATACTGCTTCTTTGCTAGGTTATAGATGATATTTTATATATAAACTAATCTAAACTTTGAACACATACCTTTCTTGTGAAAATCTGTACAATACAAGGACTACCTAAAAAAGACAAATCTAACGGAAATTAAAATTTGGCCCATTAAGATAGGAAACAAAGCCATATACATTAAAAGTCTGCCTTGGGTATTAATGGATTGACTTGAGCATGATATATCATACTGGATAAGTACAGAGTAAATGATAAATGATGTTAAATTATTAATTTTTCCAAAATGTGAGAGGTCACCGCCTGGAACTACATATCATAAATATGAAAGCCATGCCATCTTAAGAACTTATACGGGCAATGAATTCTAAGAACCACTGCAGATTGATTCTGGGTTAATCATGAGTCTTTGCACTAGCCATTCATAATCATTCTATCGCCCCTTCCCCACAGCTGATCAGTAGTTTGAATGGTAAAGAATTCAGAAGCTTAGTGTGCAAGCTTACAGTTTATTTCCCCCACTTGGTTCACAGGTCTTTTTGTTTTCATTTGGTGAGCAAATTAAACTACAGACTTCAATTCCTCAGCTCTTAATTTCATTTCTGAAAGTGCTACTCCAGTTTAAGTCTGGAAAATTAGAAAGGCTTAAATAGTAAGGATCCCCAGAATCAACAGGCTGCAGGGGTTCAGAATCATAGAAATCAGTTACTCATTCATTCTGGTGGTTGTGACAAATCACCCATGTTTTGAAGCATAGTTCTTACTTATTGTCACAATGTGATCACACCACATTAACAAAGATGCATTCTTTTTTTTCCCTCTCTTTCTTTTTTTGGAGGGGGGTGTGATTCCATACAGTTCCCACCACCAGAGTTTTCTGTCCCCATTCCCTCCACTGGAAACTGCATTAGTTCTCCCAAGGTCACAGATATGGACTGACCATCATTTCTTTACCTATCTATATTTGTATAGATATGTCCATTTTCCTCCTATGGTCTTGCCTTCTCTTCCTTTCTAAGTCACACCTACCCCTGTTAATACTTCTGAATATCCTTTCTTTTTACCCCTTCTCTCTGTGGATCCTGATGGAGTTAAGAGTTCAGAGCCCTCTGGTCAGAAGATGCATTCTTTTTGACTCTCCTTGCTACCAACTATGCTGCATGATTTTTTATTTACTAAACATCACTTCCCAAATAATAGGTTATACCTCGAAGACAAAGCCATCCACCTCTCTGGATTTTATCATTAGTGAAAAAGCACCTGACATTGCCTTGAGATGAAGTTTCAAGTCTACCACTAATAGTTAGTATGACTTAGAGCAAATTCCATTTCCACACCTGTGAATTACAGATCACAGTATCAGCTAACTCACAATCCATTTTTAATAGTAAAAAATAACCTGATGTGTTTTTATGACAAAGGACTGGGAGACAAAGGAGATAAATTTTTTCTTCATTAAGGGGAATTCTAACCTTACTCACTGGCTTTAACGCCATCTTTCCATAATTATTTCCAATGATTTTTTTCTTGATAAAGAAGAATCTCTATTGCTGTCTCTCAGTAGCTACAGATTTTGAAGTGAGCTCTTAAAGAATTTACTATATTGAAGCCAGGGAATGGCACACCTGGTTAAGTGCACATATTACAGTGTATGTGGACCCAGGTACAAGCCGCCCCCTGCAGGAGGAAAGCTTTATGTGTGGTGAAGCAGGGCTGCAGGTATCTGTCTGTCTCTGTTCCTCTCCTCTATATCTCCCACTTTTATCTCAGTTTCTCTGTCGCTATCCAATAATAAATCAATAAAATAGTTTTATAAAAAGAATTTGCTATATTAAAAATTTACATAAAAAATGTTTCCTAATTTAAAGCCAAAGTTAGGGAATATCAGGTAGCCATAAGCCTGTGTGTGTGTGTGTGTGTGTGTGTATGTGTGTGTGTGTGTGTGTGTGTGTGTGTGTGTGTGTGTGTTTTGTTTGTTTGTTTTTGATGACTAGCTCTGCTATAGGAAACTGCTACTTAATGAGTAGAAGGAAACATATTCCAACATTAGATCATGATAGAGTTGTCTCAAGAGAAGGAAATGTCATAATGCATGTAGTATGTTATGAACACAGACATAGACTTTGAAAGTGTTATTTTCCCCTCTTTCCACTTACTTGGAAAGAAATGCAAATATTTACAAATATAACACAATATTTACAGTTCTCCACCTGACAGACAGAATAGCAAAAGGTTAAAATTAGAAATGGTCTCTAAAGAATGTCTGTTTATTCAGACTTTAAAGATAAAGGGCTTTAATACTTAGGTTTTCTTGTACAACTATTGCAGTTACCAGAATATTTAGCTAGAGGATGCCTTGATTCTCCACAATGAAAATTAAGTCTCCCCCCCACCACCACCACCATTTTAAATTAAGCCTTTTTAGGATTTCAAGCTTTTTTTTTTTAAATGGTACTTACCTTACTTAATATTCTTTGTGTCACAGCAATTCAGTGCTTGACTTATCTCCACTTCTAAGTTGTAAATAGCTTGAGGGCAGTCACCAAAGATGTAATTTTATACCCCTCACATGAATGCATGGTTGTTGAAAGAAATCCTGAAAGAAAGATCAATGTGGAAATGTCCAAGTGAGAGGGAAGTAGCGAATCAATAGGGCACAGCATTTGCATGCCAGAGGCTCCTGACTTGATCCCTGAAGTGGTACTCTAGCTCTCCTCTCTCTCTCTCTCTCTCTCCCTCTCGTGAAATGAATGTCTCAGCTGTGAAAAACTCATCAGAAGCTGTTGGCATCTTGGATCTTTTATGAGGACACTATTAGTGAGCACCCTTAGCTAACATCATACAGCAGTCACCACAGCAACCAGGTATCTCAGCTGAGGGGGGAGGCTCAGAGCTTGCTAACACTGAATGTAGAAACCACATTAGAGGGTGGGGTAGGTAGCATAATAGTTATGCAAAGAGGTTCTCATGCCCAAGTCTCAAGTCCAAATCCTTTCTTCTCACAAATGAGGACTGTCATGTTGACATGGTGCTCCTAGGTACACATAGGTCTCCATTTCCCCCTGGTGAGTAGCATTCTGTTGGTGTGGAATCTACAGGTAGATAAAATGGCCTCCAGTTCAGCTGTCATGCAAAAAAAAGAAAGAAAGAAAGAAAGAAAGAAAGAAAGAAAGAAAGAAAGAAAGAAAGAAAGAAAGAAAGAAGACATAAGATGAGTTTGGGAATTTACAAGTAATCTCTATCTCCTTTGCATAGTCAGACAGAATGAAAGTTTCCTAAGCTGACCCTTCAGTTACGATTCCATTGAAAAGTGGCTTTGGGTATGACTGATGAGTATTTTTCTAGATTGTTTTAATTTAGTGGTTCAAAGCCATCCACAGGACAGTGATCGTATGTTTTGGTAGATGAAAAATGCCAGAGATCTATTTGAAAGCTAAAATAGTTTGGGTTACTATGCAACACTCCATTGGTATTGCTACAGGCTATAATCATACTGTTTTAATGGTTCTCTTTATAAAAAATCATTCATAATGCTTTGCAACATAAAAATTATGAGAAACACATGTATAATGGCTATGCTAATACTTCTGTACATTTTAATAGAACTGTACAGCTCACAAAGCAGTAACAACAATGCTTGAACATGTTTCTAACTGCAAAGTAGCATATCCCCCACTGGGAGGACCTTTGAGGGCTGTTAGGAAGCTTCAAGGGACACATGAGACTTAGAGAGACTCTTTGAACCAGAAGAGAATAGCAGCAATCAAAGCAGGTTGTTGGAGGAAGCTTCAAGGTCACTGTTCTCTGTGTTCCTGTAGGTTAGGCCTACAAAACTAAAAACAGACATGAAAGGTCACAGTGAAGGGAGCAAAATATGTCTCCCAAAAATATGCCACTTTGACATATTGATTACTGTGAACCACAAACATTGGAAAAACAAAGGCACAGAAAGTTGTCTTCTGAACTCTCCTGATATGCCTAAAGAAAAGTTCTCCAAAAGAACTCAATTGTCAAAAAATCTCTCCTCAGGAGATCAGCATTCAGAGTACTGGCTCTCATCTCAGCAGAGGAGATAAGAGGCTTACATCACACTTAAACAAGCTTTGTCACAACTAATTATTCCTCCCATCCATTCATCAAGGGCCATTCATCTTCCTTAAATATCATCTTTCTCTCTATGGAGCCCATGTCTCCCACCTGCTTCCCTCTTTAGGTGGTTTGCACTCCTGAATTCTTAGTGATCTCTCTGAATTATTCATCCTTTCCTGGCCATCTCTCCTAAGTACATGAGGTCTCTGTGGCAATAGTAACTTTTTTTCCCCTTTAGTGTTAGTCTGTCATTAAAATGGTCTCAGTTAAGAACTCAGGAGAGTGGAAGGAAGTGTTATTTTTCTCCTCTCCAGTGATCATTGGCAAGAGAACGAATAAATGCACAGAGTGCATCATTGTGTGGTATTGAATAATCAGGGAAGATGAAGCCAGACCATTCCCTCCTTTACACCAAGAATCTATTCATTTTTGTAATCATTGTATGGTCCCTGTATAAAAAGGGTCCCTGATTATGTTACCTAGTTTTTATTTAAAATTGGGTGTGTATATTGTCAATCTACTCAAAAATGGTGATAGAGGAAATATATCTCAATAAATAAAGGCCATATTTAACACCCCCCAAAAAAAAACCTGATAAAATGCATATTTCAGGGCCTTGTATAACAAACATTCCAGCACAGCAAATTTGAAGTTTACCTATCCAGTGTGTGTGTGTGTGTGTGTGTGTGTATGTGTGTGTGTTTTAATTAATGTATTTTGCCATCAGAGTTATTTTTGATATTTTTAAAATATTTACTTATTTATTTATTCCCTTTTGTTGCCCTTGTTTTTTATTGTTGTTGTAGTTATTATTGTTGTTGTTATTGTTGTTGGATAGGACAGAGAGAAATCAAGAGAGGAGGGGAAGACAAAGAAGGGAAAGAAAAACACCTGCAGACCTGCTTGTGAACACCTGCAGGTGGGGAGCCAGGGGCTCAAACCAGGATCCTTATGCTGGTCCTTGCAAATTGCGCCACCTGTGCTTAACTAACCTCCTGCACTACCACCCAGTTCCCTATTTTTGAGATTTAATGCTTGCATGATGATTCCACCATGTACAGTAGCCTTTTTTTCTGATAGAAAGTGAGAGACAGAGATAAATAGAGATAGAGAGAAACCTGCAACACTGTTCTACTACTGCTCATGAAGTGTTCTGCAGATGGAAACTGAAAACTTGAACTCAGATCCTAGTACATAGTGATGTGCGCATTCTACTGGGTGCACCGTAACCCACCTCCAAAACTTTGCATTTTTAACACATGTAACCCCTAGTAGTTCTGATGGGATTACTCCCTGAGGAGATACATTAACCAATACCTGCTTTAATACCTTCCAAGTTTGACTGGGACTCAATCCCAACATAAGATGATTGAATACAGTAAGTTGGTTTGAAAGTTTAAGACCATGTTACAAAATGTTTTATTGACTAGCAGATGTTGACCTGCTCTAAGCAAAAACATTATAATTATTGCAGAAAAAACTGGCAAGAGAATTGACCTGTATTGTGCACTAACTTTGTGATATGCATGACCTAGGTTCAAGGCCATTACCCACAACATTGGACGAAGTTTCAGTGTTTAATGTCTTTTTTTTCTTACCAGAGCACTGCTCAGCTCTGGCTTATGATAGTGTGGAGAGTTGAGCCTGCAAAATAAGGAGTCTCAGGCATGAGAATCTCTTTGCAGAACCATTATGATAGCATATCTATCTCCACCCAGTGCTGAATCTCTTTTCTTCTTTTCCTCTACCTCCCTATCTCAGTCTCACTCCTTCTATCTGAAAAAATTAGTGTTGGAACTGTGAAGTCCTGGACATGACAAAAATAAATTAATTAATTAAATAATTAATAAGAATATTTTATATTACCTTGTATGTTTATATTCCAGTATTTAAAAAAAACATACGTTTACATATTCTTTGAGATTTAGGAGGGTTTTTAATTGAGTTCTCTTTTCATTGTAATTTACTGACAACTCGATAGAAATTTATTTTCTGTAGAGTATGACATTGAACTTTTTGAAATAATGACCTCTTTCACACTCATGTTTTAGATGTTTCCTGCTTTCCACATTGATATTAATGTGGCCTTCACTAACTTATCAATATACGAGAATTATGTGGTTTAGACAGTTTTATAAGTCTTGTAAACAAATAAACAACAACAAAACACCTTCCACAAAATCTCTATCCTCATACAGTGTTCATACTACTTTATTTGTAAGCTTTAAGCTTTTTTCAGTACTTAGTATTCTAAATGCTTAATCACTACTTTTTTTTTTCAAAATTTCTTTCCTCTTCCTATCTATTTTTTTCTAATTAAATATGCAAACATTCTAAAAGCTCCTAAAACAATCTTTGGACATTTTGGCTAGATTATATTAAATATCAAATAAACCTGGGAAATCCAATATTGCTTTTATTTATTTTTTTTTTATTATCCTTATTTATTTATAGGATAGAGACAGTCAGAAATTGAAAGGGTATGGGAGACAGAGAGGGAGAGAGAGAGAGAGAGAGACCTGCAACACTGCTTCACCACTTGCAAAGCTTTCTCCCTTCAGGTAGGGATTGGGGGCTTGAACCTGGGTCCTTGTGCATTGTAACATGTATGCTCAACCAGGTGTGCCACCACCCAGCCCCAGGATTGATTTTATAATGTTGCATCTATTTTTAGGAACATACTACCTCTTATCTAGAATAAATTTAGGTTCTCTTGAGGAAAGTACTGAAATCTCCTTTACACAGTGTCTAATCATTAATCTTTATTATTTTTTCTTTTTTTAATTTTTATTTATAAAAAGGAAACACTGTCAAAAAACATAGGATAAGAGGGGTACAACTCCACACAATCCCCCTCCCCTCCCTTCCCCTGATAGTTTCCCTGTTCTTTAACCCTCTGGGAGTATGGACCCAGGTTCATTATGGGGTACAGAAGGTGGAAGGTCCGGCTTCTGTAATTGCTTCCCCAATGGAATGTAAATTGAATCTTTTTTTTTTTAACGCAGTTGACAGGAAAGAGTGAGATAGAGGCTGAGAGAGGGAGAGACACTGGAAGTTCTGTTTCACCACTCATGACAACCCCCACCCCCAGCAGGACCCCTCCTGAAGAAGGACTTGAACCTGGGTCTTCACACATGATAATGTGTGCACTCTTCTGGGTGCTCCACTACCCAGCCCCAATTCCCATAACTTTGTCAGATGTTTTCTAATAAGAAAATTTCAAGTTTCTAGCTTTGTTCTTGTTCAAAATTATTTTGGGTCTTTTATGTTTACCTAAGAATTTGAGTATTATTTTATAAGTTTCTGCAAAGAGTGACATGGGAATTTATATGACTTTGGGTAGCACAGAAAACTTTTTACACTATTGATTCCAATTCTGGCCATGTAACATCTTTTCATCTCTATTCTTCCCCCCTGGATTTCCTTCACTGCTGTCTTGTGATGTTTACTGTCCAAATCTCTTAGCTCCAGCTAGTTTGCCGTTTAAATGATTTTATTCCTTTTGCCTGCTACTACAAATGAGATTGTTGTCTTCACTTTCCTTTTAGATAGCTCATTGTTTGTGCCTAGAAATGCTGCTGTATCCTCTATCCCTCTGGGAGCATGGACCCAGGGTCGTTGTGGGTTGCAGAAGGTGGAAGTTCTGGCTTCTGTAGTTGCTTCCCCGCTGAACATGGATGTTTAGAGGGATAGAGAATGGGAAAGCTATCAGGGGAGGGGATGGGATATGGAGATTGGGTGGTAGGAATTGGGTGGAGTTGTACCCCTCCTACCCTATGGTTTTGTTAATTTATCCTTTCTTAAATAAAAAATAAATAAATAAAAAGAAGAAGAATTGCTGCTGTATCCAGGTGTAGATTTGGTCTCCTAAAATTTTATGGCATTCATTCGTCAGTGATCACAGTTGCTGCAATCTTTTGGAGTCTCTAAATATGTTACATCATACGGGGGGGGGGGGGAAGACACAGAGAGAGAGAGAGATGGAGTTTTTTTTCTTCTAATGCAATGACGATATTTTATTTCTTTTCTTGTCCAGCCGTTCTGGCTGGGACTCTGGGAAAATCTGAAGAGAAGGATTAGGAGTGGCCTCCTTGCCTTTTTCCCTTCATAAATCTGAAGTCAAGTCCAGGTGTAGGGGCTAGGTAGGATCTCTTCTAGGTCTTCAGCCATAACCACAACTGGTCAGCTGGCCTAGGAAGTGAGACGTCCTACTTTGCCAAAGCATTCTTTTTCATCCCTAAATCTATAAAACTATTTGCAACTATATCCCAAATCTCCCACAAGGATTTTTTTTTTTTTTTTTTTTTTAGCACAGTACTGCTCAGCTCTGCTTTATGATAGTGCAAAGGATTAAACCTGGGACTTCAGGGCCTCAGGCATGACATTCTCTTTGCATAACCATTATGCTATCTACCCCTGCATACAAGGACACTTTTTTTTTTTAGTGATTTAATAATGATTGACAAAATTGTAGGATAAGAGGGGTACAATTTCCACCACCAGAGTTCTGTGTCCCATCCCCTTCATTGGAAGTTTCTGTAGTCTTTATCAGTCTGGGAGTATGGATCAAAGATCTGTATGGGGTACAGAAAGTAGAAGCTAGGGTTTCTGTAATTGCTTCTCCACTGGACATGGGCATTGACATCCCCAACCTGTTTCTATCTTTTCCTAGTGGGGTAGGGCTCTGGAGAAGTGGGGTTCCAGGATACACTGGTAAGGTTGTCTTCCCAGGGAATTCAGGTTGTTGTTATGGCATCTGCAACTTGGCAGCTGAAAAGCATTAAGATACAAAGCAGAACAAACTGTTTAATAATCAGGAACTTAAAGGCAAGAATATAGCAGATGAAATTTGGAGGTCATCAAGCTGGAAGAAGCTAGGAAGTCTGTTTTAAGTATATTCCAAGGAGCTCATGACTTTACTTATTTGCCTGAGCCCCACGGCTAACATGCAGGTAGGCTAAAGGTATCGTCTGGGAAGATGGTATCGCAGTTGGAAATAGAACTAGAAAGCTTAATCAGGGCAGAGAGTCACTCTCAAACATGGGAAAAGTCTATAAATATCATTAGTTGTAAACCCCATTGATATGAGCTAGGGCCACACTTTTGATTTGCCTAATTGTTGTTTTACTGGGGGGGAGGGGGGCACGTGTAGGAATCACTTGTCTCCGTCTCGCTCTTGCCAGCTCTTCTTATTATATATGTCTACAAACATATGCATGTATGTTTTCCTTTTATGTTTTATGTTTTTCTGTTATTTTAGTCATACTTACCAGGAAGTTACTTTCCTTTCAAACAAACTGAACATTTCACAGTTGACATTGTTTATTTGATGAATGCCTTAGTTTCTAAGCTTACATATGATGACTTTCAAAATGAATTGTCAAGATGTTTTTTTTTATTGGTGATAAATCTGGGATGAGTGATAATTGTGGGAAATATATATATATATATATATATATATATATATATATAGTCACAAAGGGATATTTCAAATAACCCAGAAACCCAGAATAAACTTCTTTTCCCAAAAGGACAACCAAGATGGCTGCATATCAGTTTTATCTTTCATTGCAGTGTGAGGTCTAACTGCAAGGTCCCTTGGCAACAAGTGACCTCAAAAGGAAAGAGGATGGGGTCAAAGAGACATTTCAGTGGGTAGAGTGCAGGACTTGCATGCATGAGGACTTAGGTTAAAGCCTCAGCACCACATATACCAAAACAGTGCTTTGGTTCTCTCTCTCTCTCTCTCTCTCTCTCTCTCTCTCTCAATGAGCAAATAACAGCAAATAACATCTCTATACAGAATAAAAAAGTACAGAGTGTCTTCCAGCAGGCCAATGCTGAATTGAAGTAACCTTTACATAGAATGTAAGTCACCAGGAGGCCACCTCCTGGTGGTAGTGGACCTGATTGAGCATACATGTTACCTGGGTTCAAGCCCCTGGTCCCCACCTGCCAGGCTAGGGGGAGTGCTTCACAAGTGGTGAGGCAGTCCTGCAGGTGTCTCTCTGTCTCTCTCCTTCTCTATCCCCCCACTCCTCTTGATTTCTGGCTGTCTCTATCATATAAATAAATAAATAAAATAAAAAATAAAAGGAAAGGAATATAAGTCACAGGCAAGATGATGATCCCATATTGGGCAGATGCAAAAGATCACCTGACTTAGATGCCTAACATTCCAAAGGAGGCCATCTCTCTATAACAACTCCCTGGGCACTACTTCCAGCATTCCCAATGGTACAGGCCTAATCACAGGAATTACTGTTGCAAGAGAAACTCAAACCTTGGGGTCCTTTCATGCACTGATTGTTCCCCTGGTCCACATGGTATTTCCTTCTCATGGGTCATTCTCCTAGACGTAGTGTTGCCTGGAAACCTAGTTAATGCTCCAGCTTATTACCTTTTCTAGAGGACAGAGCAGTGAGTGAATCAGACAACCCATTTTTATTGAGAACAGTAATTCCTGCTAAATATAGGCCCTCTTGTTTTTTTTTATTTCCAATAAAACCTATGCCAATGCATATATTCCATGAATGGTACTTTCTAGTCAAAAAAGACAATGTGTGTCCTTTGGGACCAAATGGATGGAACAGGAGGTGATGATGCTTCAAGAAATAAGAAGTGAGAAGCAACTGCCCATTGGTTTCACTCATATGTGGAATCTCAAAAGCTGAAGCATATGAACTTACAAAAACACAAAAGTAAACAAGCTGTTTCTGAAAGTTTGTAAGAACTATGGTGCTTATCATTGGAAGGGTTGGGGGGGACAGAACGTTGCACTATGTAACCACACATTTTTAAGGAGTGACTTGTCATGAACTTGGGAGAAAAACAAACAAACAAAAAAACCAGAAACAAACAAACTGTTTCTAAGATTCCTGAGAACTACAATGGTTATCTTTGGGAGGCGGGAGGGTAGGGAACAGAACTCTGAGTGGTGGGTGTGGTGTGGAGCCATACAGGGTAATCTTAACAATCTTATAATATACTATTAATCACAAATTTAAAAAAAGAGGAGTGTCTTGATTTTATATATAGGTATTTTATATATTTAAATAGTATATATTTTATATATATTTAAAACATATGTTATATGTTTTAAACACACACACACATATATATCCTTTTATATCCTGTCTTCAGAATTTGAAATTCCTACCATAAATCCTACTTTGCTCTTCTTGTTTTCACAGGTAAAATATGGAAACTATGCCTTTGTCTGGGATGCAGCTGTGCTGGAGTATGTGGCCATTAACGACCCTGACTGCTCCTTCTACACTGTTGGGAACACCGTAGCCGACCGGGGATATGGAATTGCTCTGCAGCACGGCAGCCCTTACCGGGATGTGTTCTCACAGAGGTAAGACCTGTGCTCACTGCACATAGGGAGAAAGGATATGAAGGGAACACAAATCCACTTGGTTATCTTACTTCATCAGTGGCACTTGCTTTTCTTTGTTGTGAGAATCACAATAAACAACCCCCCCCCCAAAAAAAAGACAAAAAGATGGTTGTAAGTGAAGCATACATAAATTCTTAAGAGAAATATGAAGGTACAAATAATGATTAATCAATTAAAATTTATTTTTGATAAGTCAATTTAAGGGGAACAAACTGGAAAATCAACTCAACTATGCAATAGAATATGAACATTAAAGACACTTAAGAAAAAAAACAGACACTTAAGGTCTAGCTGGAGATATAAGATTCATGCACCTGGAACAATAAACTATACAGAAATTTCTATAACTATGTGATGATAAATACACATATATATATGTGTATATATATGTGTGTGTATATATATATATATATGTATATATTCAATGTCATTATTGGTTATTTGTACTGTGTAAATTGTTGAGCTATTGAAAGTATTGAATACCAAGACTGAAGACTTGATCAAAGAAACATGGTTGAAAACTCCCTAGAGATGACTTTAAACTTGACCTTGAAAGGGTAAACAGAATAGCTATACTAAAAGAAAAAAATTAGGTAACTCTCAGAGAAACAATAAATACAACAGAGTAGAACAATGAAAGAGGGAACAGTAAGGAGAGTAAGCAGTTGTCGGGCTAGCTTCGCGCGAGAGAGAGATGACCCAGGAACTAAGCTCTTTGGTGGCAAAGCAATACAAATCTTTATTTATTCGAGTGCCCCAGAGTCAGACGCTAGCACACCTGGTTAAGCCATGTGGCGCAAACTGCAATGGCCAGCATCAGCCTCTTGGTCTGCACGCCTGCCCTCCCCCAGGTCGGGACACAGAAAAGACAAAACAGAAATGGAAGTAGCTTGACAATACCATACATGATGAGGAAAGGGATGGAGAAAGGCAAAGGGGGCCAGGAATGGTATGGACCTCCCCAGCAACTGTTGCTAGGGGTTCAACTAGCAGGATTAGTAATACCCTGTGTGGAAGACCTTTAGGCATTTGTAAGACAAAGCAGAAGACTGATATGCACATAATAAAGGGATGGGCCATAGTATCAGGGAATGTAGGGTGGAGCAGGCTTAATGCCTTTTAAGGAGTGGCAGGCTCCTGTGGGAAGATGCAGGATGTTTTTGTGGGGGAGGGGAGACGTACATGGCTGCCAACCTTTTGAGGCTTATATGTCTCCCTTTTTGCTCAACCCTTCTGTAGAGAGAGAGACTTACCAGAATGAACTCACCTCTCATGTCAAACCCTACCAGGCTCCACCACATTCCCACAACCTCCCTACATCAGCAGTCAAATGAATTTGAAGGGAAATGTGAAGGTTTTTTGTTTTTTGGTTTTTTTTTAGTGATTTAGTATTTATTTACAAAATTACAAGATAAGGGTAACAAGATAACAACACTGTAATGTTCCCACCATCAAAGTTCTGGGTCTCCAACCCCTTTATAGTAAGCTACAACAGTTCTCTCCTAAGGTTGCAGATATGGGTTAACTATCATTTCTACAACTATCTGTCTATATTTGTATATATTTGGCCATTTTTACCCCATCTTCTCTTCCTTTCTGAGTCACACACACACACTTGTTACTACTTCCAAGTGTCCTTCCTTTTTTCCTCTTCTCTCCCTGGGTCCTGGTGAAGTTGGAGTTCAGAACCCTCTGCTCATCTTCCCCCTATCATTTCTCCCCTCCTAAGAGTATGGCCCAAAATACTTTTGGGGTTCAGTAAGATGAGAGTTCTGGCTTCTGTGATTGCATCTATGCAATGGGCATTGGGAGGTGGATCCAAATCTCCATCCTATTTCTATCTTTCCCTAGTAGGGTAGGGCTCTGGAGAGGTAAGGTAATGGTGAGTTCATCTGCCCAGGAAGGTCAGGATGATATCATGGTAGCATCTGCAACTTAATGGCTCAAAGGTGGAAAGATATAAAACAGGGCAAAGTGTTCAATAAACAGGAACCATACAGTAGGAACAGAACAGATGAGAATAGGGATCTTAGGGTGGATAGAAGATAGGAAATCTATTTTAGCTATGATCCAAGTGACCCATGACTGTAGTAATTTTTTCTTGAGCTTGATAGCTAACCTGCAGGTGGACTAAAAGTATTGTCTGGGAAGATGATGTCAGAGTTGAGAATGGGACTAGAAAACTGGATTAGGACAGAGAGTAGCTCTCAGTTTCTCTCTTAAAAAATATGCAACATTTTTATTGTTGAAATCAAAGCCAGGCTTCAGACAGTGCCATCCAGAGGAGTCGATTTTGAATTTCACAATACTCTGTTTTTGTGGTATTTACATTGTAAAGCATTTGGGGAACATCCCTCCAAGATCTTCTCGTGATACTTTTCTGAGAATAGTGGAGAGGCACAGGGAAGATAAATAGGCAGGTAGAGTTACCCAGCAGGGCCCCAGCTGCTTCCTGAGCCCATAAATAACTTGCTGGAAGCAAGATTGATTAGACTCTCTAAAAAAGTAAGATCTGTGCTGTTTCTATATCTTAACACTGTTTCATTAAAAAAAAAAAAAAGTCAGTTGTTTTCTAGGAAAAAAATATGAGACTATGGTATACATGAAACATAATTGAAAGTTGAGCTTTAACACAACCTTTTTGAGTTTAAAATTATACATACATATTGCATCTAAAAGCACATGTATATTTAAAAAAATTCTACAGTCATTCAAGTAATATAATAATATCATTGTTTAAAAGAAAAAGTCACTTTTAAAATAAAGTAGTTTATTTCTCAGATGCAGGGGCTGGGTAGTGGCACAGCTGGTTGAACACAAATGTTACAATGTACAATGACCCAGGCTCAAGCCCCTGGTTCCCACTTGCAGAGGGAAAGCTTCATGAGTGGTGAAGCAGGACTATTGGTGTCTCTCTGTCTCTTTCTCTCTGTTCCTCCCTCCCCTCACAATTTCTGACTATCTCTATCCAATAAATAAATAAAGATAATAATTTTTGAAAAATTTTATTGGAGCATAATATCAAAAGCACTTTATATTCCATGATATGTGAGTTACATTTTTCTGTTCAAAATATCCTCTTAGCTCACTGACTTAAGCTGAAAACAGTCTTTACTAGGTTAAAAAAATCTACTCACCTTTTTTAAAAGGACATTAGAAGTCACTGAGGATGAACAAAGCCTGTGCCACATTTTTACCCAAATCATATAACCCAATAACGGGGAAATAATGGTCTACAGAACCGTTGTTGACACATGGGTACAATCTCTCATCTCCCTGGGATTAGTGTCTGCACACTACTCCCACCACCACTACCAAGTCCCCCTCCATCCTGCACTGGGTCCTGATACCCTCTACTCCCTCCCATATTAACACCCAGTAATAAGCACTTGATTTCATTGGTAGTTGTGTTGATAAAGGAAATAACTTAAGAGCATGGAATGTGAATGAGACCTGGGTGGACTTCCTGATTTTCTATTATTTTTTCCTTTTTTGAGTTGTGACTAATAGTGGGTTACAGGATTGTAAGGTTACAGTGTACAGTTTCAAACCATACTCACCACCAAAGTGCTGTGTCTCCACTCTCCCACCTTCCAAAGATAACCACCACAGTTTTCACAATTATTAGGAAGATTTCCTTCATTCCTTTGTTTCTTTCTTCCTTTGTTCAATTTCTTCCTTCCTCCCTTCCTTCCTCCCTCCCTCCCTCCCTTCCAGTCCTTCCTTCCTTCCTTCCTTCCTTCCTTCCTTCCTTCCTTCCTTCCTTCCTTCTATTCTTTTTTCTTTCAAGTTCATGTGTATCAGTTCTCTAGAGTCCACATGTGAGCAAAACCATCTTTCATTTCTTTACTTATTTCAATAAGCATAATCACCTCCAATTTGATCCCCTTTGTCCCAAAGGAGACAATAACATCCTTTTTGATTGCATAGTAGTATACCATGGAGTATATATCCCATAACTTCTTTAGCCAGTCATGTGTTGATGGGCATTTAAGTTGCTTCAATTCTTTGGCTGTTGTGAATAATGCAGCTACAAACTTAGCAGTATATGTCCCTTTGAATTAGTATTTGCATGTATTTTGAATAAATGCCCAAGAATGGTATTTCTGGATCATAAAGCAATTCCATGCTTATTAGTTGAATGACTCTATACAGTCTTCCAAGTTAGCTCACTAGTTTGCATTCCCACTGGCAGTGAAGCAGAGTAACTTTTTCTCTCCAGCTTTGCCAATGCTTGTCATTTCCTGGTATATTGATGAAGGAATAAGGTGGAATCTCAGTGTCATTTTAATTTGCATTTCCTTAATGATGCAGGGGAGTGCTTCACAGGTGGTGAAGCAGGTTTGCAGGTGTCTATCTTTCTCTCTCCCTCTCTGTCTTCCCCTCCTCTCCCCATTTCTCTCTGTCCTATCCAACAATGACAACATCAATAACAGTAATAATAACTGCAACAACAATAAAAAACAAGGGTAACAAAAGGGAAAATAAGTAAATATTAAAAAATTTTAAAAGAATTTATGTTTTAACTTATAGAGAAATTTCCATATTCCTTTCCTTTCCATCATGACTGCACTAATTCATATCATTTATAGTCCAACCAACAGTGTAGCAATTTTTCTTTTTTGGTAGGCTGAAAGGGAGTGCACCTGGATAAGCACATGTAATACAAATTGCAAGGACCCACACAAGGATCTAGGTTCAATCCCTGGCTCACCACCTCTGTGGGGGGTGGGGGGCATACTTCACAAGCTGTGAAGCAGGTCTGCAAATCTCTCTCTCTCTTTCTCTCTCTCTGTCTCTGTCTCCCTCTCCCCCTCAATTTCTCTCTGTCTTATTAAATAAAATGGAAAAATTGGCCATCAGAAACAGTGAATTTGCAATACTGGGACCAAGCCCCAATGATAATCCTGGAGGCAAATATAGAAAGAAAGAAAGAAAGAAAGAAAGAAAGAAAGAAAGAAAGAAAGAAAGAAAGGAAGGAAGGAAGGAAGAAAGGAAGGAAGGAAGGACAAAAAGAAGGAAGGAAGGAATTACTTTTTTGTTGTTATTGTTGTTGTTATTGGCACAAGAATTGTTTTATTACTCTAGGCCAACTTTTGCAGATAAACAGAGAGATAAATACAGAGAAAGAGGGAAAGACAGCATAGCACTGAAGCCTCCTCCAATGTGATAGGTACCAGGCTCAAGCCTGGGAAGTAATCTTGGCAAAGCAAGCACACTTCCCACTTCTGGGTGTGTCTTCCATTTCTCCCAACAGTCTTGATAGTTTTCCATATCTGAGTCTTTTATCTCTGAATAAATTTACTCCAAGATTCTTAATTCCTTCTGATTCAGTGGTAAGTAATATTATTTCCCTGAGAGATCTCACTGCTAGTTCACTATGAACATATGGATATGTATACATTAATTTGGATTTGTGTACATTAATTTTACAGCTTGTCACTTTAATGCATTTGCTTATTATTTCTAATAGCTCTTTCACTAGAGTCTTCGAAGTCTTTTTTTTTATGGAAAAAAATATTGTCTTTACTTATTCGATACAGACATCCAGAAATTGAGAGGGAGGGTGAGATATAGAGAAGGAGAGAGACAGAGAGACACCTGCAGCCCTGCTTCACCACTAGTGAAGCTTACCCCCTACAGGTAGGGAGTGAGGGCTTGAACCTGGGTGCTTGCCCACTGTAACATATGCACTCAACCAGGTGTACCACCACTCGGCCTAAGTCATCTAGAGTCTATGCTATCTAGAAATGATGACAGCTTTTCTTCTTTCTCTCCAGCTTATTTCATCCTTTCCAATTTCTAGCTACATCCTTTTCTTATCAAATTGTTCTTGCCAGAACTTTCAATACTCTCTTAAAGAGAAATGATGAGACTGGATATTTTTGTCTAATACCTGCCCTCAGAGGAAAAATAGGTTTTTTTGTTTGTTTGTTTTGTCACTGAATATGATGTTGGCTGTAAGTTTGTACTATGTGAGATTTATCGTGTTGAGGTATGTTCTTTCTATACCCATTTTATTAGTGGTTTCTAATCACAGACGGAAACTGGACTTTAACAAATGCATATCCTACATCTTGTGGAGATGAGTCTCAAAAGAGATAAACAGTTTTCTGAGCCTATGATGAGAGTTAGATTGAAAGGCATACTGTCAAACCCCATCCTACCTCAGTCCTTATTTCCCTGAGTGTAAGTCCACACTTCTATTTAAACTACAGCAGATTTCCACACTGCCTTCTGGTCTGCTCAGCCAGCAGCCTTCTGACTCATATAAAGATGCTGATGGGCATTTTAGTTTTTAGAACATGACAGTGACTTTCAGAATCTCAAACACCGAGAGTCCTTCATGACAGTGATGGAAGAGGCATCCAAATTTGAAGCTGCCTCACAATAGCTGGTCAGAAGGAAACCAAGTATTGAAAACTTAGAACTCCCCTTTTATGTTTGCTGGCTACAAATAGCTTAAGACTGTTATTGACCAAAAATGGCATTCTTCCTTCATGGAAGTTTTCATTCATCATGACTTTTTAATTGGTGCCATCCATAATTGCCTCTTATCTAGCTCATTACATAGTTCTCTGAGCAGCTAAAATAAAGTAACATTGTAATTGGTCCTATCGTATATCCACATGTTGAATGCTTACCAAATAGGAAGCAAAATCCAATATTGTGGAAATTAAATTATGGATGAGACAAGAATATGATATTTTATATGGAATAACTTTAATGTATTCATAGCGTCCAGAATGACAAACCTAACAGATGGTCCAATGATATTTGTCTTGGTAAAACATAGTTTTCTGCTTTCACACCAATTTCAAAAAGAAAAGCAAATACCACAAATTGTATATTCACATTTTACTCCATAAAACTCCATTCTATCACTTGTCACTTTATAAAGCAGTATATTTCCAAAAGAATGTCATTGATGACTATATCCAATGTCCTTCTATTTTATGCATCACTGTCTCAGAAGCGCATGTAAAAATTGGGTTTTACTGGTGCTCTGGTCAGTACTTAACTGTAAGACTTGGAGGTGTAGTAGAAGAACACAGTTACCTGAAAAATAATATGGTGGACTTGCTGTTCTGATAAGGTACTTGGTTTTTTTTTACAAAATAATGTTTTCAGGGAGTCGGGCTTAGCACAGCAGGTTAAGTGCACATGGCGCGAGCACAAGGACAAAATAATGTTTTCTATACTAGCATTTCTATTCTGGTTTTCATTAGGAGTTTTCATTTCTTTTTATTTAACATTTTATCAATTTATATTTATTGGATAGAGACCAAGAAAAGTTGAGAAGTTTCGTGAGATGAGGAGAGAGATAGCCCTGCTTTACCACTCATGAAGTGTCCCCTCCTTATCAAAGAAAAGGGATAAAGGAAGGACACTCAGAAGTAGTGGTAGATGTAGGTGTGACTTAGAAAGGAAGTGAAGGGAGAGACAGGTGGTGGCACACCTGGTTGAGCAGAAATGTTACAATCTGCAAGGACCCAGATTTGAGCCCCTGGTCCCCACCTGCAGGGGGAAAGTTTTAATGAATGGTGAAGCAGGGCTGCAGGCATTTCTCTCTCCCTTTCCCTCTCTATCACTGCCTCCCCTCTTGATTTCTGACTGTTTCTTTCCAATAAGTAAATAAAGATAATAAAAAATATTCTAAAAAAACAAGGAAGGCAGGAACATAGAAATACTGGGCAAAAATATAGAGACACAGATAGTGTGGAGATATGGGACTACAAATTGTTATTAAGTTACTAATAAAAACAATAAACTTTAACTTCCCAAACTGGGAGATGCACAGGTTGTTACCAATAGAAACTCAGAGAAAGAAGAGAAATGGCTGTGGTGAAAGTGTTCTCTTACCAAAGATCTGTGCAACTGGAAGTTCCAAAGAATGATGAACCTGCGTAAAGGAAAGTCAGGTCAGGTACACTGGTGCTCTATATTTTTCCTTTTCACTACACATGCTAATTTCGTGTTCTTTATATCTTGTGTTTGTACCCTGACATTTCAAATATGTTCTACAATTTTGGTGTCCTTTTTTTTTTTTTAATTTCCAAAAGGAATAGTTAGTAGACACCTAGTAAATAGCCAATCAATTTTTGTTAAGTGATGTTTCAGGGGTAAATGGACACTTCTGTTTTTATTTGTGCTTACTACAATGAGCAATTGACTAGCACCTGGGAATCTTGTTACTCATTTGGCCAGCAAATGTATGTTGCACAACCACTTAGTACTTAATGCTATTTTTCCTGAGGTAAAAGAATGAACAAAATTGACAAGGATATGGGCAGATAGCATAATGGTTATGCAAAGAGACTCCTGTGTCTGAGGCCTCAAAGTCCCAGATTCAATCTATAGCACCACCATAAATCAGAGCTGAGCAGTGCTCTGGTAAAAATAAATAAGATTAACAAGGCTATAGTTTCCTTGAGCTTACATCCTACTGGAAGATAAAACATTCAATAAAAGCAGGGGTAGACAGCAGAATGGTTATGCAAACAGGCTCTCATGCCTGAGGCTCCAAAGTCCCAGGTTCAGTCCCCTGCACCACCACAAGCCAGAGCTGAGCAGTGCTCTGGTAAAGAAAAAGAAAAAAGAAAGGGGAAAAAAAAAAACATATGAATATGAAACAGAATAAAAGGGTTGATCCCCTCCATTGAAATGTAAATTATAAAGTTGGATCACCAGAGTAATGCATCACATTCTTAATGCATCACATTTATAGTCTTAAATATGAAATTCATGGAAAATTAATTAAGGCATAGGCCTAAGAACTCACTGAGAGTATTTCAGGAATGGTAACCCCCAGCATGAGTTTAAGGTACAAGAGAATAAGATAAAGAGGAGGGCAGTGGAGAAAGTGAGGGAAAAGGGGGGGAGGGGTATGGATAGATGAGTTAAGCATATACTTCCCGGGAAGAGATGATGGTAGCTTGTTCTCAAGAGGTGAAGTGGTCAGGGTATAGAGTTGATGGTTTCAGTATCAGAGCTGTGAAATTGATAGGACTGCTGATTGAAGAGGCAAACAGAGAAATCAGTATAGCATCTTTTAAAAATTGTATTTATTTATTTAGAATTGACAGAATATATTTAGAAATCAAGAAGGAAGGGGAGACAGAGTGCCAGGCTAGCTTCACGGGTGGGAGACAGATGACCAGGGACTCATGGCTGAGCTGTATGCATTTCAGTCTTCATTCATGTGGAACGCAGCACAATCTAAGCTAAGCTATCTAAACTATAATCACAATCCTGTCCTTATATATATATACTCGCCAAGTAGGGAGGAAACAGGATGTGACGTAGAGAGGGTGGAGTGAAAAGAGACTGGTGCAAATCAGGGTGTACTATGAGAGGGGGCAGAACAAAAAGACATCATGAGCCGGTGGGGATTAAACCATTGCCCTGCAGGCAGGGTAGTGCTTAGTTAACAGTGGTTATGTAAATAGAATACAGTGTTAAGCAGGGGGTATTAAACCAATGAAACAGAAGGGGTTTTAGAAACATACCAACAACAGAGAAAGTGAGAAACAGAGTGACACCTGCAACCCTACTTCACTGCTTGTGGAGCTTCTTTCCTGCAGGTGGGGAGAAGGGACTTGAACCTGGGTCCTTGTACATTATAACGTGTGCTCTATCCAGTGTGCCACCACCCAATCCCCAGGATAGCATTTTCTTCAACAGTTAAGTCTGTGGTGGTACCACAAACTGAGATGATCAAGCCTGAAATGGAAATAAGAATCAAGGGGATTAAGGGCCAAGAAAAAAAAAAAAGTTCAGCCTGATAGAATGTCAGTGTTCATGCCTGAAACCTCAGAAGCCACAGGTTCAATACCCAAGACCACCATATTCCAGAATCAGGTCTCTGTCTCTCTCTGTGTCTCTCCTCCTCCTTCTGCTCTTTATTATGTTCTTTCTCTGTCTCTCTTACCTCTTTTCCTCTTTGTCTCAATAAACAAATCTCTTTTTAATTCAAGTATGAAACTTGTTTAGATGGAGGTGGGGAGAGAGTGAAAGAGAGAAAAAGAGAGAGGAGAGGAAATGAGAGTGAAAGAGACCACCACAACAAAGTTTCCTTCCAAAGTAAAGGGGTTACACACATGGCAAAGCAGTGTAACCATGTCAGTAATTGGTTGATGTTTTAAACTCAGCTGTGTGCCCCAGTTTCAAATAGTCTAGTTCTAAGCCCCTAGAACCTCAAACTTTGAATGGACTTGGAAATAGGATCTTTAAAAAGGTGACTCAGCAGGCTGAGAATATGGATGAATCTGCCAATGCGCATGTCCAGCATAGAAGCAATTACAGAAGCCTGAACTCCCACCTTCTGCACCCCAAAAATGATTTTGATCCATACTCCTAGTGGGGGAGAAATGATAGGAAGATGACCAGAGGGCTCTGAACTCCAACTCTGTCAGGACTCTGAGAGAGAGAAAGGAAAAAGGGATGGGCATTTGCATTTAGTAATAGGTATATATGTTACTCGGAAAGGAAGAGAAGAGGAGGGGAGGGGAGGGGAGGGGAGGGGAGGGGAGGGGAGAGGAGGGGAGGGGAGGGGAGGGGAGGGGAGGGGAGGGGGAAGGGTGGGGAGGGGAGGGGGAAGGGTGAGGAGGGGAGAGGAATGATGCAGCCTCTCTGAGAGAGTTCTGACACTGTGCTCAGTTCAATCTCTGACTACCTTGCATTTGTATGTATTTATTCTGCTTTGCCCATTATTCTATCCTTCATTTAGTCTTTCAAGGTCACAGCAGGAATTTTTTTTTTCTGATAATGTTTTTTTTTTCCTGATGTTTTTCAGAGGGAACTGCCTTGATGGATAGTATTATAGGGTCCAGGACCTGCGAGGGGAGAAGGGGGGACATCCTGAGGGCCAGAAGAGTGAGGCTATTACATCCAATAAAAAAAGGACAGAGAGTTGGGCAGTAGCACAGTGGGTTAAGCACAGGTGGCACAAAGCGTAAGGACAGGCTAAGAATCCTGGTTCAAACCCCTGGTGTTGTTGCTGCTGCTGTTGTTGTTGGATAGGATAGAGAGAAATCAAGAGAGAAGGGGAATCCAGGGGAAGGGGAGACAGAGAATGATAGACACCTGCAGACCTGTTTCGCTGCTTGTAAAGTGACTTCCCTGCAAGTGGGGAGCCAGGCTCAAACCTGGATAACTTGCCCTGGTCCCTGCGCTTCTCACTATGAGCACTGAACCCGGTGTACTACCGCCTGCCCCCCCCCCCAATAAAAATAGTTTAAATAGATGCCTCATCTGGACCGCATCCAAGCAAATTCTAAAATGAACAATTTTGACTAAGATGCATTTTTATTTTATAACGGTGACAGTAACTACTGCCAGAAACCATTTACTTCTGAGATAAAAAAGGCCAATTTACCTCAGTCAATAGTCATTCTAATGAAAAGTCTCTCTTCCTAATTAATAACTTAGACAGCATAAAAATAGTCTAACTTCTTGAGAAGCATTTCACTTCATCTTTCATTGAGAAAATAAATATTTTCTTTTTAAATTTTTCTTTATTGTAATGGGAGAGATACAGAAAGATAAACACACACACACACACACTGGAATACTCTTCAATTTTGGCTTTCTGTGGTCTTAGGGATTGACCCTAGAACCTGAGAGCCTCAAGTATGAAAGTCTTTTTCAGAACTACTATGCTATCACTTTTGCCCTGAAAATAAATATTTTCAAATGTAACTATAACCCACAGTCTGTGGAGACATCAAACAGGAAGATTGAGGGGCAAGAGAAAAACCCGTATACTATAATAAGTAATTAGCATGTACTCATTACCCAGTGATTTTTGAAAAATCGTTCTTACCTAAGAAGTATTCAGTATCATTCTGTTGGTTATGAAATCAGACAATACTATGTTTAACAACATACAAGTATCTTTGTCAAGAATAAATGGTATTTGACTTCATATATGTATTCTCTCTGTGTGTCTTCTATCTCTCTCTCTTTCTCTCTCTCTCTCTTTCTCACTCTTTAATCCCCCTTCCCCTTCTTTCTCTCTTTCTCTGTGACTGCAACCCACATCCCAGATGTACATTCCCTCCTTTGGATTTGATTCATAAGTATCAAACTAAGGACAGCTATGAGACGGAGAGACAATTAATTCTTGCTGTCACTTCAACAGGTCAGATCTTCAAATGTTTAGTTCCTTGGATGTTTTAATATTATCTACTATTTTAGCTCCTGAATGACTTTTTGTTCAGGGAGTTTGGAAGGGTAATATTTCTCAGAGACATTTTATAGTCCTGAAAGAGGAAAATACAGGCCTATTATCAGTTAATGTGTTTGAGGCATTCAGTGTATATAGGAGTCTGGCGCCTGAGAAATCCCCCCTAGAGAATAGACAATGTTCATAGCAGCTTTATTCACAATAGCAAAAACCTGGGAACAACCAAAATGCCCTTCAATAGATGACTGGATAAAAAATATTATGGGACTCAACAGAGTATTATGCAGCAATAAAAAGGGATAACACTATGTCCTTTTGGATAAAGTGGATGGAATTGGAGAAGATAATGCTTAGTGAAGCAAGTAAGGAGGTGATGGGCAACCACAGAATGGTTTCACTTGTATGGAGAATATGGACAGTTGAACAGACTAATGTGAAAAAAAGCAAAATGTCAACCTATTTTCAAGACTATGGGAGAACTATAGTGTTTTTCTAGGGAGGTTGGGGATGGAGACACAGACCTTGGTGATGGGAGTGGTAAAAAAATAATAATAAATTTAATTTAAAAAATATATAGAAAAATCTTCTTGCACCCTGTCTTCAATTGATAATTCATTCAGATTCTGTCTTGGCCCCCTTTTTTGAAATACTTCCTTTTAATTCTGTGCTTCTATCTCTTTCTCAGCTCATTTTACTTTATCATCATCATAGTCATTATAGCAAGGCTTTCATGTGCTTAGAATGTTACATGTCATATGTGAGACTCATGTATGTTAAGACACTAGATCTGTCAAGTGTAGCAAATGGAAACTGACAGTGAACCACAGATTGGCCAAAAAACTTTGAGTGAACATCACAAAGAATGCTCACCATGGCCTTCTTGACTGACTTCTCTGTGACTTGTGTCATGGCTTGAATGAGATCTTTAAGACAAAGCAGTCAAAATGTAAAATGGCCAAAGAGTTTGAAGCCACTAAGAAAAGAACAGAGAGGGGATTGGGTGGTAGTACCTCAGGTTAAGCGCACATGGCATGAAGTGTAAGGACCAGCATAAGGATCCCAGTTGGAGCCCCTAGCTCCCACCTGCAGGGGGGTCGCTTCACAAGTGATGAACATGGTCTGCAGGTTTGAGACACAGAGGGGAAACAGAGGCATTAAAAAAAAAAAAAAAGGAATGCTGGGCAGTAGCACAGCAAGTTAAGCGTGCGTGGCACAAAGTGCAAGAACTGGCTCAAGGATCCCGGTTCGAGCCCCCAGCTTCCCACCTTCAGGGGAGTCACCTCACAGGTGGTGAAGCAGGTCTACAGCTGTCTCTCTTTCTCTCCCCCTATCTGTCTTACCCTCCTCTCTCCATTTCTCTCTGTCCTATCCAATAATGATGACATTAATAACAACAACAATAATAACTACAGCAATAAAAAACAACAAGGGCAACAAAAGGGAATAAATTAAAAAAAAAAAAAAAAGGAGAATCACCTGCAGCACTGCTCCACTGCTCACGATGTTATGCCTCAGGGGACCAGGAGGGAACAGGGTGAAGGACACAGGGGTCTCCTCTGAGCTCTGCTCGGAGGGTTCTAGACTGTTATCTGTATGGAGGAATCACAAGAGAGATGGCCATGTTTGAGGAAGACAAACATTTTATTAAGAAAAAGCAGGGTCAGAAAAGAAAGGAAAATATATACTTTAAAGGCCTGCAGACCACAAGAGAGAGAAAGCAGCAAGGTCTTTGAGTTCCCAAGCCTTTTATAGTGGGTTGGGCAATCGAAGGGGAGCAGAGCATGAAAAAAAAAATGCCCATCACACCACCTATAAACCACACATACACACCTTTACTATTTTTCCATTATGGGAGTTCAACTGGTAAGAGGAACTAAAAGCCTTCTACCATAGTGTCCTTTCTGGATACCACCTCCTGCATAAAGAAAAAAAAAGGTGAGTACTATTATACTCTGCACCAACCATACTCTCAAAGACTCAAGCACCAGGAAGCATCTGAAGCGTCCAGTTCCCTCCATCTCCAGTCAAAATGTAAAATGGCCAGAGAGCTTGAAATCACTAAGAAAAGAACAGAGGAAGTGGTCTTATATTTATTTGCGCCAGGGCTATCATCTCTCCCTCAGCCCCAGAGAATTCATATTTCCCAGTACTGGTGTGTGTGTGTGTGTGTGTGTGTGTGTGTGTGTGTGTGTGTGTGTGTGTGTTTCAGTTACTCAAAATCTTCTACTTAAATCTCTCCTAGGAGGGACTACCTAGAAGTTAGATTGAGGGTGGAAAAATCTATGGCTGAATTGCCTAAGGTACAAATTTTCTGTAGAAACAAATGCGGCTGCCAATTTGCTTTTGAGGGCAATGCGGATGTTCATTAGTAATTGAGTTGAAGCAGAGAGGAACTTCATTTGTACTGAGTTGGTGACCTGGATTGTGCTCAGAATGAGTACTGAGCTGAAATGGACCGTTCATCCTACTTCCAATGGGGCTCTCCCTGTTCAGAAAGGTTATTGCTCTTACTTTCTTTTAACAGTGGTAGGAATTTTCAGGAGCAGGAAACAAGGTTTGAGGTTTACCACTTATCACTTAGGATGATATTTCTGTGTGGTTTCAGATTGCTCTCAGAGCACGAGATAAGCCGTAGAGTTAACCTGTGAACTGACTCCACAACCTGCCTTTGGCAGGTAATTGAAATATGATTACAGAACACTCTGGTGAACCAAAGGCTGGTTCAGAAGAGATGGAGAAGGAGATAAAAATTCAATGAAATATCTGAAGTGAGCCAGGTCCTGGTGCACTCAGTAGAACACACATGTTACGTTGTACAAGGACCTAGGTTCAAGCCCCTAGGCTCCCACCTACAGGAAGGAAGCTTCATAAGTGTTGGAGCAATGGTGTAGGCATCTTTCTCTCTCTCTTCTTTCTCTCTAGATCTATCCAAAATCAGTTAATTAATTAAAATATGAAAAAATTAAAGAAATATCTAGAACTGAGAGATAGGCAGTGGTGCATCTGGTTATGCACACATACATAATAATAAGTGAAAGGATCCACACAAGGATCCAGGTTCAAGCCCCTGCTCCCCAACTGTTGGGGGGCCACTTCACAAGTGGTGATATAGTTGCCTCTCCCTTCCTCTCCACTCTCAATTTCTCTCTGTCCTGTCCAATAAAAAGGAAAAGCAAAAGGGGAAGGGGAAGGAGAAAAAAGAAGAAGAAGGAGGAGGAGGAGGAAGAAGGAGAGGAAGGAGAAGAAGGAAGAAAGAAAGAAAGGAAGGAAGGAAGGAAGAAAAAAGAAAGAAAGAAAGAAAAAGAAGAAAGGAGAAATATCTGGAGCCTGGCTAACAGACACTAGTATCATATTATTAAGGGAACTTCAGTTGTGAATCAAGTAGTGCTATCAGTATTGAAATGGTACCGCTTTAATAATTCACTTTTACCTCACAACTACCCTGCCTTGTAGACTGAAAAATAAACAAATAAAAAAGATGGGGTTGGGAGATAGCTCATCCATTAGAGTGCACAACTGACCAACTGCAAGGGCCCAGGTTCAAGTTCTAACCACCATAAGGGAGTGCCATGTAAAGAGAAAACTTAGCAAGTGGAACAGTAGTGCTGTGGTAATTGTCTCTCCTCTCCCTGTCTCTCTTGTCATCTGCTTCTGGCTCTCTGATGCTCTGTGTCTTGTTATCTCCAAGCCTTGGTTCTATTATTTCCAGAAACTATTCTCTTGTAAACTCTTTATAACATATAGGATACATGGGCACACATATATGTGATGTCTATATGCCTATGAGCATGTTAGTTGAGCATGTTAGTGTAAAAGCTTCTTTTTAAAAAAATATTTTTGTGGGGGTCGGGCAGTAGCGCAGCGAGTTAAGTGCACGTGGTACAAAGCACAAGGACCAGCTTAAGGATCCCAGTTCAAGCCCCCCAGCTCCCCACCTGCAGAAGAGTTGCTTCACAGACAGTGCAGCAGGTCTGCAGGTGTCTATCTTTCTCTCCTCCTCTCTGTCTTCCCCTCCTCTCTCCATTTCTCTCTGTCCTATCCTATAACAAATGAAATCAAAAACAACAGTAACCACAACAAGGCTACAACAACAAGGGCAACAAAAGGGGAAAATACTTTATTTATTTCTTATTGGATAGAGACAAATTTAGAGGGGAAGTAGAAAGAGAGAGAGAGAGAGAGACCTGCAACCTTGCTTCACCACTTGTGAAGCTTTCCCCCTGCAGGTGGGGACCAGGGGCATGAACTTGGGTTCTTGCAGACTTTTGTAACGTATGCAATCGACCAGGTGCATGACTGCCTAGCTCCACGTCTTCTTTTCTCCTGCTAATTTCTCAGATGTTGATTTGACTGTTCAGTGAGCAGAAAAAGAAAAAGAAAATCCAGGAAAGTGGGATGGGATGTTTTTTTCCATTTCAACAAAAGCAACAGCTATAACAGCTACTGTTACTGGGTGAGAGGAAGGAAAGGAGGTTTATCAAATTTCCCTGGGTTCTGAAGGTCTTAAGATGAGAATAAACTGCTCAGACCAGGAGATATAGAAGGAAAGGTTTGCAGTGAGGAAGCAAGCAGCTTGTAAAGCCACACTCCAGGAGAGGCAGGCTAACCTTCCCCCACCCCCCTGAAGGAGAGGGTGGCTCCAGCTACATACAAGAATTCATTTGTAAAGGAAAAGAAAAGGCTGAAAACTAAATCTGCAAATGAGAAGATCTCACACCTCCACCCACTTCCTGTTGCCCTTATCTTCTGGGAGAAATAGAGAGAAGTTAAGGTTCATTGAGGACTTTGTTCCAGGAGGAAGTCTGAGAAGGGCAAGGACTACAGGCCTCTGAGCCCTGCTGACAACCCTCCCCCCAATACAACTGCTGGCTTTCCTGCCCTCTCCATCTTTCACTCTGACAATAGTTGCTTGCCCTGGTGGAAAAAAAAAAAAATGCTCTGAACTCCAACTGTGAGATGGTGATGATGATTGATGATGATGATGATGATGATGGTAGGGAGAAGAAGGTACAACTAACTGAAGCCACTCCCCAGTTCCCTTCTATGGGGTCCAGTCTGATTCCTGCATGGAGGAATCACAAAGAGAGAGACAGTCAGGTTTCAGGGAGAGAAGCATTTATTGGGAAAAAGTAAGGACAGAAAAGAAAAAGAAAGTACAAGCCATGGAGGCATGTAGACCCTGAGAAAGAGAGAGACAGAGGAAGACCCTGGGCCTCTTGATCTAGCCAGCTTTCTAAATCCCTTCAGAGGAAGGGTGGGGCCCTCTGGGATTGAGCTTCAGCCTTTGTGTCCAGATGTCACACCTGCTTCCATCTGCATGTTGTGACATTTACAGTCTGAAAGGGAGGGAGGGAGCTGAGGCAGGATATGCAGACACACTAGGCTTCTGGACTTGCCTCTGTGCCTTCTCCTGGCTTCCTACAGGGTGCAAAGGGATGGTGGGTGCTGCTCTCCCTAAACTGCCCTCCCACAAAGAGGACAACTACAACTTTCCATGGCACATTGGGTGCACAGTGACTCTACAGCTTCCTGAGGCCATTAGTCAGTCTCTCTCTCTCTCTCTCTCAAGAAAGAGAGAGAGAGAGAGAGAAAAGGAGTGGAGGAGAGAAAGAGAGACACCTGCAGCACTGCTTCACCACTTGTGAAGTTTACCCCCTGCAGGTGGGGACCAGGGACTTCAATTTAAGTCCTCACACATGGTAAGTGTGTACTCTGCTGATCGCACCACCTCTTAGCCCCTTAATTGTCAATCCTAAAGGCAACAAAACTCTCTCACATAGCAACTTGGTGTGGGAGAGCTTGCTTTTCTGGCATGAAGTGACCAAATACAGTTTAAGATTATTCGAGATTCCCATTTCCTCATGTTTCCTTGCAGGTACAGATTGGAAAAAAAAGATTATTTTCCCACAATGAGCAAAAATCTTTTCTGAATATTTTGGTATATTGTCATTATGTCACATTAATTAATTAAAATAAACTGTACATAAATTCACTTAACAGCAGGAATTCTGAAATAAAGAGAAAATTTTAATTTGATGGAAACATGATTTAGAAAGAAATATGTGATAAGAATAAAAACTATCTTCAAGGAGGCTGGGTGGTGGTGTACCTGGTGATCACATAAGTAACAATGCTCAGGGACTCAGGTTCAAGCCCCCAGTCCCCACCTACAGACACGGGAACCTTTGCAAAATGATGAAGCAGGTCTGCAGGTGTCTCTCTATCTCCCCTCTCAATTTTTCTCTGTCTCTGTCCAATAAATAAATAAGCAACTTATTTTTTTAAAAAAACCATCTTCCAGTTGTTATAACATTTTTTATCTCACATTTATAAATTCCTCTACACTGCATGATTAACAGAGTAGAATAAGACATCAGGAAGAGGTAAAGGAATCTAAATTTAATACACAGAATGCAGGCCTCTCCAGAGCTGAGTCATCCATAGGATTTTCATTCCTTTCTTAAGATCTATTTTAAATTTTAAATTAGACCTCACTGTGAAGAGGGCTCAATGCTGGGACTGTAAGAGCTAGTTTTCAAATTGAAAACCTTATCAAGATGTGGGGTTTGACCCTTTTGTACTCTGTGATTTTAAATTAAGGTTCTAATGGCCTCTTTTCATAATAAAATCTCTGATTTACAAAAAAAAAAAAAAAGTAGCTTTTAATGTGAATTCCTTTCACATGAATACCTGCTTTGTTATGATAATGATATCAAAAATAAAGCATTATCCTTGTGTGTGTGTGTGTTTTACTGAGCCAGACTTGGAGCTTTTTCTAAAAAGAAAAGTCAGGACTCCAGAGTAAGCAGAGTTGGGTTTTAGAAAAGTATTTGTGAATTATTTCTAACAAAAGATCTTCTCTTGTGACAGACTGGGGAATCCTGGATCCCTAGCTGCATTTACTCAGTGTTTTAGTGTCAATTAGAATGCTACCACAGTCAAAATAACTCTGATATATGTGAAATTATGATTATTTCTCAAATTATACTTTTTTCTTCTTTAAGTGAAACTACATTTAAATGGTGTTATTTTGACTTGCCAGTAGACACATGCAGTCATCTAAAGAAGCCTTAGATTACAAGGTTGAGCTGGAAATTGGGGAGAAAATGGCACATTTTCTCTAACTTTGTAATGAGAGAGAAAAGTAAAAGAGATCTTAGATCTTGGATTCAAGTAGGTATTTTGTGCTTTAGAAATCATTGTGGAGGAAGAAAGTTATTACTTGAGTAAAAGTTTCTGTCAAGAAATGTAAAAACTCCTCCTTACTTGAATATACCCACCTCCCAACTTATAAGCAAAACACACACACACACACACATACACACACACACACACACACACACACACACACTTGATTAGGAATCAAATGATAAATGTATGAGTATGTCAAAAATTGTCAAGAATTTTGACTCCTTATAGGCTTTTAAGATTTGAGTTGCTTGATTGGTTGGTCAACTATTTTTGTTGGTTGGTTGATTAGTTGACTGGTTAGGTTTTGTTTTTTGTTTTTTGTTTTTTTTTTGCCATCAGTGATATTGCTGGTATTATCTAAACAACTCCACTGCTCCCAGCAGTCTTTCTTTTTGATAGAGGGAGAAAGAGAGAGAAGTAAAGGAGACATTCTATAGTATAACTCCACCACTCTACCTAGATTGCCTGCCACAGGTGCATGGAACCAGCAGAGAATCCTGAATAGAAGTAACGTACTAGATAGCTCTTGACAGAGCTAGCATCCTGAATCTGTTAAAGGGAGGGGAACAGTCTCTGTCACCATTCTGAGAGTTCACCATGTCTTATCTTAGCAATGAACTGATAAGAGAACATGATTATTCAGGTAAATTAAACTTTTATTGAAAACAAAACATGTTAGAGAAAGAGAGAGAGAGAAGAGGACTCACTTATAAGCATTATAGTTACATGGTTGTCCCAGGAGAGAGAGAGCATGAGAGCAAGATAGCTAGGGAAGAGACTTACATGATGCTGTCTGGGCCAAAGAGAGAGCAAGAGCAAGATTACAAAGCTTAGATTACAAAGCTTAGATTAGAGCTGGAAATTGGAGAGAAGTGAGAGAGCCTGAACGCATTCAGTTTCTGGGTTTAAACTCAAAATCCCACCTACACCTCCCAAACCACACCCATAACCACTTCTATCTCTGAGTCCCCCAACATTCAAGCCACACCTGTAACCACTCCCACATCTGGCAGTAATTTCTATGACTGCTCCCTCAACAAACTGAATGTTTTCTCTGACTCTCCTTACCCCTAATTCCACTATTGTTCATGAGATGCAGGCCCATATTCCTGGTGCACACACCCACAGTAGCTTGGGAACCCCCTTTTCTCACACAGGAGCTACTGAAAAATCATCCCAAACAGGTCATAAGAAAGAGACTTCATCCCTATAACTGGGCCAGAAAAAAAAAAAAAAAACACAATCTGACATTGAGACTGGAGATCTGTTGTAGAAGTTTTCTGACCCCAGACTTCCTGATACTTGCTATTAGAAATCCTACTGATTGTTACCTTTTCATCTGTGTTTGCAAAATATATTGTCAACCAGGTCTATTCCTTTGGCTGATATATAGCATGAGGCCTATAGTTCAGACCCTGTCCCCTTATCACAAAATCCTGCTCTAAGGTGAAGTCTTGATATTTCAAAGACTCCTGCCCACAGGTAGTAGAGAGTTGGATTGCCATAATGACCACCCAGAAATTTGAATGTCAGGCTGTTGCCCTGAGGGTCTGGAGATTGTGCGTGAGATAACTAGAATAAACCCAATATTTTGTGGCATCAAAAGTATGCACTTGGCATTATGACATTTGGATAATGACAGTTTGAAGCACCCTTGCTGGGGCTCATGCAGGGTGACTCTCAGCCAGGAAGGTAAACGACCAATTCTCACTCGCTAGCTCGAGGACTCAATGAAATAGACAAGAGACACTGGGAAGAATTGGAACACTCTCATTTATTGGAAGGTAGGTTTGGGTTTAAACAGGAATTCAGACAAAGAACATTTTTCAAATAAGTCAGAAATTACAGGTTTCTTAAAGGTCAGCTTGCCCCTATGGTAAGGGGCTGGTATGACAAGAATTGATGTGACACATAAAGGTCAAGACAATTATTCTCCATGATACAAACAGGTTAATTATTTAAAGGCATTTGAGAGAAGCATAGGAGTTAAACCAGCAGGGTGAGATAGAGAGAAGACAAACAAACTTGATGTAAATCAAAGATATCAAAGAATATAAGGAAATAGTGTTTTGGGGGCTTCACTGACTGATGTCAGGGAGGTGTTTGTTGGAGTATGCTCTCTTTAGTGATCAAAAGTGAGGTGGTTGTGTGAACTCTGGGTGACTTTGTGAACTCTGAATGAACCTTAAAGCAGGCAGCCATGTGGCCTGCAGTTAGCAGAGAGAAACAGTGAGATCTCTGTGAGCTTGAGAGTCTGATAAGGAGAAACTGAGTCTGAGAGACATTTTCCCCTTTGCTCATCTCTGTGAGAGAGGCTAACAAGGGGGTGTCTTTCCCAGACCTCCATCCAGGGATGGAGGGAGTTTTCCCTAAGCTCTACCAAGCTTACACATAGTTCCACACACCCTGGCCCTTATTTTTTCTCCCTTAGAAATGTATTCTGGTCTTTGTTCATGTAATTTATTTTGCCTGAATATCCACTTCTGCATAAGTCTTATAAATCAGTACTCCTTGAAGATTGGGTTGGGGGCACTCACTTGACACTGTCCTAGCTGGGGATGTCACATATGTGTGTCCCCACATGACCTCTTCTGATCAGCTGTGTGACGATGGGCTTTGGGGACTTTTTCTCTACCCTGCAGCTAGTCTCAGGGCCCAGGCAAGTGGCTAAGATTCACTTCACCCATGTATTACCCATAGAGAACGGGACTACCTTTATCTCCCAGGGCTATGTTTTAGGTGAAGGTATTCAAAAAAAGAGTATAGAGCAAAAGCTATCACAGAATGTGGAGAAACAAAAATGGAGACTTGATTCTCTAGATGATGTTACCAGGGTGGCCCTCTACATGGCATGGTATGCATTTATTAAAAATCTCTTATGAGCCATGCACTAATTTAGGTTCTGGTTGTGGAGGAATGAATAAAAAAGACAATGTATGTTATGGGGGGGATACAGATAAACAAATAATAATAAATAAAGAAGGCTTTGTCTATTACAGGGTGGATATTAATAAACATGTAATAATACCATGTAGACTAAGAAAACAGCACCTGGCAAGGGGGTGTACAGAAATGGGGAGGGACAGTTTTGCAGCTGTAAATATGTTGGTGAGAAATAGTATTTATGAGAAGATAACATTTTAGTATAGGCCTGAAGTATGTAAGGGAGTAAATCTTGTTAGCTTCTAGGAAAAAAAAATGAAAAATACTTTTCAGACCGAGGCAAAGTAAAGGCAGAATTCTTGAGGTGGTTATCTGCTGTCTGAGTTCCACAGCCACCTAAGAAGGCAGGGTGAGGGGGTAGAGTGAACAGGGGGCCTGGGGCAGTGATGGGACTCAAGCCAGAGTCTACAGGAAATGGCTCACTTGCATAGTGTGTTGTTTTGCCATGTGTAAGACTCAAGTTCTAGCCCAGACCGCACTGCATTGAATGACTTTGTCTCCTATCTCTCTCTCTCTCTTTCTCCCTTTTTGTCTTTCTGTCTCTACCTAAAAATAATTAAATAAATAAATAAATACTGAATAAATGAATGAAAATATCTTCAGTAACTGTCTCTTGCAATAGAGTAAACTCTACCTTTACTTACTTCTAAAGAAAGTACCTAAGAACATTTCTCCAAAACAAATAAAAACATATTAAGAAAAAGCAAGCCTTGAACATGTTGCTTGGCCTCCCTCAGCAGGGATAGAAAGCTAATTGGGACTCGATGTCAAGCAATCCTCAAAGGGAATCATGGTAAATCTCTTCATTTTCTTAAGTTAATACTGTTTTTAGCAGCATGAAAACTGATACTAAACCATTGGTATGATGATGTTTTGGGTGTTCTGAGCTCAACTATAAAAATACATGTAGGGTGTGGGGAGGTAGGTAGCATAATGATTATGTGTGGGTCACTCCTGGTCCTCCACCTCCCTGGCCAATGTCCAACATCGGCGGGAGATCAGAGTGGTCCCTGGGGGTCACAGGGTGGCCCTGTTGTCAAGGGTGATGTGCGCAGAGAGGAAGAAGCGACACCAGACTTAGCTAGTTCTGGGAGAAGCCTCTGAGGGACAACTCGCTTATTAGGGGGATGCAAGCAAGCAGGTATACCCGTAGTCCAGAAAGAAGGTTGAGGTGATCATTAACCCAAACACAATGCATAGTTACATCTTGACCTACAAAGTATCTGATCACAACTGGAAAGTTACCATACAAGGCTTGGTCATGAGTTCACAAAGCATTTCCTCTGAGCGTAAATTGCAGGCACTTCAGGGCAGGAGGGAATGAAGCAACTGAGTACACAGTAATTCATGGCCTTTGTTTTAAGGGGACAGAGTGGCATGTACAGAAAGGTTGCCACATCTGAGAGAGCCATCCATCATTAGTTCACGAGGTCAGGAGGGACCTGCCATTGTCTCTACCTGGGAAAGGGGAGAACTTGGGGTCAACCTGCTCAGACTGTCATGGAAACAATGTCCTGGACTTCCCGGACAGTGGGCCCATTTCCCACAGTTATACAAAGAGACTCTCATGCCTGAAGCTCCAAAGTCCCAAGTTCTCTGGGGAAAGAAAAAAAAAAAAAAGCCCACATCAAGTTTGCAGACCCTTGAGAACCAGCACAGAGTCCCATACTGTATTTGTAAAGGACACATCTCAGGGAAATGCAGACAAGAGACACATAGTGAAAAGGGCCAAGCTTCCACTCTCTCTGCAGGCTCAGCACTGTGCCCAGGAAATTGCAAATTCCACCCTTCCTGGGGTGTTATGATGGCTTCCTTACAGAGATATGAGAGATGAACTCAGCCAGCGGCCACTGTGGATGGGTCTGTCTTCAGCTACTTTGTCTATGGAGAGATCAGAGAGAAGAGACAGGAGCTTCTCAGCTTCTTATCACATGTAGTCGGTTCTCCTGCCAACAACCCTTTTTTGTAGGTGAGATTCAAACACCACCTCACTGGCCTAATTGAAGACCCATTTGAAAAATGCAATGGATATTGAAGTTTCTCTGACTCCTATGACACAAGAAAAGACTCTCCAGAACTATGATGTATTAGTGAAGGCACTTTGAAAAAAATTTACGAGGGACCAGATTATAGCACACCTGTTTGAGAGCATGTTACAATGTGCAAGGTGGGGTTCAAGGCCCTGGTCCCCACCTGCAGTGGGAAAGCTTCACAAGTAGTGAAGCAGAGTTGTAGGTATCTCTCTCCCTCTCTATCACCCACTTCCTCTCAATTTCTGGCTGTCTCTATCCAATAAATAAATAAAGATAGTGGGGGCTGGGCTGTAGCCCAGCAGGTTAAGCACACATGGTGCAAAGCACAAGGATCTGCATAAGGATCCCAGTTCGAGCCCCCAGCTCCCCACCTGCACGGGGTGACTTCGCAGGCAGTGAAGCAGGTCTGCAGGTGTCTACCTTTCTCTCCCCCTCTCTGTCTTCACCTCTCTCCATTTCTCTCTGTCCTATCCAACAATAACCACAGCAAAGATAACAACAACAATGATAAACAATAAGGACAACAAAAGGGAAAAATAGCCTCCAGGAGCAGCATATTTGTAGTGCAGACACCAAGTCCCAGTGATAATCCTGGAGGCAAATTAATTAACTAATTAATTAAAACAATTTAAGAAAGAAAAAAGAAAAGAAAAAGATTAAGATTATTAAGATTATTATTAAGATTATTAAGATTAAAGATTATCCAGGAGTCTGGGTGGCAGTGCACTCTGTGGAGTGCACACATTACCATGCACAAGGATTCAGGTTCAAGTCCCATCCACCTGCATGGAGGAAGCTTCATAAGCAGTGGAGGTATCTCTGTCTTTCTCTACCTTCTCCTTTCCTCTTATTTCTCTGTCCTAAAAATATAACAAAAATAAAATAAGTTATTTATGAAAAAAAAACTTTCTTTAAAATAAAGTATTCACATACTGCCTGAATATCTTGAAGAGACATTGCGAGAGATTGTTTTGGTCTATGAGAGATCACTTTTCATACATTACCTGGTTAGAAAATATTTCTGGGAGAAGTGATTTGGATTGCTTGTGAGTCAATGGTTAATAAGTTCTGCATGACAGTCAGAGAAACTCAAAGGACATGAGAGCAGAAATTTGTATGTGGTGAATCAGTAAGCCATGCAGCTATCTGGCAAAGGACATTCCAGACAGAGGGCCTCGAGACTTGAGGCAGTGTGGAAGTAGCAGACTGCAGAAGCTACAGAGAGGTTGACAAAGGGAGCAAGAGAGAGAGTGGCAGCAGGTGAAACCTGAAAGGAAATGTAGGGTTAGGTTATGGATGACTTTACAGGACAGTGCCAGGTGTTAACTTTTAATTTGCTTGATATAGAAAGGCACTAGAAAGTTTTGAGTCAAAAAAAAAAAATGTCTATCTCAAGGCTTTTAGTGTTGACAGTGAAAGCTTTGTTGTAAGCATATTGTAGTGGGCACAGTGGATACCAGGCCAGTAGAGAGCCACAAGATGTGCACACATGAAGGTGAATTTGGACCACAAAGGTGATAGCAGGGAGTATGTGCAATATTTCTATCCTGAACAAGATTATAAAATAACATGGGGGTGCTGGGTGGTGGTGCACTGGGCTAAGCACACATACATAGTACGAGGTGCAAGGACTGGTGCAAGGATCCTGGTTCGAGGCCCTGACTCCTCACCTCCAAGTGGGTTACTTTACAGGCGGTAAAGTAGGTCTGCAGGTATCGATCTTTCTCTCCCTCTATTTACCCTCCCCTCTCAATTTATCTCTGTCCTATAAAATAAATATAAAAAAAAAGATAACACGGGTACAGTTCCATACAGCTCCCACCCACAACCAGTGGTCACATTTTCAGGCTGCTATCTGATGTTCTCATTCTATTGGTAATGAAATAGACACTTTCCATGCTTCTGTCTTCTGGACAAGAGTCTATTGCAGACCTATTACAGAATGGTCTCTTTTCTAGGATCCATGTGTACAAAGATGAATAAAATGGGGGCTGGGCAGTGGCACACATAGTACTAAAACTAAGCAGAAAGACCTGCACAAGGATCCAGGTTCTAGCCCCTGCTCCCTACTGCAGGGGGGGATACTTCACAAGTGGTGAAGCAGGTCTGCAGGTATCTATCTATCTTTCTTTTTTAAAATTGTTTTATTTATAAAAAGGAAACATTGACAAAACCATTGGATAAGAGGGGTGCAACTTCGCACAATTCCCACCACCAGACCTCCGTATCCCATCCCCTACCCTGATAGCTTTCCTATTCTTTAACCCTCTGGGAGTATGGACCCACAGTCATTGTAGGGTACAGAAGGTTGAAGGTCTGGCTTCTGTAATTGCTTCCCCACTGAACATGGGCATTGACAGGTTAATCCATACTCCCAACCTGTCTCTCTCTTTCCTTAGTGGGGAAGGGCTCTGGGGAAGCGGAGCTCCAAGGCACATTGGTGGGGTTGTCTGTCCAGGGAAGTCTGGTCGCATCCTGCTAGCATCTGGAACCTGGTGGCTGAAAAGAGAGTTAACATTCTACCTCCCTCTTTATTTCCCTTTCTTCTCTCAGTTTCTTTCTGTCCTAGTCATTGTAATGGGAAAAAGTGGAGCAGTGAATTTCTAATGAATTCACTGAACCCCTGTGATAACCCTGGAAGAAAAAAAAAAAAAAAAGGAGAGATGAATGAAATAATACTTGCCTTCAAGTAGCTCCTTCCAGCTTGTTGAAAAGAAAAACAAATATACCGATTTAGTATATCGTGGTAAGAGTAAAGTCTGAGATGTGAATGTGTCTTTTTTACTTAATTTAAATTTAATTTTATTTATTTAGTGGAGAGAGACAGACATAAATCAAGAGGGAAGAGGAAAAGACATAGAAGCATCTGCAGCCCTCCTTCTGCACTCATGGAGCTTTCCCTCTGCAGGTGTGGACTGGGGGCTTGAACCTGGGTCCTTGTGCATGTGCCTTCAACCAGGTGCACCACCACACAGCCCCACTTTTTTTTTTAACTTAAGAGAACAGAGGAACAGTTCTATCAGACTGGGAAAGAAAAAGAAAAGTTTTTTCCTTTTCTTTTCTTTTTATTTTTATTAGTAATTTATAAGATAGTAGAGACTTTGTTCCACACCACTCCTAGCACCAGAGTCCTGTCCCCTCCCCAGGATAATTCTCACAAGGCCTTAGAGATGGATGGCTACTTTTTTTTTCTTTGCAAATACCCATGATTCAACTATCTATATTCTACACATGAGTGAAACCAACTGATAGTTGTCATTCACTTCTTTATTTAATTCACTATGCATAATCACATCCAATCCCATCTATTTTGTCCCTAGGGACACACACTATTATCTTTTTAAGTTTCTGAGTAGTTCTCTAATGAGTATAAGTTCTATAACTTTATTTAAATATTTTTATTTTGTATTAGTGATGTAATAATGATTAACAAGATTATAAGATAATAGGGGTACAAGTCCATATATTTTCCACTACCAGAATTCTGTGTCCCATCCCCTCCATTGGAATAGTGGAGTAGGGCTCTAGAGAGGTGACATTGTTGGACACATTGGTGAGGTCATCTGCCCAGGAAAGCCAGGATGGTATCCTAGTACCGTATACAGCCTGGTGGCTGAAAGACAGTAAGATATAAGGTAGGACAAACTGTTTAATAATCAGGAACCCAAAAACTGAAATTGAGGAGATGAAACTAGGGGTATCTGTGTGGGAAGAAGCTAGAAAGTCTATTTTAGGTCTATTCCAAGGAGCCCATGACTTTAGTATTTTTGCCTTATTCCAATAGTTAGCATGCAGGTGGACTAAAAGTGTTGTCTGAGAAGATGGTGTCAGAGTTGAGAATAGGGCTCGAAAGCTGCATTAGCCTGACTTGAAGGGACAAAACCCAGTTAACACTGTGCTAGTAGCTGTCGCCCCAGCTTCCTAGTGTCATGGTTAGTGTGTGTGTGTGTGTGTGTGTGTGTGTGTGTGTGTGTGTGTGTGTCCTGTCTGGTGTCATGGTTAGGGTGTGTGTGTGTGTGTGTGTGTAGAGTCCTGTTCTTCTGATCTCTCTCTCTCTCTCTCTCTCTCTCTCTCTCCCTCTCCCTCTCCCTCTCTCTCCCCCCTCTCTGTATTTCTCACTCTCATTAAAATAAAGCATTAAACAAAAAAATTTTGATTTTTCTCCTGCTATTTCAAACCAGAGATATAATGAATCATTTTGTTCTTTTTAAAAAATTTTTATTATCTTTATTTATTTATTGGATAGAGACAATCAGAAATTGAGAGGAAAGGGGAAAATGGAGATGACAAGAGTTATAGAGACACCTGCAACACTGCTTCATCACTTGCCAAGCTTTCCCCTGCAGGTGGGGACTCGGGACTCAAACTCAGGTCCTTGTATGTGGTCACATGTACATTCAACCAAGTTATACTACCACTGGCTCCAAATCATTTTGTTCTAATTATGGGCAGTAATAGTTCATTTATACATTAGTTTTTTTTGCCATAACTGGTCATCTTCATAGTTTCACTTTTCCTTAACATTTTCCCCTCAAATTCTACATACTTCACTGCCTTTATAAAGTACTTTTACTCACCAGTTACCATTATGAAACTGCATTATGTTACTGTGCTTTAATACTATGATATTACTAAAATGTTTGTGATTATTTTCTCCTTCACTCAATGATCATATATATATATTTCTTTATTTATTTTTCCTTTTATAGCCCTTTTTTTTTTATTATTGTTGTTCTTGATGTCGTTGTTGGATAGGATAGAGAGAAATGGAGAGAGGAGGAGAAGACAGAGGGGGAGAGAAAGACAGACACCTGCAGACCTTCTTTACCATTTGTGAAGCGACTCCCCTGCAGGTGGGGAGCCTGGGATCCTTGCTGGTGCTTGTGCTTTACGCCACTTGCGCTTAATCCGCTGCACCACCGCCCAACTCCCCATCCAATGACCTTTAAGATCTAATATCTGATTTTCATAGTTATTCCTCCTCGTCTCCCTCTTCCTCTTCCTCCTTTTCTCCTCCTCCTCTTCCTTCTTCTTCTTCCCCTCTTTTTGTTCTTTTTAATATGATACCAGAGAACAAACCCAGGATCTTCCACATATACCATACTGTTAAATTACTTTCTGAGCCCAGTTTTTATTCTTTAATTGACAAAGAGAAATCAAGGTACTCTACCATTAATGGAGTTCTTCTAGTCTCTACTGATTCCCTAGTATATCCATGGCACTAGTTCCCTAGTCTCTAACCACATTATGATGCTGGTTTCATTAGTTTCTGTCCATGTAGTGTCAGGCTGGAGCCCAGGGCTTCACACATGGTAGGGCTGTCTTCCACCATTGAGCCCCTGATTCTTTTTCTTCCTATCAGAATGCTTGATTTCCTTTTTTGATGGTTGCTTTTTAATACTCCCTTTTCTGATGCCTTTTTTCAAATATAATTTACTTCAGCAAATGCTGCTTTTAATTTAACTTCTCCCTTTTAATTTTTACTAGTGATTTAATAATGGTTTGCAAGATTACAGAATATAATTCCACACCACACGCACTTCCAACATTCTATGCCTCCATCTCCCCAATGATAACCACCACAGTTTTTTCAATGCTTTAAAAATAAGCTGGTTGGGTAGGAGTAGATAGTGTAATGGTTATGCAAAGAGACTCTCATGCCTGAGGCTCCAGCATCCCAGGTTCAATCAACAACACCATCATGAACCAGAACTGAGTAGTGCTCTGATAAAATAAATAAATAAATAAATAAATAAATAAATAAATAAATATAAAAAGTCTGTCTACTTATTTTTTTTCAAATTCATGTGTTTCAATTCTTTCTATTCCACAGATGAGTGAAACTATTCAGTAGTTGTGTCTCACTTCCTTCCCTACTTAACTAATCATAATCACCTCCAGTTCATTCCATTTTGTAATGAAGGACACGGTGTCACATTCTTAATCTCAGTAGAGTATTCCATGGAGTATATAGCTCAGAACTTCCTGATCTAGACCTTTGTCAGTAAGCATTCAGTCAGCAAATGGTAGCTGAGTATATACTATGATTACTCACTGTTCTGAATGCAAGGAACCCAAGAGACAGATAAGCATGGTCCAGTCTTTAAGGACCTACCAGGAAAGAAAGAGAGATGTGGGAAACTATCCTAGGTCTATGTGCAAATTATAATGAATGAGTTTTTATTCCATGGACCATGTGGTGTATATCTTCCCACCTGTCCTTGAAAGAAATGGCCCAAGGCAGTACTGAGTGATTGGATCAGTGAGCCTGGAAAGAACTGAAAGCGAAGTTGTACCCAGTGAATCATGAGAGGCACTTGGCAGGACCAAGCAGGTTACATATTGTTAAAAGAAAAGACTTTCATGCCGGCAGTTCTGAGTTCCCAGGTTCAATCCTCTGTACTCCCATAGCCAGAGCTGAACAGTGCTCTGGTGACAATAGCAGCAGCAGCAATATCAATAAGAGCAATATCATCTCCAGCATGAAAGATTATGTAGTAAAATACATGATAAAACATTTGTTATTGGGAGTCCAGCAGTAGCACAGCGGGTTAAGTGCACATGGCGCAAAGCACAAGGACCGGCATAAAGACCCGGGTTTAAGCCCCCGGCTCCCCACTTGCAGGGGAATTGCTTCACAGGTGGTGAAGCAGGTCTACAGGTATTTATCTTTCCCTCCCCCTCTCTGTCTTCTCCTCCTCTCTCCATTTTTCTCTGTCCGATCCAACAACGATGACATCAAGAACAGCAACAATAAATACAAGGGCAACAAAAGGGAAAATAAATAAACATAAAAAAGCATTTGTTATTAAAGTGGTGTTGGTTTGTAACACTGTATAGGCTTTAAGGTAATACCTTCCTCCTCTCATCTGATTGCATGTTGCCACACCACACCCATCACTAAGGGGTCATCTCCTTCACCCCAGGTCCATTGACTCCCTACCACTCACCCCTACCCTCACCCCTTTTGGTAACCTCAGTTCTACTTCAGAGTCATAGAATCTTTTGTTTATATTTTATCATTTTATTAGAAAAATAATGGTTTACAGTACAATTGTTGACACATGAGTACAATTTCTCATCTCCTCATGATAAGTATCTGCAAAACACTGTCGCCCTCAACTTAGGTCCTTCTCCACCATCATGCACCACTTCCCAAGCCCTTCTGCTCATGTTTCCCAGAGTCCTTTGCTTCTGTGCAGTCCACCACATCCAGCCAAGTTTCACCTTGTGGTTGGCCTGCCTTTGTTTCTTAAGTCCTGCTTATGAGTGAGATCATATAGTACTCAACTTTCTCTCTCTAGCTTATCTCATTTAACATGATTCTTTCAAACCCCAGCCAAGATGAGATGCAACAGATCACTTCATTCTTCATAACAGCTGAGCAGTATCTCACTAGGCAAATCTTCTGCATAGCAAATGGAACCACCACCAAAATAGAGATTCCTTCCAGAAGGGGAGCGTATACTTACAGCCCACACATCAGACAATAATAGCCTAAAAACTAAAATCAGTAACAAGTTTTTAAAATATTTTATTTATTTATTACTGGATAAAGACAGAGATACATTACAGGGGAGAGGTAGAGAGGTAAAGAGACAGAGAGACACCTGTACCTCTATTTCACCACTCATGAAACTTTCCCCCTGCAGGTGAACAACAGGGGCTTGAACCTGGGTCTTTGTGCACTGTCATGTGTTCACTTAACCAGGTGTGCCACCACCTAGCCCCAAGAAAGACTATCAATCTCATCAACATAGGATCTGCTTTAAAAAACACTTGTATAATCTTTATTTACTTATTGGATACAGATAGCCAGAAATCAAGAAGAAGAGGGGTAGTGGAGAAGGAGAGAGAGAAAGAGAGACACCTTCAGCACTGCTTCACCACTCACAAAGCTTTCCCCCAGAAGTTAGAACTGGGGCCTAGAACCTGGGTCTTTATGCATTGTAACATATATGCTCAACCGGTATGCCACCACCCAGGCCTGAGTCTGTTTTTAATACTCATTGTTTTACTTTGGGGGCAACCAAGGCCCCACATATATATGATTTTACCTCTTCAGACCACTTTTTTCTTTCAGAAAAAGAGAAAGAAAGAGGCTGAGAGACAGACAGATAACACAGGACTGGAGTGTCTTCCATTTGGTCCTCAGGCTTGAACCTAGGCCCTGTGGATGACAATGCAGGCACCCTCCCCAGTGAGCTACCTCTGTGGCCCTAAACTTTATTTATTTTTTTTTATTTAAGAAAGGAGGCATTAACAAAACCATAGAATAAGAGGGGTACAATTCCACACAATTCCCATAACCCGATCTCCATATCTGTCAGTCAGAGTTCAGAGCGCCAGTATGCCTAGCTAGCTTCGCGGCGGGAGACAGACGATCAGGGACACACGGCTAAGCGGAGAAGCAGTATTTCTTTATTCATGAATGAACGGTTCAAAAAACTAATATAATCTAATCACCACACAATTCTGTCCTGCATGTTTCTCCTCCAGCGGCAGCTTCAGGAACCCAGGAAGTATGTCGAATAGGGGGTGGGGAGAAGCAAGAACTGCGAAAAGGCAAGGACTAAACCAAAATCTCCCGGAGGCAGGGGGGGTGAGACCAAACCAATGTAAAAGGATGACCATGTAAATAGACCACAACGTCAAGCAGTGTAACAGAAGGGATCCCAAAAGCAGAACTAGAAGCATACCAACACATATTCCATCCCCTCCCCTGATAGCCTTCCCATTCTCTATCTCTCTGGGAGTATGGATCCAGGGTTGTTGTGGGTTGCAGAGGGTGGAAGGTCTGACTTCTGTAATTGCTTCCCTGCTGAACATGGATGTTGACTGGTCGATCCACACTCCCAGTCTGCCTCTCTCTTTCCCTAGTAGGGTGGGGCTCTGAGGAAGTGGAGCTCCAATACACATTGATCCGCAACCTAATCAATGTAATGAGTGCCACCCCAGCATGCTTCACTTCAGACTGTGACCTAAACTTTATTTTTACCTAAAATAAAGGTAAATTGTCATCCCCACCTTCGGGGGAAAGTTTCATGAGTGGTGAAGCAGAGCTGTAGGTGTCTGCTTCTCTCTGCTTTTCTATCTCTCAATTTCTCTCTGTGCCATCAAATAAAATAAAGTTAAAAAGATAGAGATCGGCTTAACAGCATCAAAGATTCTTCTAGTTGTTTGTGACATTTATTTTTATTATCTGGGAATATTTCTTTTGCTAACTGTGTTTCAGCAACAGCTATAAAAGGGTTTAGAGTGCTCAGTGAGCTGTTTCTCAGGGAGCCATTTTTAAGGCATCTACTGGGAGAATCTATTTTACTTTATGTTGTTACAGCACATTTTACTATAGTGCAGCATCTCTTAATGGCATTACCTCTTCATTGTTCATGTTGTTTAGCAAAAAAAAAGTCTTTAAATTATTATCTATTCAAATAGCCCTTGAATTATTGGATAGAGTTCCTAGACATCCTTTGTGCATGAGACAGTTTGTGTTTGTGATGGAATTAAACAGGTAAACCCCTCAGTCATGCACAGACTATTGTATTTCCATGAGCATTAGTCAACCTCAAAGGATTGTGGGCAAACATATACACCATCTTACCCTGTTTCAAAAGCATTCTCAGCATAATGCACAGGACAAAGTAAAAACTGCTTTGTTTTTATCACCATTATTATTAAAATTATCATGCTATCAGACTTATATGAGACCCCTGCTAGTTAAATGAGATAAGTCAGAAACTAAAGCATGAATATGGGATGATCTCACTCACAGACAGAAGTTGAAAAACAAGATCAGAAAGGAAAACACTAAGCAGAACTTGGACTGGAGTTGGTGTATTACACCAAAGTGAAAGACTCTGGGGTGTGTGTGTGGAGGGGAGGGGTTCAGGTCCTGGAACATGATGGCAGAGGAGGACCTAGTGGAGACTGAATTGCTGTGAAAAACTGGGAAATGCCATGCATATACAAACTATTGTGTTTTACTGTCAACTGTAAACCATCAATCCCTCAATAAATAAATTTTACGAAGAACCCTGTTAAACTTTCTACATATTTGGGGGGGGTAATAATACTGTGAAATCAACACACTGCTGTCAGGAAGGTAAACATATGAAACTTGGTATAATACATTGTCTTGAATTTTCAATTTAATCCTAAAGCTCTAGACATGGGGGGGGTCCCCTGTCCTGTCCTTGCATAATATTGACATTGCACGCTCCACCAGTTACCTCTTTCATCTTCTATAATAAATTTTCATGTAGATGGCTAGCAGAAAATGGTAAGCACTGCTATCTCTGTATTGTATATGTACATGGAAGAGCTATTCTCCCAAAAGCTTTTTTGTATTTCTACTTCATGTTTCCTTGACTAGCTCCTGTCTTCCTTAAACCTCTTGTCTTCCTCACGCATACACAAAAACCACACTAGAAGATGGCGGCATGAAGGTAGCACCTGGGCTGACTCTCATAAAAAAAAAAAAAAAAAAAAAAAAAACTGCTTCAAATCCTGGCTATTCTAAGTGGAAGCAAGATTTCCAGGCCAGTAGGATAAAAACCACGGAGGAGGGGACAAAGAGAATTCATGGTGGAAAGATTATAACCCATCTATGGATTGGCAAAAAGGTGCTGAAAAGGACAAAGGAGAGCTGAATGCCACCAAGTTGCAGATACTACAATGATGCCAACCTGACTTCCCTGGGCAGATGACCTCACCAATGTGTCCTGGAACCTCATCTCCCCAGAGTCCTGCCCCACTAGGGAAAGACAGAAACAGGCTGGGTGTATGGGTCCACCTGCCAACAGCCATGTCTAGTAGAGAAGCAATTACAGAAGCCAGACCTTCCACCTTCTGTACTCCATAAAGAATTTTGGTCCATAACTCCAAAAGGATAAAAAATAGGAAAGTTTCCAATGAAGGAGGTAGGACATGAAACTCTAGTGGTGGGAACTGTGTGGAATTGTACCCGTTATCCTATAATCTTGTTAACTATTAAATCACTAACAAAAAATTTTTAAAAGTGAAATAAAATACTTAAAATTAGCAAAAGAGGGTTTAAGAAAGTAGTTGAGGTTGTAAATTAAATGGATGCATCACAAATGTAAAAAAAAAAAAAAAAAGGAAGAGTGAATCTGAAGATGACTTCCGACTGGGATTTTTTCAAAGCACTACTTAGTGATTGGTTCATGTGGTTGTCTTCAAATCCCAACAGACATATGTTGGAACATCTATTCCCTGGCAGCATAACTTCTTGATAAACTAATCCAGAGTATCCAGGTGACAAAAAGTGGCCTTCATGATTGGAGTCTGATTGAGTTTTGCATAAATCAGCATCAATTCCCAAAAATAATGGGTGTTCACATTCATGGCTATCCTCTTAAGGCATCCTCCCCCTGTTCTGTTGTAATTTTGGAACAGTTACATATAGAACTCAGTGACATCAAATGGCGTTCTCTTCAGTGTTAACATCTAGTCGAGTCATGAGACCTTGAAATTCACTGTAATAAGAAACCAAATTTAAAGAAACTGAGACCTTACAGTGAATGCCTGTTTCATTAGTATGAAGTCATTTCCTTTACACTAAGAGGGAGCCAAGAGAGAGCCACAAATTCTAGATCACTTCTAACACATGAATAATGAGGACAGTAATTAAGTAGTGACCAAACTGCCATTGTCACCAAACCATATTTTCAATAATAAATAATCCTGGTCTGGTACAGCCTAGCATTACTGTCCCTTGTTTCTCATCAGCAGCCCATGCTGGCCGAGGGGGCGACACATAGCCATAGGGAAACCAGTGATGAGGGTGAGCACATGGAGAAAGACACAAACCTCCAGGAGTGCTTCAGAGAGACAGCTCCTTTATTGTACAGCAGGCAGGGTTAATATACTGCAGTTTAGGGAAGAGGAAGTAGCAGTGATCCAATCACAGAGCCATACCTCATACCACACCATGTGATGCCTGTAGAATAAGACAATATATGTCCCTAACAGGTGCTGGCCATACTCTTCATCATGAGTTAAGGAACTTGTGATGAGGGAGTCTCCGCCCCCAGTCTGGAATCTAGGCGCCATCTTGGGTCCATCTTGGTCGAGAAGGAACATACCTACTGCCTCTCTCCGGGAGGGCTCAGGGTCTACGTCTCAAAACTCTAGAGATGATAGGCCCTGAGCCACAAATACAAAACCTTGAATGGGCAATAGTTCAGTGACTTGCTCCCTAATCAGCATGTTACATGGTTACATTCACACAGTGTTCACTCACATTCTAGGCTATGTTAGTACCAGCCCTACAGTCAAGTAGAAAGCTGGTTACAAGGTTCTCCAGAGAAACAAAGCAAATTGTATGTAGAGTCTTACATATACCATAGCTGCCTTTTTTGCCTACTCATTCAGAAGCATGAGGGAGGCCAGGTAGCTAAACAGAAAGGGAGAAAGACAGAGCTAGGGCTAGGGAAATAGCATAGTGGTTATGCAAAAAGACTTTCATATAGGCATCAAAGGTCCCAAGTTCAATCCCTAGCACCACCATAAACCAGAACTGAGCAGTGCAAGAGAGAGAGAGAGAGAGAGAGAGAAATAGAATTAGATCAACATCTAGATTTATCCTGAAGAATTGGCTCACACAACTATGAAAACTGCAGAGTCCCAGCAGCCGTCCATCTGTGAGTTAGAAGCCCAGGAAAATCAGAGATGTCAATCAGACCAGTCCTAATGGCTGAGAACCAGGGACACATAAACTCTAGACCATTCGAGGCTGAAAAGGTGACAGCTTCCAGCTCAGCAGTAAGATGGGAAAGCATACCACATGATCTATCTCATCTTTCACCTTCTTGAGCTACTTGGGATCTCAGCAGGTCTGACTGGGCACCCAGTTAGACAATGCTGCATGGAGTCTCATGGCCTCAGCTCCCGGCCTCAACCGTAATCACTCTCACAGACACACCTGGAAATCACCTTGAACCTGAGCACTCTGGACAGGAATGCACATAAAATCAGCTACTCTGATGGGCTGCTGTGAGTTCTAGACATTTCATCTGACCTATTTGTGCTTAAGTCAGATCTACTCATATCCCACATAGATTTCATTTTTTAAATAATCTACTTCCAGAATCATCTGAAAAGTACTCTGAGTCCATCTAGGGCATCGAATCCATTAGAGCAATGATGTAGCCAATGGAACAAGAGTCAGAATTTTCCAATTACACTCCATTTTGATGAAGGCAGACTTGCACGTTGTGGTTTTCTTTTTTTTTTAACATTTATTTTATATTTATTTATCATTTGCCTCCAGGGTTATCACTTGCCAGCGCTATGAATCCACTGTACCTGGCGGCCATTTTTTTTCCATTTTTTGGATAGGACAGAGAGAAATTGAGGGGGGGCCGATAGAGAGAGAAAGAAAGAAAGAGTCCTTCACCACTCCTGATGTGTCTCCCCTGCAGATGGGGAGCCAAGGGCTCAAACCTAGAACTTTGTGAAGGTCCTTGTGCTTGCTTAGTACTATGTGTGCTTAACTGGATGTACCACTGACTGACCTAACCCTATTTGATTTTATTTGAGAGGTACAGGGTGAGAGAAAGAGAGAGAAACATTAAGAAAGATACAGAGAGAGATCAAAGCCCTTCTCAGTTCTAGCTGATGGTGCTGGGTATTAAACCTGGGACCTTGGAGTTTCACATAACAAAGTTGTTTCTTTATACTACCTCCATGTCTTTTGTCTTTTAAAAAAGTTTATTTGTTCATTTATTTTTAATTAAAGAGAGATGCAGAGATACAGAGAGAGAGCGCCAGAGAGAGAGAGAGAGCCCAGAGCCCTGCTCAGGGATCTCAGGGCCTCAGGCAGGAGAATATTTCTTTTATCATTTTATTATTTTATTTTAGTACTGATTTAGTAATGATAGACAAGATTGTGGAATAACAGAGGTACAATTTTATATAATTCCCACCACCAAGGCTTTGTATCCCATCCCCTCCATTGGAATTTTCCCTATTCTTTATCATTCTAGGAGTATGAAACAAAGATCTTTATGGGGTGCAGAAGGTGGAAGGTCTGGCTTCTGTAATTAATTGCTCAGGAGAATCTTTTGTGGAGCCACTGCACTGTCTCCCCAGCCCATGAATTTGTTTCCTAATAGAGCATATGTGATTAGATGAAGGGCAGGAGATGACTCACCCACTTAAGAGCAGACTTCGTTTGTAATTTAGTATTGATTTACGGAATTACAAGGTAACAGGGATAAAACTGCACACCATTCCTACATCAGTCCCTCCATTAGGAGCTACAGCTGTTCTCCTAAGGTTGCAGATATAGGTTAACTATTATTTCTACAACTGTCTATATTTGCCCATCTTTCTGAGGTCCCATCTTCTTTTCCTTTCCAAGTCACAGCTACACCTATTACTACATCCAAACGTCCCTTCCTTTTTCCTCTTCTCATTCTGTATCCTGATGGAGTTGGAGTTCAGAGCCCTCTGGCCGTCTTCCCCCTATCACTTCTCCCTCTCTGGGAGTATGAACCAAAATTCTTTATGAGGTGCAGACGGTGGAAGGTCTGGCTTCTGTAACTGCTTCTATGCTGGGCATGGGCATTGGCAGATGGATCCATACCCCAGCCTGTTTCAAGAGCGGACTTTCTATTGCATCAGAACTTGAGCTCAAGCCTACTCACCAAGAGAGAGCAAAGTGCACCAGCTTATGCACACATAGACAGGCCAGTGGCTCAGGGTCCAAGAAAGAGCGGGGAGCAGGGGAAAAACAGAGCAACACAGCTGCAGTTGATGAATGTATTTTATGCTCAATGTTGGTAGCTTGACTTACAACTTTAAATATTTAGAAATGCCATCTGCCAATGTCTGTCAGCATTTGCCACGGGCTCCCCAAATTAACTGTTTTCTGCCACTGTAAATCAGTCTAGGGATTCACAACTTATTCCCACAGAGTTTTTTTGGTTTTGGTTTTGGTTTTGGTTTTGGCTTCTCTCTCTCTCCCTCTCCCTCTCCCTCTCCCTCTCCCTCTCCCTCTCCCTCTCCCTCTCCCTCTCCCTCTCCCTCTCCCTCTCCCTCCCCCACCCCTTCTCCCTCTCCTTTCTCCTCTCTCCTCTCTCCTCTCTCCTCTCTCTCTCCTCTCTCTCTCCTCTCTCTTTCCTCTCTCTCTCTCCTCTCTCTCTCCTCTCTCTCTCCTCTCTCTCTCCTCTCTCTCCTTGTTTTTGGCGTAGTCATTGTTAAATATTTCACCCTAATGAGAAAGGTCTACAAACTTCACTGAAACCTTATGTAGAGTCACTATTGCGCCACCTGCTGTCCACTTACTTGCACTGCAACTGTCGGACCAGTTCCTCAGACTGAAAAATAAAACGCAACCCCTCCCTTTTTTCTCTTCTCTGCCATCTAAAGATAAACCCTTTTAAAAATATATATGTTGAATATAACAATGATATTTCATGGTTAAGACTTTTACTTAAAATCACCTCTGTGTTTGATCTCTGTAAAGATTTTGTGTAAGACCTAAAATTGACACAGAATAGTATTTATCAGCAGAACTACTTTAAGTGACTCTTGCTGAGAAGAGACTGGAGTGCACTATAATTTTTCATTTGTACATTTGGCCACTTAGCAAATAATAGCAGCCATCACCTGCCTGTATTTGTCTGAGAGCTCACCCACGCGAGCCAGTGAACAGAGCGGGCATGTCAGCTAGTCGACAGATGTCCGTCCCTCAAAGTCGAGACTATCAGTTCTCCCATATGCTAAAATACCCCCAAGGAAGTGGAAAAATACTACACATGTTTTATATCTAGAAGAAAACCATTTCAGCTGTCCATCTCTGACTTAAAAGATCAAGGGCTGGAGATAGCACAATGGTTCTGCAAAAGAACTTTCACGCCTCAGGCTCTGAGTCTCAGGTTCAATTCCCAGTACCACCAGAAACCATAGACCAGAGTGGAGGAGGGCTCTGGTCAGTCTCTCTCTCTCTCCCTCACCCAACCCCATTCTTTCTATATTTTTCTCATGAAAGTAAATATTTTTTAAAAGATTATAACAGCATTATTTCTATAGTTTTTCTCATTAAAGTAAATATCTTTTAAAAAATATTATAACAAAATTGTACATAATTTCCCATTTCAATGCCAAAAATATGGCCACAATTATTGTCATGTCCACTTTTGCATAGAACCATTTAATTATGCACAGGACCTTTTAATTCTGCACAGAGGAGATAGCATAGTGGTTCTGCAAAAAAAAAAAAAAAAAAAAAGTTCATGCCTGAGGCTCCAAGGTCCCAGGTTCCATCCCCAGCACAGTACTGCTTTAGTGAAAAGAACGAAGGTACAGAGAGGAAGAATAACTTTTGGTTCCAAGGTTGTGTTTTCCTAGCTCTCTCCTAATTTTTACATACAAAAAAAAAAAAAAATCCTTATTGAACCCAATGCCTGTAGGGGTTTCACAAGGCAACTCCAGTTTTTGCTTTTCTCTCCCCCAACTATTGGGCCATTAACAGCTGTGATGATGACTGGGGGCAGGCCTTTTCCTGTCCAACTCCCTAAACACTCCTTCAAACAGTGCCGGCCCCCACATGGAACAAGCCACAGCCCCTGAGGGGGTGCACTATCTTGGTTGCAGATTCAAATGCTTTCAGGGAGTAGCAGTGAACAGGAGCTAAGGAAACACACTTTTTGTGTGAGCAAAGGCCACCTTTGCCTGCTGAAATTGCATTTTTAATTCTACAGGTATTGCACCCCCTCAGGGCCCCAATTTGTGAGTCCATGCCCTCTGACTACACTCTTCCCTCTTTTTTTCTCTTCACCTCCTTCTTCCACCCTTAATTTTCTTTTTTTTTTTTTTTCTTTTCTTTTTTTGTCTTAAGCTCAGGGTTTTTGGCGTTAACTTTCATCTGTACTCAGAAATCATTTCCTAGGACTCCTGAGGGTTTGGCTTCTGTTGTGTTGACATAGAGGTTTTGACTGGTAGGTGGGCGTTTGCAAGTCTTGTGCAGCTACTTTCCTCCCCTGCTTCTGCCTCATCACACCCTCTGAGGTCTAGGGTCAAAATTCACTATATCTGTTTTGACAACAAGTTCTGCCGGGGAGCATGACCTGATCTACCACCCACACCTGTGGGAGAGAGAGAGGGGCCTTTGCAACCTTCCCTGCAGTGGGTCACGTGTTCGCGGACTCCAGTTATTTCTCAATTAATTAAAGTGCCAGACTCTAAAGGGTGTGTTTTAGTGTGCAGTGATCTGCACTCTCCAGGGTTCTTTCTTTATAAATCTTTTTTTAAATTATTATCTGTATTTATTGGATGGAGACAGCTAGAAATTGAGAGAGGAAAAGGCGATAAAGAGGGAGAGAAACAGAGAGACACCTGCAGACCTGCTTTAACACCCACAAAGCTTTCACCCTGCAAGTGAAGACCAGAGGCTCGAATCCAGGTCCTTACACATTGTAACATGTGCGTGCTCAACTAGGTGCACCACCACCCAGCCCCCAAGGTTGCTTGGTTATTTATTTATTTATTGTCTCCAGGGTTATCACTGGGGCTCAGTGCTTACGCTATGAATCCACTGCTCCTAGAGGCCATCTTTTTTCCATTGCTGCTGTTGTTGCTGTTGCTGTTTTTATTGTTATTGCTGCTGTTGTTGTTGTTGGATAGGACAGAAAGAAACTGAGAGAGGAGAGGAAGACAGAGAGGGGGAGAGAAAGACACCTGCAAACCTGATTCACTGCTCATGAAGCAACCTCCCTGCAGGTAGGGAGTCAGGGGACTTGAACTGGTTATTTCTTTTCTTGGGGAAAAAAAAAAAAAAACAATGATGAGCACAAACTTTGCTGTTTCAAACTTCAAGCCCCTTTTGCAATCAATGACTGGCTGTGGTGACTATGTAGAGAAGACTCATTAACTCTGCATGAGATGGTGTTCTAATTTGATTTGAAGCTCTCCTAGCACGAATTATAAGCAGTAAGCAGGGTGTTTAATCGCATCTGACCTTTCCAGGTATAAAGGTGATCTTCTCTTTCTTTTCTTTTCTTTCTACCCCCTCCCCAAATCCTTTAAATGCTACGAGACATAATAGATCATTTCAATGTTATATTTTTTAATAAGGAAAGGTAGTTCATTTAAATAAACAACAACAAAAATACCAAGTGACAGCTCCTAGATCATCGAAGAAATAAATGAAGACATGTTCTTTATTGCCAATAAGTTATTTTTTTGTTTTTCTTGGTTAGAGTTTTTATGTTCAAGATTTTCCAGGATATGTGTTTGACATAGGGCAGATGGACAGATTGATTTCCATCAAACAAACGTTCATTATATCACAGAATAATTACTAACTTCTCTAATCTAACTGATAAAATATATATGTGCATGTGTGTGTGGACCTGATATATTTTACCAGAGCACTAACTCTGGCTTATGTTGGTGCTGGGAGTTAAACCTGGGAAACTTGGAGCCTCAGATATTAAAGTCTTTTTGCAGAACTATTATGTTGTCTCCCTGGCCCAAAAGTAAGTGAGAGCTACCTTCTCCCTTCCTTCTTTTTCTTCCTTCCTTCCTTTCTTTAAATTAGAGCATCACTCAGCTCTGATTTATGCTGGTGCTGGGAAATAAAACTATTATCTTGTTGTTGAGCACCTTAGACATGAAATCTTGTGTGTGATCACAATACTATCTCCCTTGCCTTCATTTCTTTAAACGTCTCAGTACCGTATGACAAATCCTAATCCACAGCTCCTGGCAGCCATTTTTCTTTCCTCCTTTCTACATATATATGTGTGTGTGTGTGTGTGTGTGTGTGTGTGTGTGTGTGTGTGTATTATATTCTTTTTTAATTTCTTTTTTATTTTATTTTATTTTATCTATAAAAAGGAAACACTGAAAAAAAAATAGGTTTAAAGGGTATAACTCCACACAATTCACACCACCAGAACTCTGTATCCCGTCCCCGCCTCTGATAGCTTTCCTATTCTTTATCCCTCTGGGAGTATGGACCCAAGGTCATTGTGGGATGCAGAAGGTGGAAGGTCTGGCTTCTGTAATTGCTTCCCCGCTGAACATGGATATTGACAGGTCTGTCCATACTCCCAGCCTGCTTCTGTCTTTCCCTAGTGAGGTGGGGTTCTGGGGAATTGGAGATCCAGGACCCATTGTTGGGATTGTCTGTCCAGGGAAGTCTGTTTGACATCATGGTAGCATCTGGAAACTGGTGGCTAAAAAGAGAGTTAACATATAAAGCCAGAGAAGTTGTTGACTAACCATGAATCTAAAGGCTGGAGTAGTGCAGATAAAGAGTTGGGGGGGGTCTCCATTTTGTAGATAGCTAGTAGGCATATTTTAGTTCTATTCCAAAGGGCATGTGGCTATACTAGGTTTTTTTTGTTTTTGTTTTTGTTTTTTTCTTTATCCCTGAGCCTGAAATCTGATATGCAGGTGGGTCCAAGTTATTGTCTGGGGAGATGATGTCATGGCTGGAAAAGGACCAGAAAGCTGGATCAGGGAAGAGAGTAGCTCCCAAATATGGAAAAAGTATATAAATATTGTTGACTGCAAACCCCATCAATTTGACCTGATCAGGGGTCCATATTCAGCTTAGGAGCCTATGTGACCTCTGCATCCCTGTAGATCTGAACTCACATTCTGTCATGGGAATGTTCCAAGCTGTTCCAATATCAGGACCCATCTTCCGCAGGTGTAGCATAGAGTATGGTGTCCATCCTCCAAAGGGAGGATGGAACATTCTCTACCATTGTTGACCTAAGTTGAGGGTAAAGTCCTATGGGGGGCCCACAAAGGGGTTTATTTTGTTGTTCCTGATAGAGATGACCAGTAACAATGGAGAGAGGGATTTATTTGAGGTCTAGGCCCATCATGTCTGTTTAGGAATCTCAGGACTCCCCAAATAGGGCCCCAGCTGATGGGGTGGCCTGATAGTGACTAAAGAGTCATTGTTAAAGTATGCCAGTCTCTTGCCCTTATTCAACTTTTGCAGTCCTTGCTTCGATAAGGTTAGCTTTAGAGTGAGTGAGAGAACTGTAATAGGAAGTAGGTGAGGAGGGTATCTAAGTCTAAGTAGACACTATTTCATTATGAACTTCATACTCACTGCAGACTATTGTGTACTTTTACTTTCAGGTATATATTTTGCCCTAGTTTATGGATACATGTGCTCTATCTCAAGGGACCTGGTCTATATCTATGTTTTGAAACTTTGTTGGGAAGTGAACCACCTGGAATGAAATTAGAGAATCCTATGAAAGGAAAGGTCTCACCTGAGTAATGAGGCTGAAGGGTTGATATTCAATGCCTGGTGCCTCTGGACATAGTCTGAGTGTGTCACCCATCTGGACCCTCTCCCCGGGGTCCAGATTAATCAGTTTGATTATCTACTAACTTCTCAACATTTTAACAATTTCATAAACAACAGTGTTCTATCACGTGTGTGTGTGTGTGTGTGTGTGTGTGTGTGTGTAGTAGTAGTAGTAGTAGTAGTAGTAGTAGTAGTAGTAGTAATAGTCTGCACTTAACTGAAAAAAAAAAAAATCCATGGGTCCTGGTACATGATGATGGAAAAGGCCCAAAGTTAGAGGTGATGGTGTTTTAAACAAACACTTGACACAGGGAGATGAGAAATTGTACCCATGTCAACAGCTATACTGTAATCCATTAACCATCCCAATAGAGTAACAAGTAAATTGTCAAGTAGCCTTTAAACGGGCAACCTAGCACCTGAAAACCCCTACAAACACAGAAGTAACACTTGGGTAGCTGTTATGATGAGTCTTTTTCTGTTATTTATTTATTTTTATATATATTTTTAAATTTTACTTACTTATTACTGGATAGAGACAGGTAGAAATTGAGAGGGGAGGGGGGTAGGGAGAGAGACAGAGACATATACCTACAGCCCTGCTTCACCAATCATGAAGCTTTCTCCCTGTAGGTGGGGACCAGGATTGTGAACCTGGGTCCTTGCACATTTAACCAGGTGTGCCACCGTCTGACCCCGAGTCTTTTCTCTAAGTATGTTAATCAAAACAGGTACCCAGCTCCTATCTTCATACTCGTAGTTCAAATGCATTGAGCCCTTACTAGGTATTAGACATTCTTCTAGGAGCTCACTATTTTTTTTTAATTCTCTCTAAAATAAATGCTATGGCTCTCCTTCATCTTGAAGGTAAGCAAGGGAGAATCAGGTGCTGGGGAGATAGTATAGTGGTTCTGCAAAAAAAAAAAAAAAAAAAAATGTCATTCTTGAGGCTCTGTGGTCTTGGGTTCAGTCCTTGGCACCAACATAAGCCAGAACTGAGCAGCTCTCCAGTGTTTCTATCTGAGTCTTCCTCTATACCTCTCTCTCTTTGATTAAAACAAATTAAATATTTTTAAAATAATAATAAATATTCATTTTATGAGCCAGGCAGTGGTGCACCTTGTTAAGCACACACATTACAGTACATAAGGACCCAGGTTCAAGCCCCTGATCCCCAACTGCAGGAGGAGAGCTTCACGAGTGGTGAAGTAGGGCTTAAGATGTCTTTCTGTCTCTCCTCCTCTCTATCTCCCCCTTCCCTCTCAATTTTTCTCTGTCTCTATCTAATAAATAAATAAATATAATATAAAAAATAAATATCTAAAAATTAAAAAAAAAAGGATTCAGTTTGTTAAAAGAAGGATCAGAGAGGTTAAGTGACCACTGAAGTCACACAGCAAAAGGAGACTGGAGGTGGTGGAGCTTAGTGCTCCCAGCTCCAACCACTCTATCTCTTAGGAGCCCTAAAAGAGTCAGGATCCAGAGTGTAGACAGAGACACATCCCCTTTCTCCAATTCCCTAGTGAACATTATTTGCTATGTTCTTTATCCTTGTTTCTTGGAATATGTGTTATTTTCTCAAGGTTACAAAGCCAAGTAGGAACACCATTGTGCCAGCGGTAATGCTGGCTTTGACTTCCTTCCCGGAAGCGTCTCCTAAGCAGAGCCTGAAAACACTTGTCTGGGTTCACTGGTTAGTAACTCCCTTCCACTGCATATTGCTACTGTCTATTAACACTTAATGACCTCATGTGGGATGGTATTTTAAAATTCAAGACTCATTTGAGGTAAGCAGAATGTGAAATCTCAGGGAAGAGTGGCCATATACCAAAATAAACTGTCACTTTGCAAACCACAACTCTTCAGCATTGACAGCGGTATAAGCTGGGCCTGGTAGATCAATGTAACCTGTATCCTTGGGCATTCAGAGGAGTCCTGAAAACCTAGGACTTTGGAGAAAGCAATTAACTCCTTATGTTGACCATTCACTTAATGCTCCCCCTTCCAAAATGTATTGAGTATATTAGTATGTGAAAGTGTTTGCTGCAACATTGAAGCATGTATAGCAAGGGAGGTGAAAAGTGTTTTTATAACTCCAGGAAAGGAATGGGACTCAAATGTCAATCATCAGTTTTCTAGCAATTTACCAGATACACTTCATTTTATTAGTTATTTAATATTGATTTACAAAATTATAACAGGGGTATAATTATACATGGTTCCTTACACCAGAGTACTGTGGCCCCATTCACTCCATGGGAAACTACAGTAGTTCTCCCAAGATCACAAGAATGGCTTGACTTTATGTCCATCTGTCTGACTGTCTATCATCTATTTATCTATCTATCTATCTATCTATCTATCTATCTATCTACCATTTATCTCTCTAGCTGTATCTATGTCTACATATACTTTTTACCTTCTTATTCTACGGCCCTGCCTTCATTTCCTTTCTAAATAACACCTCCACTTGTAATCTGTTTCTACTTCTGAGTGTTCTTCATTTTTTCCTCTTTTCTCTCAGATAAGTTCAACAGTACCTGGCTTCCTCTGGTGTTTTCCAGATTCTCTTCCCTTTCGTTGATGGTATAAAAACAAAGATGAAGATTCCTAGTGACAAACATTTTAGACCCTTGTAGAATTGGGGTTCAAAGCCCTCTGGTCATCTTCCCCCATCTGGGAGTATGAAGCAAAATTCTTTATGGGGTGCAGAAGATGGGAGGTCTGGTTTTTATAATTGTTTCTCTGCTGGATATGGACATTGGCAGGTGGATCCATACCCCCAGCCTGTCCCTGGTGGGATAGGGCTCTGGAAAGGTGAGGTTCTGAGACACAAATGTGAGGCAGTCTGCCAGGGAAGTCAAGATGGAATCATAGTAGAGTCTGCAACTTGGTGGCTAAAAGGCAGTAAGATATAAAGCAGGCCAAAATGTTTCATAAACAGGAACCATAAAGCAGATGAGAATAGGGGTCCTAGGGTGGAAAGAAGCTAAGGAGTCTATTTTAGGTGTGTTCCTAAGGGCCTAGTAACTTTAATAATCTTTACTTGAACTTGATAGTTAATAGGAAGGTAGACTAGAAACATTGTCTGGGAAGATTATTTCAGAGATGAGAATAGGGCTAGAAAGCTGGATTAGGGCAGAGAAAATCTCCCAAAGTTGAAAAAAAAAATACATAAATACATTAACTGTTTACCATGTCAATCTGACCTGGGATCCATATTCATATTTAGCTTGAGCCTGTGTGACCTCTGAGTCCTTATCAATCTGAGCTCACAGTCAATGGCCACAGCTGAGAACATTCTAGGATTCACTCAGGACCAGTCTTCCTCAAGTGGAGGAGTAGGATGACCCAGCCTCCCTTCAGAGAGTAGGGCAGTCCCTACCATTGCTACTCTACAATGAGGGCAAAGTCCTAGAGAGGCCAACAAGGTTTATGATGATGTTCCTGAGGGAAGTGACCAGTGATGATGGAAAGAGGGATCTATTCTCGGCCCATCATATTTATGGGAGGACCCAAGGCCCCCTGACTAGGGCACCAGGTGATGAGTTGGCCTGGTATTGGCCAAAAAAGTCATCATTAAGTCAGCCAATCTCTTGCCCTTTTCCAGTTTTTGTAGTCTCTCCTTTGTCTGACAAGCTTAAACATTTTACCTCTTGTTAAAGCAATAAATGTCATTTGTTGTATCCAAGCTGGTATTAGGTTTAGGAGTCTGGCCTCAACTTAGGGAGGAAAAAACCTAGGTTCTTAATGGCATCTAACTTAATCTCAAAGTGTTTGTTTGTTTTTATTTTGTCTTTTTCTGCATTTACTTGCTTGATGATTCTAATAAAGTTTTGATAGAAACAACAATTGTCCTTTACTTGATATATATATATATATATATATATATATATATATATATATTGCCAGTATACCTTGTACACAGTATCAGCCATTTTTTGAAAGAAGATACAATTGAATAGCTTTGCTAATATGGTGTATGAAGAAGAAATACTTGAGTTTATTCCCTAGCACCACCATCAGCCAGAGCTGAGGAGTGCTCCTTTATGTCTTTATGTATGCATGAGTGTATTATGTACATATGTATATATAGAAACAGAAAGGCAGAAAGTAAGTAAGATGTGCTGGGGAGACAGCATAATGGTTATTCAAATGACTCAGGCCTGAGGCTCTGAGGCCTCAGGTTCAGTCCCTAGCACCACCATCAGTCAGAGCTGAGGAGTGCTGTGGTCTCACTGTATCTTTATTTCTGTATAATATCTCTTTCATTAAAATAATAAATAAAACATTTTTAAAAGTAAGAGAGAGACAAAAAGAGAGCTTCCTCCAGTGTGGTGAGGTCTGGGTTTGAACTTGTGATGTGCACTATTCACATTAGCTGTTTACCTCCCCTTGTAGTTTATGAAGGGTCACCCAGAGTTTAAATGAACAATGAAAATTTGATGCATCCATGGTAGTCTGACTGTACTCTCATCAGAGCCAATACAAATCACGGAATTGTATTACATGGGGAAAGAGTCCTCTAGGTACATTTTTAAAACTTTCAACACAAAACAGTTATATCTGTTTTGTAATGGGGAAAAAAAAACTTCTGATATTAAAAACTTGGGATATTATCAACTTTTCCACCCAGAGTGATAACTTAAAGTTCAAGTACTTTTAAGAAGGTCTCAGCAAACACTCTGTAATACTTATTATCATTTGTGACTTTGTAGTAAAAAAAAAATCCATAATATAGCTCAGAAGTAACCAAAGAAGGAGACCTGAGGTCACATGGAAGGCAAGGAGTTACATTTATTTTATGTTAAAGGGTTACAGGTCGATTCTTACCACACCTGCACACGCTTGTCCAGCAGCATCCAGCTTTTATCTGTTTCAAACTAGGTGCAGCCCAAGCTGATTGGTGAGAAACAATGTCCTTAAGTGCTGACAATAAAGGTGGGATAAGGTTAGCTACCATCAGAGCCTGCCACTCAGAGCCCACCACTGGGATGGTGAAATGTAGAAGTGGGCACCACCAGGAGCCTATAGATTTTTTCATTTCAACTTAACTTGAATACTCTCTGCCAGTCACTATTTGCCCTACCTCTTTTAGCCTGTATTCCAACTCTGATTTTCTCTCTCTCTCTCTCTCTCTCTCTCATTTTATTTATTTTAATGAGTGAACTACAGAGATAAAGCTACGGAAAGAGAAAATGACCAGAATCCCGGCTGATGGTTGTACTGGGAATTGGAATAAAATAAGTAAAGCAGATGCAAGATTGAGTCAGTCTTGCTTGGTGAAAAAAAGTCACATTAAAGAAAGCAGATTTATAACTGATCCCATGAGACTAGAAAGACAATATTTTCACACCATGTTTACTGTGAATGCATGATTCAATTGTTTCTTGAATCTTATTAATTACCATCTCATGTTCAGTGTTCTGGGAACTTCCATAAAATATTCTGAATGCTAATGTGAGAAGCTATTTGAGGTTCCAGGGGGTGGTGCACCTACTTAAGCGCACAGGTCATAATGTGCAACAACTCAGGTTTGAGTCCCCCCTGTCCCCACCTGCAGAAAGAAAGCTTTACAAGTAGTGACACAATGTTGCAGGTGTTTCTCTGTTTCCCTCTCTATCTCTCCCTTCCCTCTTGATTTCTGGCTGTTTCTATCCAATAAATGAATAACTTTTAAAAAAAACAAACAAAATGTAGGGACTATTTGAAGAGAAAAAAATCTTGATTTCCTTTAGTTTAGTTGTTTACAAGATAACTTCCTTTTCTTCTAAATTCAGTGATTATTTCTCCGTTGTTTTATCTCCCATAAATCATAGTTTTGTTTGTTTTCTTTTGAGAAAATGCTAAAATATGTGGATCTGGGCTTTCTTATTTTGAAGTTGGGATAACCACTTATTTTTTTTTGTAAGGATAGCTTCTTTGCAGTGCCTGTATACTTTGGGTGATTATAGGATATAGGGCTATCCTGCCTTGTAAAAGCAAGATAAGTGTGTGTCATATCAACACATTGAAAACTGTATCCCACTCTACAGAAACTAGTATAAAATTGATGACCAGGGGAGGTGTGTGATGCTCATTTTTAAAGGGTGACCCTCCAGGCTTAGAATGTTTGGTGTCTGGGTTATCTTTCAGGTCATTGTGGACTGCTTGGTTTTTTGTTTGTTTGTTTGTTGTGTGTTTTTAAATATTTTTATTTATTTTATTATTGGAAAGAGAGAGAAATTGAGAAGGGAGGGGGAGATAGAGAGAGACACTTGCAGCCCTGGTTCACCACTCATGAAGCTTTCCCCCTGCAAGTAGGGAGTGTGGGCTTGAACCAGGGTCCTTATGTGAGTCCACATTACAGGGTCCTGTAATGTGAGTGCTTAACCAGGTGTGCCATGACCTGACCCCACAAAGACACTTTGTAACTGAATAAGCAGAACAAAGACCAAACTTCCCTCCTGTCACCAGAGCACCAGGGCTCAGGCTGAATTCTCACTCACAACTCTTATCATGGGGGTGGTGGTGAGGGGGAAGAAATGGAAATCAAACACCTGGATGGATATTCCTTTCCTGGCCTAGGCTTCAAATCCTTTGACATTTTCACTTCCTGCCTTTTGTTAACTTGCCCTTTGCCCTGGAGGCCTCTTTCCTTAATCATCTTGGGTCCATTCTATCACCCAGGCACTTTCTATCTGCTTCACAATTTCCTCTGTCATCTTCTCCTAGAATGGGATCCCCTTCTTCTAACTCCTTAGAGATTTCCCCAACTTAAATCTCACCGTGGGAAAATACCATTTACCTGCCAATTAATAGTGATAACAGCCAGTGAGTTCCATGAGATTAGTGATCAGGCTTTTCTTGTTCATCGTGTAGCCTGCTCAGTGTTTCCTAATAATACTACAGTTAGAGAAACAGCTCAGCTGGTGGAGCAGCAGATTTCCATGCCTGAGGTGCCTGGTTCTGTCCCCAGCACTATATTTTCAAGAATAGTTCTCTGGCTTTATCTCTTTTCCCTTTTTTGTGAAACTCTTGTAAGAGATATATATCATTAAAAAATAATGATGCTGGCAACTAATAGTAAATGGAGTTGTATCTGACACTCAAGCTCTAGGGAACTGTACCTCTATTTCATGCATTGAAATCATTGCCCAAAAAGTGAGCACAGTAATGTTATGTTTTCCTCCTCTTCTCAAACAGAGTCTGCTCAGAGTCCTAAATGAGTAGATGTACCTGTCTTTCTCCCTTTATCTGAACATCTGTAAACAAGCCAAGCCTTACTTTTGCCACTGCAAAAACAACAGAGGAAAGTTATATCACAACAGCTACCCAGATACTATGACACAAAGATGGTGGCTGGGGAGATGGCACAGTGGGTAGAGTGTTGGTGCTCGAGTGTGACTTCCTGAATCCCGTCCCAGGCACTGCATCACTGCACGTGCAAAGTGATGCTCTTTCTATCTCTCTCTCTCTCTCTCTCTCTCTCTCTATATATATATATATATATATATATTTATCAATCTCTCTATCTCTCTATCTCTGTCTCTCTCTCCAAAATAAGTAAATAAATATAAATAAACAAATCATCTTTCAAAAGGATAACTGATGATATCTGAATCGACTTCATTCTGGAATGTGAATGAATGTTTGTATATATTAAATATCATGCTTATGCAATTTATTTTATTTTTTAAATTTTTATGTGTGAATTAATAATGATTAACAAGATTTGGTGCCAGGTGGTGGTGCACCTGGTAAGCGCACACTTTTTGGTGCACAAAGATCCAGGCTCAAGCCCCCGGTCTCCATCATCAGGGGGAAAGCTTCAAGGGTGGTGAAGCAGGGCTTAAGCTTTCTCTCTGTCTCTTTCCCTATTTCCCTCTCTCCTCTCAACTTCTCTAATCAATAATAAATATATTTTTTAAAAAATTTAAAATTTAAAAAAAGTTTTTAAGATAACGGGTACAAGTTCACACAGTTCCCACCTCCAGAGTTCCTTGTCTTCATCTCCTCCAATGGAAGCTTCTCTATCCCTTTTGTTTGTTTGTTTTGGTATTACTTATTTTTTAATTTATTGACCAAATAAAAAATATTGACAAGACCATAGAATAAGAGAGGCACAGTTAGTTCTACACAATTGCCACTACCAGAGTTCCATATCCCATCCCCTCCCTTAAAAGCTTTCCTACTCTTTGTCTTTCTGGGAGCATGGACCCAGGATCATTATGGGGTGCAGAAGGTAGAAGGTCTGGCTTCTGTAATTGCCTCTCTGCTGAACATGGACCTTGGCAGGTGGGTCCATACCGCCAGCCTGTTTCTATCTTTTGCTTGTGGGGCAGGGTTCTGGGGAGGGGAGACTTCAGAATACAATGGTAAGGTCCTCTGCCCAGGGAAATCAGGATGGAATCCTAGTAATGTCTGCAACACAGTGGCTAAAAGGTGGTAAGAGATAAAGCAGGACAAATTGTTTATCCTGTGCAATTTATAGCTTGCTTTTTTCTTACTACAGAAAAAAAAATATATATATATGTATATAATATTTGCAATTAAATTTTGTTTGCATTTTTTAAGTCTACATAGCAATTAGCTATGGAAAGACATTATACCAAACTTTATATTTTATGCTTTTAGGAAAAACACAGAATCTGTGGTAAAATTTTACAATCCTAGTCTTAAAATTAAAGCCTCAGGGCTGGGCAGTGGTGCACCTGTTAGAGTGCACACGTGGCAAAGCAGCGTACTACCCAAATGAGCTATTTTGCTGATCCTTCCTATATATACTTCTTACATTTCTTCTTATGTCAATACATATTCTTCTGTATAGGTTAAGGGCCATACACATATCCTTTCTGTCATGCAAAACATTTAAAAGGGAAGATAACACCACTGAGTGGTTTTCCTGTTATCTTCTTGGTGTTAATGACCAGACGTGAAGCTTTTGGATAGAAAGTAGCATATTGCTTTCCAAATGAACTGTCATGAGTAAGTTCTTGAGGAGAGCAGTAAACAATTGATCCAGAAAGACAGAGTCTCATCACAAGTTTAAATGAGCTTTGGCTCCTCAAAGTTCAATTCTAAGTGCACATCTTTAACACCTTTCAATAATTTCTTTCCATGGGAAAGCTACAGTTGGTGATCATTCCAATATAATTCACACAGATATATGAACACATGTGTATATAAGTTTAACCTAAAAATTGTAACGTTACATAAATTTCTAAAGTATAATTAATATATAATATGTTTATCAGTACTTATAAAAACATGGAGCCAGGTCTGAGCTCCTGGATCCCCCTCCTGCAGAGGGGACACATCACGGGTGGTGAGGCAGGTCTCTCTAGAGATCTGCCTCTTTTTCTCTCTCCTTCTCTCTCCCCCCTCCTCTCTCAATTTGTCTCTGACCTGTCAAATAAAATAAAAAGGAAAAATATATATAGAAAAAAATGGCCACCAGGAGCATTGGATTCATAAGTTTTGGCAATGAGCCTAAGCGATAACCCTGGTGGCAATGAATGAATGAGAGAGAGAGAGAGAGGAAAAGGAGAAGAAGGAGGAGGAGGAGGAGGAGGAGGAGAGGTAGAGAGAGACATGGATTCAACCTATTTAGCTTTTAATAAACACTGGATTTTCAAATAAGAGATTTGTGCAATAGCTTTTAATGTCAAGTTATTTTGTTTGTTTCAAATAGGCAGCACAAATGGATGTCACCTTAAATATGTTCCTAAGTATCTGTTTTCATGGTTGATCTAATTGCTTATTTTAAAATCTCCAAAATGAAATCTAATGATTGGACAAATGACAGATTAGGCGCATGTCTGATTTAGAGCATGAGTAATTAAATGCTTCCTTTCCTTTGTCTTTAAAGCAATTGATAGATTTACTCGTCAGGTTTTAGTGTGGTTGGTAAGTCAGCTACAAAAGGTAGGCCACAAACTACAGATAGTTCATTATATTCATTATATTTGAAATGCTAAACTGAGACCAGGCCATGGCGCACCTGGTTAAGTGCACATATGACAGTACACAAGGATCCAGATTCAAGCCCCAGGTCCCCATCTGTAGGGGGAAAGCTTCACAAGTGGTGAAGCAGGGCTGCGGGTGTCTCTGTCTCATTCCCTCTTAATCTTACCCTTCCCTCTCAATTTGTCTCTATTCAAAATAAATAAATATTTAAAAGAAAAATGCTAAACTAAGGAGGCTAGTGAGGTATATTGAAGAGCAGAAAGGAGGGATAGGATGGAGGGATACTAGGGTTCTGGTGCACGTCCTACACACCAGTCAAGGGGAGATAAGAGGCTGTACCTGTGTGTTAAGGACTAGACTAGAAATCACTAACACCCAGTACAAAATAATTTTAAGAAAAAGAAAAGAAAAGCAAGCAAGGCTTGGCTACAGGCAGCCCTGAATCCAAGTTTCAGCTTTGTGATCAAAAATAAGTTACTGAACTAGTTTTGTTTCAGTGTCTTTGCATATATCAAATAAGTGAGGCAAATGATTGCAGTGATTTTTACCTAATAGATGCTTAACAAATATATTATTGTTGTCTAAGTCATAAAGATGTTTTAAAAATAGAAGTCAAGCCATGACCCAAACTGAATGTATATGATATACACTAGATAAGATTTTATTGTTATACGATATAAAGACATATACATAAATATAAAATATACTGTATCTTGTACTATTACAATATATCTTGTATACTTACATTTTGTAGGATATAATGTAATATAATAGTATAGCTATTAAGAGAACATTAAATGTGTGCCTACACACACACACACACACACACATATATATATATAATAGATACATATTATTGGACTTATTCTATATAATTTAAATATTGGCTTTTTTTGAAGTGTCTATTTCTTTTTTAATATTATTTATTTATTATTAGATAGAGATCAAGAGAAATTGACCCGGGGTGGGGGGGGGAAGAAGGAAAGATAGAGAGAAACCTGCAGCCCTGATTCACTAATCATGAAGCTTTTCCCCTGCAGATGAGGACCAGGGGCTTGAACCTGGGTCATCGTTTACTGTAATGTCTGTGCTTAACCAGGTGTGCCACCATCTGGCCCCTTTATATATTGATATAAATCAAAAGTACAAATCAAAATATAAACATCATTACCAGGTGACTTCTGTGTTTAATTATAATAGTCCTGGTTATATGTATTCATTCAACAAATATTCATTTGGGCATTACTTTAAGCTCAGTATTATTCTAGGAACTTTGAATATAGAAGTGGAATGGGAGACCAAAAATGTTCAGTTTCACAGCGCATCCATGGCAGTGAATGAAAAGTCAGCTGAAACAATAGTAAAGTGCATGATTTCTTAGTAAGTGGTAGATAGAAAACAATGCAAAGGACAATGCCAGGTGAGTCCTCAGACAGAGGAGGGATGATCTGTAAGAGGAAACTGGAGACTAAAGTTTCTATGGTAGAATAAGATGGCCTTTTGGTGGAGGGTGAAATGTATTGCTGATGCTATTCCAATGAAATGTGAAAATATACCCTTGTAACAAAAACTGTAGATTAGAATTTCCCCAGTTAAGTGGTATTGAAATCGGGGGTGGAGGGTGGGGGCTGGGAAATAGACATAAAGGACCATTTTAAACGTTTATGTGGGCTGGAGCAGATAGCATAATGGTTATGCAATGCAATTCCCATGCCTGAGACTGCCATGCCTGAGACTGGTTCACTCCCCTGTACCACCATAAGCCAGAGCTGAGCAGAGCTCTGGTTAAAAAAAAAAAAAAAAAAGAACATATCTGCAGGGGCCAAGTGGTGGCACACCTGGTTAAGCACATATACTACAGTGCACAAAGACGTGGCTTCAAGCCCCTTGGACCCACCTGCAGGAAGGAAGCTTTACAAGTGGTGAAGCAGAGCTGCAGGTTCTCTCTGTCTCTCTCCCTCTTTATTTCCGTCCCCTCCCCTTCTCAGTTTCTCTGTATCCAAAAATAAATGTATAAAATGTATCTACCACCTAAGCAGAGCGCAGTCAGGTCCATAGTTCTGAGAATTCATCACTCAAAAAACCCATAGCTCCTTGTATTTTCTCATTCTTATGCCCTTGTGAACTCATTTATTAATGTTCATGATTCTGTACAAATCTCATTACTTAGTGTGATGTAAGTAAAGTGCATAGATACTATTCATCCAAAAAAGTAGTTATAGATTAGACAGTTTATTGGTGATTTTCAGTTGAGCTAAGAGATGCTACATTATGCTGTAGGTTTCAACAAATTAATCCATCTGTCCTTGAGCTTAACTGTTTCTTTTTTTAAAATTTATTTTTAATTTAAGAAAGGATAATTAACAAAACCATAGGGTAGAAGGGGTACAACTCCACACAATTCCTACCACACAATCTCCATATACCACCCCCTCCCGATAGCTTTCCCATTCTCTATCCCTCTGGGAGCATGGACCCAGGGTCATTGTGGGTTGCAGAAGGTGGAAGGTCTGGCTTCTGTAATTGCTTCCCTGCTGAACATGGACGTTAACTGGTCGGCCCATACTCCCAGTCTGCCTCTCTCTTTCCCTAGTAGGTGGATCTCTGGGGAAGCGGAGCTCCAGGACACATTGGTGGGGTCTTCAGTCTAGGGAAGCCTGGCTGGCATCCTGATGGCATCTGGAACCTGGTGGCTGAAAAGAGAGTTAACATACAAAGCCAAACAAATTGTTGAGCAATTATGGACCCAAAGGTTGGAATAGTGGAGAGGAAGTGTTGCGGGGGGGGGGGGGGGGGGTACTCACTGCAAACTCTAGTGTACTTCTGCTTTCAGGTATATATTTTGCACTTGTTTATGGATACGTGTGAACATATGCTCTTTCTCACAGAACCTGGTGTATATCTAGGTTTTAGGACTTTGTTAGAAAGTGATCCACCTGGATTAGAATTAGAGAATGCTATGAAAGGATAGATCTCACCCGAGTAATGAAGCTGAAGGGTTGTCATTCCACACGAAGTCTCTGGACACAGTCTGAGCTGAAGCATGTTGAGGTGGCAATCTTTGTGTTGATTAGGTTGCGATTGGCAGATGCAATATTATTTGATATGGATTGGGAGAGGCATGTGGGAAAGTGGGCCCTTTCCTAAGGTTCCAGGACTGGGGGAAATATAGGCTCTTTAGTGGAGATGTGAGGTTCCTGCTGTCTTAGGGGTCAAAAAGACAATGGATAGTTAATGTTATCATCACATTATTTGGTAATTGGGTTAACTCTGAAAAGTCCTTTTGTTAGGGTTTGCTGTATAGTACCCAGTATCTTCTAAATAGCTGTGCCACTGGTTGCCTCTGATCTACTTGGTCTAGGCTTTTGAGAGAGTCTGCATATCAAATACACAGCCTATATATTGAGAAGACTCAGTCTGTGTTTTAAAAACTTCAAGACATACAATTAATTTCCCCCTCCCATATTAATTAACTAGTGATTTATATGACTACACTTTACTAGGAGTGTACATAAACACCATTCCCACCACCAAAAGACTGCCCCATTCCACCCACCCACCCCCACCCCCCACCGGCCTAGGAAGCCTCATGCCTACCCCTCACCACAGGGTTTTTACTAAAGCAGGATCTGACTAAATTGAGCTTAACTGTTTCTTTTATGTCGACGTGCTAAGGTGTCTAGGGTTGGCTTTAGATCAACAAGAAACTCTAAAAGCACAAAGCTGAGATTTCACAATACTGAAGCAATTTGCTGGTCTCTATTAGCTTCCAGAGCAAAGAGAAACTCTGAAAACCAAGATCAAATTTGCCACCAGAAACTAAAGTAGACAAAACATTTGTTTGATGCCTGCTTAATCCAATCAAACACTGGTTAGAATCCCCAAAACTGGGCGGTAGCACAGTGGGTTAAGCGCATGTGTACAAAGCACAAAGACTGGTGTAAGGATCCTGGTTTAAACCCTGGGTCCCCATTTGCAGGGGAGTTGCTTCACAAGTGGTGAAGCAGGTCTACAGGTGTCTATCTTTCTCTCCCCCTCTCTGTCTTCCCCTCCTTTCTCCATTTTTCTCTGTCCTATCCAACAACAATGACATCAATAACAGCAATAATAACTACAACTATAAAACAACAAGGACAACAAAAGGGAATAAATAAGTAATTAAAAAGAATCCCAGAAAATAATAGAAACATAGATGTGTTTGACTCCAGTGAAAACTGCTTGAAGAATTATGATCTGAAAACATAGATATACCCTAAGGGTAACCTTTCTATAAGCCTCAGTAACAGTAACACAGTAACAGTATCACAGTAACAGCAGGAAAATTAGAGACAGCATTATAGGTATTTTTCAGGAGAAAGCAAATACTTTCTACCACACTGCTATGAACATGGTTAAGTGTAGGAGCATATGTTATTTTTCTCTACCTCAAATTCCACACTAAGAAATGTAACTACTGTGGGGATTTTCTTATTAATACTAAGTAGCTCTATTAATCCAACTGAGAGATTTATTTTTTTCCCATTAGTCAAGGGCCATGCTAATTATGTCATATGTGAACACCAAGAATGAGCCAATAAAATAAGATCCTGGGAAACAAATATCAAGGAATACCTCCAAACTACAGAACCAAATTACTTTTCACATAAATATGTGAAGTGGAAAATGGTTGTAAATCATTCTCTAAGAGATGCTTAGTTCCAGTAACCTACAAGATGTTTCAGATAAGAACTAGGACTAGAAAACAAAGAAATAAAGGCCTCAGACATAAGAAGAAAAGGATGAGTTGTAGTAATAGCAAAAGCAATAAAATGGGTGAGAGCTGTGCACTAAGAAGGAAAAGAGCAGGACTAAAGTTTTAATACCAGAGAAAGAAAAGAAAATTTGCAAGACACTTGGTGTTATATTTACCCATCGCAATACATGGAGAAGTCAGGGGAGTTAGTGAGTTAGTGCAGCAGGTTAAGCACATGTGGCACAAAGCGCAAGGATCCTGGCTCAACCCTCCCCCCCAGATCCCCACAGCAGGGGAGTCCCGTCACAAGTGGTGAAGCAGGTCTGCAGGTGTCTATCTTTCTCTCCTCCTCTCTGTCTTCCCCTCCTCTCTCCATTTCTCTCTGTCCTATCTAACAATGATGACATCAATAACAATAAAAGCAACTACAACAACAATAAAGACAACAAGGGCAACAAAAGGGAAAATAAATAAAATAAAATAAAATAAAATAAAATAAAACAACAGTACATAGAGAAGCCAGAATTGTAGTGTTCAGTCATCATGGATCGTTTTCTTCTGTCCAAGTGAAGTAAGTACTGTGATTTTGCCCTTCTAAATTAATAAAGAGTGGTCAAAGAAATCAGAAGACAGAAATGATCAATGATAACTAAGATGAATACCCAATTCAAGATACTGGCCTGTTGGTCTCTTACGATGCTCTGTGGGTAGAGTACATTATGAAAGGGATCACTAGTACTTGTTCATTCTTCAACTTTGTTTCTCTGTATCTGTATTTCAATCCTTCAGCAGTCAGTCACTAGAAAGCATCATCTCTGTTAATTAAGATACAACTCCAGAGGTCTGTGGGAGAAATCTTATCATTAGAGCACAGGACCTGCATGCCTGGGACCCCAGAATCCCCAGGTTCAATACCCAGCACCACCATATGCCAGAGCTGAGTGGTGATTTGATATCTCTTCCATCTTTTTGAAATTTTTTATTTTATTTTACTTTATTTATTATTGGACAGAGACAGAGAGAACTTGAGAGGGGAGAAAGGATTGAGAGGAAAAGACAGAGAGAAACTTGCAACCCTGCTTCACTACACATGAAACTTTTCCCCCACAGATGGGGACCAGGGGCTTGCGTACTATAATGTATATGCTTAACCAGGTGCACCGCTGCCTGGTTCCTGTGATCTGACCTCTCCTTCTCTCTCTCTCTCTCTCTCAAATAAACAAGTAAATCTTGTATTTAAAATAAGGGCTGGGTGGTTGTGAACCTGGTTGAGTGAACAGGTTACAATGCACAAGGCCCACCTACAGGAGGAAAGTTTTGCAAGTGGTGAAGCAGTGCTATAGGTGTCTCTCTGTCTCTCTATCTCTCCTCTCCCTCTTGATTTCTGACTGTCTCTATCCAATAAATAAATATAGTAACATTTTAAAAATAATAAAATATTTATCCAAAGTTTAAAGAATTGTGAGCTCATCTAAGTTCAAAAGCAGTAATCACCACACTAAGGTTCACACAACTATTCTCGAAGAGATTTCACTTTACCTTCAATAGAGATCTTAAGACATCAGTGTTTAAAAGCAAATAGTAGGCAAACCTGGGTTCAAATTCTGCCCCAATCCTGCCACTTGCTAATGGTGGTTTTTAGAATGTTTCTCAATCACCCTATAGTTTAAGGTAATCTGTGCCCCCTTTGTAGTCCTGTGAATATAACAATGATAGGGACAAAGGGTGCATTGTGTTATTGGAAATCATAATGTGAGTTTATATAATCTTTTATTAACATCAAGGATGAAAACTTGGGAAGAGGGAGCAGGTGGTGGTACACTTGGCTAAGTGCTTACATTACAGTGCTCAAGGGCCCAGGTTCAAGCCCCTGGTTCCCCACCTGCAAGGGGAAAGCTTCACAAGTGGTAAAGAAGAGCTTCAGTTATTACTCTATCTCTCTCCTTCTCTATCTCCCCCTCTCCTCCCAATTTCTCTCTGTCTCTATCCAATAATAAATAAATAACATTTTTAAAGAACAAAAACTCAAATTGTCCTGTAATTAGGACTGTGGGGCAATATAGCCAGGAAAAAAAAAAAAAAAAGCAGTGTGCTCTTGTGGGTTCTTTGCCACTTCAATCACAACTTGTCAGCCACTAGCCACAAGTGACAACACAGTGGAGTCAGACAGCACAACACATATCACTATGATCAGTCTCTAAGCATCAGTCAGTTGAAACACAGTGCACTTCTCAAAATAAAATGACTGCCAGGTTCTAGAAGATACTCTCCAAATGCACTTCTGGTAAGATGCATCAGGTGTGTGCTTAACCTTTTGGGCACTGAGCAAAGGTGACATTTGCATTCAAGTTCATGTCAACTTCAGAAATAAATCTAAAAGTATTTCCCATGCGTTAACCATTCATCTGCTACTTTCCTCAAAAGAAAAAAAATCTGGCCTAGGTGGTGGCATCCCCGGTTAAGCACACATAGTACTAAGCATAAGTACTCACACAAAAATCTGGATTTGAGCCCCCAACTCCCCACCTGTAGGGGGACACTTTACAAGTGGTGAGGCAGGTCTACAGGTGCCTATCTTTCTCTCTCTCCCTCTCTACCTCCCCCTCCTCTCTCAATTTCTCTCTATCCTATCCAATATAATGGAAAAGTGGCCTCTAGGAGCAATGGATTAGTAGTTATGGCACTGAACCCCAGCGATAACCCCGGAGGGAAAAAATAGCCTGTCAAGTTGTGATTGTGTGCTACTAGTATCATCTATTGATATCTGTTATCATGATTATTGTCCCTTTCGTGATTAATGTGGTACCAGTGAATAAATACTATATTAGAAGAAATACGGCAAACAATGTAAGGAATACTGTTATTGCTAGAAACATTGCAGAAACCATCTTGACCAAAATTGTAAGGAGAATGATTTTTCTCACAATATATTAAATTTGTGCATAACAAAATGGATCCCCTTCAGACCAAAGTGGCTCAGTGTTAGATAACCGGACTTATTCGCATGAGCCTTGAGTTCAAACTCTGGCTCTACATAAAATGAGGAACCGTGTTTTGCATTTATCTCCTTCTATCTCTCTCAGCAGTAATAATAATTAATTATAACAATAAATGCCAACTCAGTGCTACCATTTATACGTAGTATAGTGTTTATTTAATGCACTTGTGTTTAATATACTCAGTCATTTATAGAAAATAAAGATACTTTCCATATTTAAGGAGGGAGAAATACATCCTTCTTCAAAGTTTCTTTTTTTTAATTGCCATCAGAGTTATCAGAGATAGGTCTCAGTACCTTCAGGACAAATATATCACTCCTAACAGCCATTTACTTTTCTTTTTGACAGATACAGAAAAACTGAGAGGGAAATTAGAGATTGAGAGGGAGAATGAGAGACACCTGTAGCACTGCTTCAACACTCATGAATTGCCCTTCCTTGCAGGTGGCAACAAGGGGCTTGAACCCAGGTCCTTGCATATAGTATTATACACAGGTGCTCCACTGCCTCCCCTTAACATTTCTTTTTTTTTAACTTTTATTTTTACTAGTGATTAAATGACAATTAACAAGATTGTAAGATGAGATAGCAGAGGTACAATTCCACACAGTTCCAAAAACCAGAATTCTGTGTTTCATCCCCGCCATTGGAAGCGTCCCTATTTTTTTAATCCCTCTGGGACGATGGACCAAAATTCTTTATGTGGGAAGTCTGGCTTTTTTTACCAGAGCGCTGATCAGCTTATGGTGATGCAGGGAATAGAACCTGGGACTTCAGAGCCTCAGGCATGAGAGTCTCTTTGCATAACCATTATGCTATCTACCCCTGCTCTTAGGTCTGGCTTTTATAATTGCATTTCTGCTAGACATGGGCTTTGGGAGGTGGATCCAAACCCCCATCCTATTTCTATCTTTCCCTAGTGGGGTAGAGCTCTGGAGAGGGGAAATTTCAGAGCACATTTGTGAGATTGTCTGCCCAGGGAGGTCAAGATGGGATCCTAGTCATCTCTGAAACTTCATGTCTGAAAGGCAGTAAGTTATAAAGCAGGACAAATTGTTTAATAAAGTGGAACCATAAAATAGGAATAGAGCAGATGAAAATAAGGTGGATAGAAGCTAGGAAGTCTATTTTAGGTATGTGCCATGTGGCCCATGACTTTAGTAATTTTTGCCTGAGCCTGATAACTAACACACAGGTGGACTAAAGGTATTGCCTGTCATAGTTGTTAATAGGATTAGAAAGATGGATTAAGGCAGAAAGTAGCTCCCAAATATGAGGAAAGTATATAACTGTTAATCCCATTGATCTGACCCAGGGCCCATATCTATTCCTATTTAGCACAGGAGCCTATGTGACCTCGAAGTCCATGGCCCTTAACGTTTCTTAAGGAGTGAAACTGTAGGGAGGGCACAGATGCTGCACACCTATTAGGCAAGGACTATGCTGCATGCTGATTCACCTGGAGAGACTCATAAGACATATTATCCTCTATATTTTGGCAGTGAAAACCTACTGTTCAAAATGGCCAAGATTCTGAAATTAAAACACAGGTTTTGAAAAGCAATTTTCATTGCCAAAACCAACCTGCCTGTTTTTCACGACTGTGGTGCTGAAAATGATAAGCCTGAGTCTGAGAAGGGGAATTCTAGAAGATGCAAAGTGCAAGAGCTGAGAAGATGCATTGCATTCACATAGTTTCCTTCCTTATTTGTGGTTCTGAGCATGTGACAGTCCAGCTACGACATAACATTCACATTATCTGTTGCAGAACCATGAGACCCGATGAAATAGGACTAGTATCATTCATGTCAGCCAGGCCTGCAATCTGGAGTTTGATGCCCCTTCTCAGAACCTAAACTTTTAGCTAACTACAACTTGGGGATTTTCTAGACCTACAACATTACTTAACCACATTGAACATGTCATGCAGAGCAAATAAGAAAAAAGAAAAGTTGACAGCAAGGTTCTGGAATAATCAAGCTTAGTTTTAATGACCCAAAGGTGACTTAAAGTCTGGGATCTTATTAGAATTATTTAGTATCTCTCTTTACATTAGGGGGGACTTTCAGAATTTCAGGTAATAATAAAAATACTAATGTTAAGTGAAGTCTTTCCTGAACTTTCTTTGAAAAGCAAGGAAAAAAGCTTTGGCCATTGTTTAGAAAATCATACACAGGGAGTCGGGCTGTAGTGCAGCGGGTTAAGCGCAGGTGGCGCAAAGCACAAGGACCGGCATAAGGATCCCGGTTCGAACCCCGGCTCCCCACCTGCAGGGGAGTCCCTTCACAGGAGGTGAAGCAGGTCTGCAGGTGTCTATCTTTCTCTCCTCCTCTCTGTCTTCCCCTCCTCTCTACATTTCTCTCTGTCCTATCCAACAATGACGACAACAACAATAATAACTACAACAATAAAAAACAAGGGCAACAAAAGGGAATAAATAAATAAATAATAAAATATTTAAAAAATATATATATAAAAAAGAAAATCATATACAAATATATATACATATTATATAGTTTATATATAATATATATTAATCTTTGTTGCCAATGCATAAATAAAACATTGGTCTAACCCTGTAGACTATCTCGATAGGGGCTAGGTGGTAGTGCACCTGGTTGAGTGCACATGTTATAGTGTGCAAGGACAGAAGTTCAATCCCTTGGTCCCCACCTGCAGGGGGGAAGCTTCACAAGTGGTGAAGCAGGGCTACAGGTATCTCTCTGTCTCACTTCCTCTCTATCTCCCCCTCCCCTCTCAATTTGTGGGTGTCTCTATCGAATAAATAAATAAGTAAATAAAAATTTAAAATTTTTAAAAATCAAAATAAAAAGGAAACAGAAGAATTCATTAATAATTTCTTTAGCAATTTTGATGTCACTAAAAAGAATTCTCTCATGGGCAATTCATTCACTCTATTTTAACTGTCATGTTTACAACTTCTTTCTTTTCCTATTTCTTTTTTTATAAAATTTTTTATTATCTTTATTATTGAATAGAGACAGCCAGAAATCAAGAGGGTGATAGAGAGGGAGAGAGACAGAGACACCTGCAGCACTATTTCACCACTCACAAAGCTTTCCTCCTACAGGTGGGGACCAGGGGCTCGAACCTGGCTCCTTGCGCATTGTAACATGTGCGCTCAACCAGGTGTGCCACCACCGCCCCCTATTTCTTTATTAGAGTTTCAACATTGCTTTCGAAGAATTATCAGGTTTCAGTAAGATGACTACTCTAACTTGTGTATAACTTAGATGGAGTCCCCAGGGCTTTACCGTAGGTTCCCCCCTGTACATTATCAATGCCTTTCAGAGGCCAGAAGGTGGCACAACTGATTGAATACATACGTTCCCATGTGTAAGGACCCTGGTTCAAGCACCCAGTCCCTGCCTGCAGGGGAGGAAGTTTCACAGCATGAGGCAGTACTGTAGTTGTGTGTGTCTGTGTGTTTCTTCTTGTCTATTCGCCTTACCCTCACAATTTCTCTCTATCTCTAACCAATAAAAAATAGGTAAACTATTTTTAATAATGTCTTTTGAGGACTAGGGGGCGCACCTGGTTAAGTATTCACATTACAGTGCGTAAAGTCACCGGTTCAAGCCCCTGGTCCCCACCTGCAGGGGGAAAGCTTCACAAGTGGTGGAACCGGGCTGCAGGTGTCTCTTTGGCTCTCTCCCTTTCTATCTCCCCTTCCCCTCTCAATTTCTCTTGGTCTCTATCTAATAATAAATAAATAAATAAATTTAAATTAAAAATGACTTTTGAAGGGCTCAGTGGAACGTAAAAAGGATCATTTTAGGAAAAAAATATTTGGGGAGCAATTCTCTCTTCTATTTATTTATGTTTTTCCTGCCACACCAGACTGCATCCCAGTTCCATCTCAGGGTTCAGCCCAGGACCTCAGACAGCTCTACCTTCCTGTGGGCAAGGGCTCAGACTGACAGGGGCCCCTGGGCCTGTATGGAGGGGCGGGGTGAGGGAGGTGCCCCACGCTGAGCCTGTCATCTCTGAATGGCTCCATATGTTCTCGCAGTTCTTCCCTTTGCTCTCATCACCCCTTCTCTCCCTTCTCCCGTTAATAACAACATGAACTGATCCCGGATTGCGACTGCAAATGCTGACACCACCAGACACGAAGGTGTCACAGGACAATGAGCCCCCGGCAGATGCTTCATAAGCAGCGATGGCTGTGACACTGAGCTGGAGACCTGGCCCCAGGGCAGGCCCCTCCCTTCCATCTGCGCGTGTGGAGAGGGAACTTGAACAGCATTCAATGCATCTTATTCCTTGCGGTACTGGGGAAAAAAAAAAACAAAAACTTGCCACGTCCTTTGCCCACTTTGAGCTGGCAAGAAGTGGGAGCATATCAAGATCAAGAACATCAATTCTGAGAGGAATGGATTTGTAGCTTGTGTTCTATAGCGCCCTCTAGAGGAGACTGAAGACTTACAGGCCAATGAATTCCTGATAATGTGTATGTGTGTGTGGGGGTGGGGGGGCTAGTTAATTATCCCTAGGAATGCCTTCTAGAAAAACAATGACTGAAATGCACGAGAGGAATCATGTCAGATTGATTTTTTTTGTAAGAATTAGTCTAACCCCAGGAATCTCTCTGTAGATTTGAGTAAGTCATGCTTAGAAAACAAGGCTACCTTTTGCAACTCAATCTAAATAACTGAAGGTGAAAATTCAATTTATGATGATTACTGCAACTTACACTACCCCCACAAAGAAACTGTCTGCCATTTTGTTAAAGTCAGGATTCTTAACTTTTCCTTTCCTCTGTATCTCTATTTGAAAAGGTCAACCCTGGGGTTAAACTCTTACATTCACAAAGACCCTGGTTCAAGTCTCTGGTACTCACGTAGAGGGGAAGAACTTCATGAGTGGTTAACTAGTACTGCAGGTGTCTCTCTTTTTGTTTTTCTATCTTCCCTTCCCTCTCACTTTCTCTCTGTCCTATCAAAAAGAAAGAGAGAAGAAAGGAAAGAAGTGAGGGAGGGGGAAGAGCAAGAGCAAGGAAGGAGAAAAGATCAATCTACCAGGAATGGTGGATTCATCTTGCAAGCACTGAGCCCTTAGTAATAACCCTGGTAGCAATTTAAAACAATTAAAAATAAAAATAATAATTAAAAAATTAAAAATAAATTAGAAAGTAAAATAAAAGTTACCCCGGAGTGGTGAGGCCCTAATCAGAAAGAGAAGGAGAAGAAATGCCCAGCAAGTTTAAAATATTGTATTACTTTATATTATGTAAAAACCAACTGCATATTTAAAAGATACATTAATCACTATGACATGAAATTGGCCTTACGTTTCCAGATGTCTGCCACTGCTATAAGGAACTATTTAAGTTTATTAGATTATTTTTTCATGCTGGCTTGTGGAAGCTTTATTAGGTTTTATTATTAAATTGATTTTTATTTCAACAAACAACTGCTGGTAATGTAAACATCTCAAGTGTCATTTCTAGACATTGCTGCTTGGCATAACTGAATCTGCTATATAAACATTGATTCTTGGGGCTTGATGGTAACTCACCTGGTAGAGTGCACATGTAACCATGTGGGAGACTCTGGGTCTGATCCCCCGGCCACCACCTGAAGAAGGGGAGCTTCAGAGCAGTGCTGCAGTATCTCTGCTTCTCTTTCTGTATTTTCCCTCTCTGTCTTTTATCCTCTATCCAAAAAAGACAGAAGAAATAAAGAGAAGAAAGAAAAGGTAAGGAAAGGACCAGGTGGAGGTGTCCCCAGCTAAGTGCCCATAGTATGAAGCACAAGGGGTTGTGCAAGAATCCAGGTTCAAGCCCTTGCTCCCACCTACAGGTGGGAAACTTCATAAGCGGTGAAGCAGGTCTACGGGTGCCTCTATCTATCTATCTATCTATCTATCTATCTATCTACCTATCTCTGTCTCCCACTCCCCTCTCAATTCTTTCTGTTCTTTTCATATATATATATGATGGACCAAACCATAGAATAAGAGGGTTACAATTCCACACGATTCCCACTACCAGAGTTCTACATCCCATCCCATTGGGAGCTTCCCTATTCTTTATCCTTTTGGAGTTATGGGTCCTGGATCATTATGGGGTGCAGAAGGTGGAAGGTCTGGCTTTTGTAATTGCTTCTCTGCTGGATATGGACACTGGCAGGTGGATCCATACTCCCAGCCTGTATCTATCTTTCCCTAGTGGGACAGGGCTCTGGGAAGGTGGGGTTCCAGGATACATAGGTGAGGTCATCTGGCCAGGGAAGTCATATTAGCATCAGGGTAGTGCCTGTAATTTAGTGGCTGAAAATCATGAAGACATAAAGTAAAACAAATTTTTTAATAGTTAGGAATCTAAGAGTAAGGATATAGCAGATGAGATTTAGAGTCTATTAAAAAAAAAAAGGAAAGCTTTTTTTTGGAAAAAGCTAGAAAGTCTATTTTAGGTGTATTCCAAGGGCTCATGACTTTATTAATTTTTTGCCTGAGCCTAGCAGCTAAAATGCAATTGGGCTAAAAATATTGTCTGGGGAGATGGTGTCAGAGCTTAAGTAGGACTAGAAAGCTGAATTAGGGAAAAGAATAGCTCCTGAATATTAGGAAAGTATATAAATACTATTAACTGTAACCCCCACAGATCTTATCAGGAGCCCATATTCAGCATAGGAGCCTGTGTAATCTCTGCATCTCTATAGATATGAGCTCGCATTCCATGGCTGTAGCTAAGGACATTCTAGGCTGTATTCATTTTGGGACCAATCTTCCTCCAGTGGCAGAGGATATTGACCCAGCTTCCCTTCAAAGAGTGGGGCAGTCCCTACCACTGTTATTCTACATTGAAAGCAAGGTCCTGTAGAGGTCCACAAAAGGGTCCACGATGCTTTTCCTGATGGAGATGACCATCAATGGTGGAGAGAGGGAAGTGCTAGATGTATAGGCCCATCATATCTATGTGGGAATCCCAGGATTCCCATACTAGGGCCTCAGATGATGGCAGAGTTCTGGAAAAAAAGAGAGAAAGAGAAGGAGAAAGAGAAGAAGGAGAAGGAGAAAGTGCAAGAAGAGGAGGAGGAAGAGGAGAAGGAGGTGAAAGGGGAGGGGAGTGGGAGGAAGAGGAAGAAGAGGAGGAGAAGGAAGAGGAGAAGGAGAAGGAGAAGGCGAAGGAGAAGGAGAAGGAGAAGGAGAAGGAGAAGGAGAAGGAGAAGGAGAAGGAGAAGGAGAAGGAGAAGGAGAAGGAGAAGGAGAAGGAGAAGGAAGGTGGCCTGGTAATGACCGAAAGAGCCATCATTAAAGTGTGCTGGTCTCTTGCCCTTATCCAGCTTTTGTTGTCCTTATTTTATCTGACAAGGTTAGCCATAGAGTAATTGCAGGAAATGAAATAAGAAGTAGGTGAGGAGGCTATCTAGGTCTAAGCAGAAATTATTTGATTAAGTACTGTCTGTACTATTCAATAAAATGGAAAAATGGAGAGTTGGGCAGTAGCACAATGGGTGAAGCGCAAGGACCCAGTTGGAGCTCCTGCCTCCCCACCTGCAGGGGAGTCACTGCACAGGCTGTGAAGCAGGTCTGCAGGTGTCTTTCTCTCTCCCTCTCTGTCTTCCCCTCCTCTCTCCATTTCTCTCTGTCCTATCTAACAATGACAAGATCAATAACAACATTAATAACTATAACAACAATAAAAAACAAGGGCAACAAAAGGGGAAATAAAAACAAATAAGTAAATAAATTTTTAAAAATGGAAAAATGAAAGCAAGGGTAGGGAAAGAGAGGAAAAATTACTCTAAGAACTGAGCCCCGGAAATAATCTTGGTGGGAAAAAAAATTTCAAAAAGATTTCTTGTTTATAGTTTCTATACCTGAAGGGTGATATTTAACTGTTTATCTGTTGTCATTTTGGGCTACACTTTTCCAGACCAACTCATTCTGACACGAAGATAGAAAAAAGAGGGACAGAAAAAAGACACCACAGCACTGAGGAAAACTTCTGTGCTATGAGCTCTTTCTCTCTGTGTGTCTCTCTGTCTCTTTCTCTCTTATGCCCCCCCCCATATCTAAAAGAAAAGGGGGAAAGGGCATAATGGTTCCATAAGACTTTATGCCTGAGGCTCTGAAGTTTTAGGTTCAGTCATTTGTACCACCCTAAGCCAGAGCTGAGTAGGGCTCTGAAAAAAAGAAAAAGAAGAAAGAAAGAGAGAGAGAGAGAAAGAAAGGAAGGAGAAGGTGTAAGAGGAAGAGGAAGAAGAGACAAAGGAGAGGGAGAAGGAGGGAGGGGAGGGAGAGGGAGAAGTGGTGTGGATGAGAACAGAGCAAGGAGAGCTGGTGAGAACTGAATGAGAGATGAGACACTACAGGAGGGGCCAGGGAAAACAGTTCAGAGAAGGTGACATTCGATCAAAACAGGGAAGGTCAAGTAGAAATCATCCAATCTCACGCTTGTTGTCATCACATTATTTTATTTTATTTTATTTTTGAGAAAATGGTTTATTTTATTAATAAGTGAGAGAGAACAAGAAAGAGAGATACAGAGAGATACAGAGTGAAAGAAACACAAAGAGGCCAGAGCACTGCTAAGCTCTGGCTTTTGATGGTGCAATGAATTGAACCTGGGACCTCAGAGCCTCAGCCTCAGGCATGAAAGTCTTTTTCATAACCATTATGTTGTCTCCTTTGCTCCATGTTTCTAAAAACTGCTAAGTGGGCTTTAAAAAATATTATTTATTTATTCATTTATTTATTTATTTTTATGAGTGAGAGATACAAAGAGAGACCAGAGCCTTACTCAACTTTGCGTTGTGGGGGTGCTGGACATTGAACCTGGGACCTCAGAGCCTCAGGCAGAGAAGTTTTTTTGCATGATCACTTATACTATCTCCCCAGTTGACTAGCTGGAATTTTTAATTTGTGTCTTCTCTAAGACAGAGCATAAATTCATTTTTCATCTGGAGTTCCTCTATTGTGAATTCCTTGTTAATATCTTAGCCCATTTCCATATTGGGTTAAAACCGATTTCTGTTTCTTATTAAACAACAGGTTCCAGATTCTGGAACTGTTGCACTTTTGTTGTTTGTACTTATTTGCAAATATCCCATAATTTCCTAGTTTAAAGTCTCACTTTTTTCACATTGTCTCCTCATGCCCAGGAATTGTTGTCACTTTTCTCTAATTTATCTGTCTTTTTCTGTATGTGTTATATTTGTATTTTATTTTTATTTATTTGTTGGTTTATTTATTTATTTATTTATTTATATCTAAATGACCCTTGGCAGAAAAAAAGGGTCCCCAACCTTAACTGAAGCAGACACTGAGCTGTTGTGGTCTGACAGTGTTGCTAATTAAATCGATCTCCTTGCTTCATTATTTGTTTGTTTATTTTACCAGAGTACTGCTCAGCTCTGCCTAATGGTGGTGCTGAGACTTTTGAAGCCTCAGGCATGAGAGTCTCTATGCATAGGCATTATGCTATTTATCCCCACCCCTTGGCTGGGCTCTTGAAAAAAAATGAGGATCCTAGGTTCTTATTACCAGAGGATGTTTGGCTTCCTTTGTAAAGAAGACATTAGGAAGGATGCTTAGTGTGGAATTTAATCCCAGTCGCTCTGTTGTGGGGCTCTTGCTGATTTTCCCCTTCCCCTTTTGGGATAAAGATTAGGGTATCTGCAACCATTATTGCGGGTTTAGCCACTGTGTGGCTCACCCTCTGCCTTCCTTCTCCCTCCCCCCATTCCTCTGTCTTCTGTCTCACTCCAGTCCAATTCTTTCCCCATTTTCTCCCTCCTGTACCTTAGCCTATTGCCTCTCCTGAGGTTCCTTCCCCTCTATTGCTCCATCTCTCCAGCTTCAGAGGCATGTTGCCTTTTTGACTTTTTGCCCTTGATTTCACCAACTCTTGTTTTCTCTATGCAAAGTGGGAGGAGTAAGGAGGGGTCCCAGTTATCATGGTCTCCAACAGGCTCTGCATGCCAGTACCCACTTTGCTCACCAGTGTCCCCCATCCTCACAGTGGCCTAGGGTGGGGGTGGGAAGAGCCTCTGGATTTGGAAGAGGACAATGCTGTAGCCTCTAACAGTTGATAACTTGATAGGCAGCTCTCTTCCTGTGCCTTGCAAATGCCTTTTGATGGTGGGAGGCAGTGTGTATCATTATTCTTTATAGGGAGATTAATGGTTTACAGTCGACAGTAAAATACAGTAGTTGGTACATGTGTGACATCTGTCAGTTTTCCACATAACAATTTTTTTTGTTCATTTCCATTTTGTTTTATTTTTTATTTAAGAAAGGATTAATTAACAAAACCATAGGGTAGGAGGGGTACAATTCCACACAATTCCCACCACCCAATCTCCATATACCACCCCCTCCCGATAGCTTTCCCATTCTCTATCCCTCTGGGAGCATGGACCCAGGGTCATTGTGGGTTGCAGAAGGTAGAAGGTCTGGCTTCTGTAATTGCTTCCCCACTGAACATGGGCGTTGACTGGTCGGTCCATACTCCCAGTCTGCCTCTCTCTTTCCCTAGTAGGGTGGGTCTCTGGGGAAGCTGAGCTCCAGGACACATTGGTGGGGTCTTCAGTCTAGGGAAGCCTGGCCGGCATCCTGATGACATCTGGAACCTGGTGACTGAAAAGAGAGTTAACATACGAAGCCAAACAAATTGTTGAGCAATCATGGACCCAAAGCTTGGAATAGTGGAGAGGAAGTGTTAGGGGGATACTCACTGCAAACTCTAGTGTATTTCTGCTTTCAGGTATATATTTTGCAGTAGTTTATGGATACGTGTGAACATATGCTCTCTCTCACAGAAACTGGTGTATATCTAGGTTTTGGGACTTTGTTAGAAAGTGAACCACCTGAGATGAAATTAGAGTATACTATGAAAGGAAAGGTCTCACCCGAGTAATGAAGTTGAAGGGTTGTCATTCCACACGTGAAGTCTCTGGACACAGTCTGAAGTGAAGCATGTTGAGGTGGCAATCGTTGTGTTGGTTAGGTTGTGATCGGCAGATGCAATATTATTTGATATGGACTGGGAGAGGCATATGGGAAAGTGGGCCCTATCCACTTTCCTAACCCCAGGACTGGGGGAAGTAGAGGCTCTATAGTGGAGATGTAAGGTTCCTGCTGTCTTAGGGTTCCAAAAGACAATCGAAAGTTAATGTTATCATCACATTATTTGGTAATTGGGTTAACTTTGAAAAGTCCTTTTGTTAGGGTTTGCTGTACAATACCCAGTATTTTGTATATAGCTGTGCTATTGGTTGTTTCTGATCTACTTGGTCTAGCCTTTTGAGAGAGTCTGCATATCAATTACACAGCCTATATATTGAAAAGATTCAATTTGTGTTTTGAAAAACTTCGAGACATACAATTAATTTTCCCCATCTCGTATTAATTAACTAGTGATTTATATGACTACATTTTACTAGGAGTGTACATAAACACCATTCCCACCACCAAAAGACAGTGACCCATCCCTCCCACTTACCCCCAACCCCCCACTGGCCCAGGAAGCTGCATGTCTACCACTCACCACAGGGTTTTTACTTTGACGCCCTACTTTCAATTTAGTCAGATCCTGCTTTTAGTTTCCCTTTCAGATCTTCTTTTTCAACTTCCGTTGATGAGTGGGATCATCCCATACTCATCTTTATCTTTCTGACTTAGCTCACTTAACATAATTCCTTCTAGCTCTGTCCAAGATGGGTCAGAGAAGGTGGGTTCATTGTTCTTGAAAGCTGCATAGTATTCCATTGTGTATATATACCACAGCTTTCTCAGCCACTCATCTGTTTTGGGGCACCTGGGTTGCTTCCAGGTTTTAGCTATTATGAATTGTGCTGCTATGAACATAGGAGTACACACCTCTTTTTGGTTGGGTGTTATGGAGTCCTTGGGGTATAACCCCAGGAGAGGAATTACTGGATCATATGGAAGATCCATGTCTAGCCTTCTGAGAGTTTTCCAGACTGCTTTCCACAGAGGCTATACCAATTTACATTCCCACCAGCAATGTAAAAGGGTTCCTCTGTCCCCACAACCTCTCCAGCATTTGTTGCTGCTGTCCTTTTTGATGTATGCCATTCTTACAGGAGTGAGGTGGTATCTTAGTGTTATCTTAATTTGCATTTCTCTGACAATCAGTGACCTAGAGCAGTTTTTCATATATTTGTTAGCCTTTTGGATCTCCTCTGTAGTGAATGTTTTGTTCATATCCTCTGCCCATTTTTGGATGGGGTCATTTGCTTTTTTGGTGCTAAGTTTGCTGAGCTCTTTATATATTTTGGTGATTAGTTTCTTGTCTGATGTATGGCATCCACATAACAATTTAACCCCCACTAGGTCTGCTCCACCACCCTGTTCCAGGACCTGGACCCCCACCCCCCTGAGTTTTTAACTTTGATGCAATACAAAAGACAAATCAGAAAGAGAAGGATGAATATCAGATGATCTCACTCAGATAGAAGTTTAAAAATAAGAGCAGGAGGGTAAACACAAAGCAGGACTTGGACTGGAGTTGGTGTATTTCACCAATGTATCTTATTTTTCAATAAAAAATACTTTATCCTAATATTTTCTTCTAAATTATTTGTTTCATTTATTTGTTTGTTTGGATGTGGCATTGAGAAATGATCCCAGAATCTCATACATTCATGATTCCACTGCTGAGTGACTTTCCCAGGACAGGATTTTGTTTGTTGGCTTGTTTTTTTTTTTTTTCCTAGTTTATTTTTTTCATTCTATTACTTTACTACTCATTCTTTGAGAGAATGAGAGATAGAGAAAGTTGAGAGACACTGTCCATTTTCACCTTCCTATACTTCAAAAAAGTGAATCCTCAATCTACACACTATCCCTTATGTTGTTAGAGACTGGAACCAATACCCTCCTTCCCTCCCCCCTAAAAAAAACTGGCTCAGTTCTTGTTCACAGTACTGCATGTGTCACTCTGTCTTTCTCCTTCTCTGTCACCCCCTCCTTTCTCAACTTCTGACTGTCTCTATCTTATAAATAAATAAACATAATAATATTTTTAAAATAAATAAATAAAATTAATTATGGGGCTGAAGAGACAGCATAATGGTTGCTCAAAAGACTTTCATGCCTAAGGCTCCAAGATCCCAGATTTCAATCCCCAGCACCACCACATGCCAGAACTGAGCAGTCCTCTGTTCTCTCTTTTCTCTCTCTCTTTCTCTATCTCTCTGTGTGTGTGTGTGTGTGTATTTCTTTTACCTTAAAATAGAATATAAAGTTAAATAAATGAAATGCTTTCATTAAAAACAAAAAAGTGTGTGTGTAATGCAATACTACTTAGCTGTAAGAAAAGATGAAATTTTGTCTTTTGCTGTAACATGAGTGTAACTAGAAGACATCGTACTAAATGAAGTCAACTAGAAGGAAAAAAACAAACACCAGGTGATCACATTCCTCATATGCAGAGTTTAGGAAACAAAGCAGGAAAGGAAACTGGTGACTTATTAGTAAGCTTCTGGTCTGTACCTGCAAATATATGTTCCTCATATGAGAGTGATATTGCTAGCTTTTTCAGTATTTATTATTTGGAGAGAAGTTGAGAGGGAAAGGGAAGATAGAGAGGGAAAGAGACAGACACTTGCAGTGCTGCTTCACCACTCTTGAAGCTTCCTTTCTGTGGATGAGAACTGGGGGCTTGAATCTGAATCCTTGTGCTTGGAAATGTGTGTGTTCAGCCAGGCTCACCACCACCTGGCCTTTGAGAGAGATTATAAGAGTGAACAGAGGGCCCAGTGATGTATGGCAAAGGGACTGCTACTTTGACGACAGTGAGTTGTGCTAGCACATGTTTTGTGAAGACAACGAAACTCTACCCCTGAGACAGCTATATCACAGTATTGGAAAAATATTGTCTCCTCAGTTAAGAATGCACAGTTGTGTGTAGATAAACATGGAACCAGGAGAGATCTAATTTTGTACACATATATGTTGGGGATAAAAGATAAGGAAATGGTAAGGAAAGCAACTATGTTGAATATTCCTACATATCTTTAACTCTATTGAAATTACGTCATTATTTCAGTCAAAACACAGTTACTGTCAGACAGAGTTTAAACATATTCCTCAGCTTTGCTATTGTTAGTCTGTAACTTATGAACAATTTGCTTAATATATTCCAGACAGATGATTAAATATTGCTTAAGATTTCACTGTCAGCTGAAGATATTATACAACCAATAACTCTGATTAAAAAGACATTGATTAAAAAGCTAGTATCCATTTTATATCAGCAAGATTCAATCACCTTTAAATGTTCTTTGTTTAAAGGAGCAGCCATTATGATATATGTAGGTGAATGCATTATTTAAAATTAAGTATAGACTGGGGGCCGGGTGGTGGCACACCCGGTTAAACGCACATGTGACCTGATGTAAGGACCCAAGTTCAAGTCCATGGTCCCCTCTCTGGGGGGTAGGAGCTCTAAGAGTGATGAAACAGGGAGTCCGGCGACACAAAGCGCAAGGACTGGCATAAGGATCCCAGTTCGAGCCTCAGGCTCCCCACCTGCAGAGGAGTTGCTTCATAAGCGGTGAAGCAGGTCTGCATGTGTCTTTCTCTCCCCTCTCTTTGTTCTGCTCCTCTCTCCATTTCTCTCTCTCCTATCCAACAATGATGGCATCAGTAACAACAACAATAATAACTACAACAATAAAAAAAAAACAAGGGCAACAAAAGGGAATAAATAAATATAAAAAAATAATAATAAAGAATTTTGAAACAGTACTGCAGGTGTCTCTTTCTCTCTTGTCCCCCTCTCAATTTCTCTCTTTTGCTGTCCTACATTCATAGATAACCTTTTTAAAATTTAAAAATAAAAGGAAATACACACTTAAATATTAATAAATCAGATCATCTACTTCCTCTCATAATGGTCTTTTTGACCATGGCTTTGGAATATCTACTGAATAATCTCTTCTTTTCCAGCATGAATGTAAAAGGTATTGCTCAAACTCGGGAATTTACATCCACAGGACAGCATTGTGAAATGTATTAAGCAGGAAGATGGCTCACTCCTTATAATTACTTTCCTTTAGATCAGGACTAAGAAAAGGAGGCTCAGGTCAAAGCAAAACTGGAGTTCTTTTTCTTTCTGCTTAGGAAGTATGCCAGGGAAAACTCCTCAGCCTCTGCTAGATAAAGGGGTCTTTACAAAGTGCTTTATCAGCTTCAATAATTAAAAGATTTCCTGCTAACTATTCAGTGAAAGACTGCTTTGTAGCTCTGCTTTGCAGTCAGTTTTCACCTCCTTTGAACAGTCTAATTAAAGTGAGAAAACTCTTTTTTTTTTCTTCTGTTCATTCTAGTTTGGGGCCACATTGCATGTAGATAGGAAATAACTGATTAAGTGTTGACACGGGTCTTTTCTCATTCTGGCCCTGTTGGGACATTCTGGGAGGGGAAGGAGGAGATGTTATTTTCCCCAGTTTTCATTTTTGGGTGTGGTTTCTCATTGTCACTTGTTCACTTTCAAATATCTTTGTGGGGAGCTGGTGGAGTAGGGAGAAGTTCCTCCCCCTGTACCTATAATAGATTTTTCTAGAATCATTGATGAGTGAATAATGGAAACAGAACACCTCAGAGCTCTTGCATTTACATTGTGATCATGTTTAAGCATGTCTAGATGCTCTCTTGAGAGTATTTTGGCTGTAACATTAAGAGAAATTTAAGTGAGAAGGACCTTTCATTTTTCTGTCTTTCTGACACTACTGGGTTGTTTTATTCTGTGTCTACCTCTACCTACAGTCTTAGAGGTATATATTTAAGATCATAAAACAGGCTGGGGGTATGGGTCAACCCGCCAACGCCCATGTCCAGTGGAGAAGCAATTACAGAAGTCAGAACTACCACCTTCTGCACCCCAAAAATAATTTTGCTTCGTACCCACAGAGGAGGAGAAATGATAGGGGAAGATGATCAGTGGGTTCTGAACTCCAACTCCATCAGGAACCAGAGAGAGAAGAGGAAAGGGAGGGACATTTAGATGTAATAATAGGTATAGATGTGACTTGGAACAGAATAGAAGATAGAACTATAGGGGGAAAAAAAGGTCAAATATACATGAATATAGACAGATAGTTGTAGAAATAATAGCTAACCCATATCTGCAACCTTAAAAGAACTGTTGTAGTTTCCAGTAGAGGGATTATGGATTCAGAACTCTGGTGGTGGGAATGGTGCGGAGTTGTACCCTGTTATCTTGTAACTTTGTAAATCAATGCTAAATCACTAATAAAAAAAAAAACAGATCATAATTATATGCTCTATCTGGCTTGGACTATTTAGACTTCTTATTTCAATTAAAATACAAGACTTAAGTAGGTCTAAAAGGTTCCATTGACCTGTTTGTTTTGCTTTGTCATTGCTAGGGCTTCACCACTCTAGGTTGGCTTTCTCAGACAGAAGGAGACTGAAAGACAGAGACAGAGAGAGAAGGAAAGGCTGCATAGAACCAAAGCCTCTTCCAGTGCAGTGGAGGCTGGGATCAAGCCTGAGCTGTGAGTGTGGCAAGACTGGTATGCTATCTAAGTGAGTTATTTTGACAGCCCATGTAGCTCTTCAAAGGCACCATAGGTCTTTTATAGAGTCAAATGATGATGTATCTTAATTGTTGGAAGGGAGGATAGTATAGGGGTTAAAGTCAAAGCAGACATAAAGCATTGAGAACATTCTGGTCACTGCTATTTGCTGCCTTGAGGGAGTTATCATTCAAGCAGAAGAGACAACTATGCATGGAGGAGACTGTATAATGTAGGAAAGATTAGGATGGATGTTTAACTAGAGCACAGAGTATTTCAGCTGCACAGTGCTTTTTATTTCATAGGTGAAAGACTGTTATTGTAAGATTTCAAACTGAATTATATCTAGGTAGCATGTATGTGTACTCCTACGTGTGTTTTTTGGGGGTGGGGGGTTGGAGCAGGAACAAAATTATGGGGATAAAAAAAATGGTGCACCTGGTTAAGTGCACACCTTACCTTGCACAAGGACTTGGTTCAAACCCATCGTCCCCATCTGCAGTAAAATGCTTCACAAGCAGTGAAACAGTGCTGCAGGCCTCTCTCTCTCCCCCCTTCCCTATATGCCCCACCCCTCTCAATTTCTCTTTGTTCTATCAAACAAAACAAAGTTTAAAAAGTCATGATTTAATATATATATAGTATTTTCAGTCATATTAAGTATGAATAAGAGAGAGAGAAACATAGTCTAGAATTCCACCAATGGGTCTGTATCCTGAATTAATTATGTGAAGTCCTCTGAGATGAACCATTCTGAGTAAAATAAAACTGATGAGCAGAGTTCCATGCTGAAGCATAGTTTCAAAACTTGAAGTCTTAAGTTGGAGTGTTTTATTTATTAGTGATTTAACAATGATTAACAAGATTACAAGATAAGAGGGGTACAATTCCACACAGTATGAATCACCAGTTTTGTGTCCCATCCTCTCCATTAGAAGCTTCCTATTCTTTATCCCTATTCTTATTTATTATTTATCCCATCCTGGGAGGATGGACCAGAATTCTTTAATGGGTGCAGAAGGTGGGAGTTCTGGCTTCTGTAATTGCTTTTCCTCTGGACATGGATATTGAAAGATGTTGCCATACTCCAAGCCTGTTTCTATTTTTCCCTAAAAGGGTAGAGCTCTGAAAAGGTGAGATTCTAGGACACATGATGAGGTCATCTGCCCTGGATGATGTCATGGTAGTAACTGCAACTTGGTGGCTAAAAGGTGGTAAGACATAAATCAAACTGTTTATAATAAATAGGAACCCAAAGGTAGGGGTAGAGCAAATGGAACTAGGGGTCTTCTTTTAAGTAAAAACAAGTATCATTTCTCAACATTGTAGTGTGCTGTATATATTTTTTCCTAATATCTATGTCATCCAGGCTGTTTCATCTTGTGTACCTTAACCCAGATCACTTAGAGGTCTGGCAAAATAGCTCACTTGGTCACATGTGCGACCCAGGTTTGAATCCTCTCCCTAACACATTGAAGGAAACTCTTCAGTTCTCATTCTCTCTCTCTCTCTCACTCTCTCTCTTCCCCCCTCCCCCTCCCCCTCCCCCTCTCCCTCTCGCCCTCCCCCTCTCCCTCTCCCTCCCTGTCTCCCTACTTTCTCCTGGCCAGCACACTACCAAGTTCAAGGAGAAGGGACTCTTGCCTCTCACTCTAAATCAAAACTAGGAATGATCAAGATGAGTGAACAAAGCATATTAAAAGCTGACCTCTATAAAAGTTGGCTCTCTGGGGACACACGGACAAGCTGTAGAGACAAAGAAAAAGTCCATCAAGAATAAGCTGACATGAAGAGCTACTCTGGTGAACACATGTACATTCAGAAAGTGAAGCAGCCTTACTGTTGACATGGGAAAAGGTTTTAGTGTTTTGTTTGGCTAGCTGATCATACCAGTCACAATATTCCCTTAAGCCAAAACCCTAGCCAGAACAGAAGCCTAGCTCTCTTTTATTCTGTGAAGGCTAGAAAGTAAGGAAACTATAGAAGAAAAATCTGAGTTTGCAGAACTAGGCTCAGGAGGTTTAAGGATAAAAGCTGTTTCCATAACATAAAAGTGCATTGTTTTATATGTAGTGCAGTAAGAAGCTTTGTTTATTTATTGATTGATTTTACCAGAGCACTGCTCAGCTCTGGCATATATATGGTAGCACTGGGGGTTTAAACTGGGACTTTTGTTGCCTTAGGCATACCCATTATGTTGCTTTTGGCATACCCATTATGTTGTCTCCCTAGTCCTGACTATAGTATAGAACAAACCAAATTTATTTTTATTGTAAGTGATTTAATAATGGTTAACAAAATTGTAAGATAACAAGGGTACAATTCCATATGATTCCCACCCCTATTCTTTATCCCTTTGGGAGTATGGACCAAAAAATATATTTTTTTAATTTTTTATTATCTTTATTTATTTGGTAGAGACAGCAAGAACTCAAGAGGAAGGGGGATATAGAGAGGGGCAGTGAGACAGAAAGACATCTGGCAGTGCTGCTTCACCACTCGTGAAGTTTTCCTACTGCAGGTAGAGACTGGGGGGCTTAAACCCACTTCCTTGAGCACTGTAATGTGTGCACTCAACTAGGTGCAACACCACCCAGGCCCTGGACCAAAATTCCTTATAGGATGCAGAAGGTGGAAGGCCTGGTTTCTGTAATTTCTTCTCTGCTGGACATGGACATTGGCAGGCTGTTTCTGTTTTTCCCTAGTGGGGTAGGGCTCTGGAAAGTTGAGGTTCCAAGACATATTGGTGAGTCCATCTGTCCAGGGAAGTCAGGATGGTGTCACGGTAGTGTTTGCAATTTGGTGGCAGAGAACTGGAGCTAGAGAGTTGGCATCTCAGGCCTGGTGTCTCTGGATACAGACTGAAGTAAAACGTGATGTGGTGGCACTGATTATATTGATTTGGTTGAGGCCAACAGAGGAAGTATCACATGGTATGTGATCATGATGAGAAGCATCAAGAAAGACAAGCAAAGTCCCAGAGGTTCCAGGACAGGGAAAAAGATGGATGTTAAAGAGAATGAGGAAGGCTCCTTGTTGTCTTAGAGTTTATGAAAGCAACAGATAATTATTATTACAACCAATAAACAAAATTTCTATATAGGGTCCGCAAAATAACTCACTTAGATAATACACTGCTTTGCCATATATACAGTCCAGATTTGAGCCTGGCTACAACATTGAAGTAAGCTTTGTGCAATTTACTTTATTGCAATATCTGATTGTACTGTTTCAGAAACAAACTCATAGTATCTCTGAGGTATGCCTGTATAATGCTGACAAAAAATGTGATGATTTCATTCAGGATTTTTTGATAATACATTGCAAATGAAATATTTCAAAATAGAAATATTCTCAAAAATGAGTACTCCAAATTAACATAAACATATAGAAAAGATTTTCTACAGTTTCTTTTCTTCCATATAGACTTAGATAAAATTTATTTATATTGGGTTGACTAGATAATCAAAATGCATGTGCAAATTTATGTGGAATAAGTAGCTTCAATGTCTTTTATATTCCCTAGGCTAGACTTAAAATAAACTCAGAAGAAAATGGTGGGATCTATTTCAGCCATAGGATTTTCTTGAAATGTGAAAGTCTACTGAATTCTGCAAAGACTAGATTTCCATTGATAAATCACAGCTTTTCTGGTAGTTTGCATCATCAGTCACCATGCACAGTCACCAGGCAGTCATAGTCTAACATCCTTAGACTGTGAAAACTGAAAAATACCTATCAGATCCATTTGAAGACTGAACCCCTCCTGTATGGCCACTGTGCCACAAACTTAGCAAACACAAGTACCGGTATTGATGGTGTCACATCTGCCCATCTGCAGATTTAAAAACGAACAAGAATGCCCTCCGCCTGGATAATACTCTCAACTCAATATTCAGGTCACACACATGCAGTTCCTTTTGTCCCTAGGGAGTTAGTGCCAGCAGACAAAAAAATGCCATTTCTGGACCTTCCTGCACAGTCTGATTGACTCCCTGATGTTTCTCATTTGCTCTCAGCTGTGCTTTCCCTCCCATGCTCAAAACTAGCATTTCTTTCCTGCTCTGAGCTACTGTCCCAGTTCCCAGAGGGCCTGCTTAATCTCCCACTAACTTGCCTTCTTCTTTGCTGAGGTCTCTTTAGCCACAAGATTGTTAAAAGCTGCATCCCTTAAAAGGAGACCTGCCCTGCTTCTGAGTATAATAACATTTGGTTTTCCTGGCACCAAAGAACAAAATCTAATAGTTGGTCTGGAGAGTTAGAATTCAGCAAAAGAAAGGACTCTCAGGAGAACACAATGGGGCACCTAAAATGAGTCTTCTATTGCAGATGGTTCCCTCCCTAGTTGTAGCCCTCTGTCTTATTCCAGATAATAAGCTTGTCCCCGCCCCAAGGAACCCCAAGAGAGTTCCAGAGTTGCAGAGTTCTAGAGTGCTAGGCCGCTGTGGAGGAAGGAGGCAGGAGAGTTCTGTTTGGTGATTAGTTTGTCTTAGTTTATAAATCGTTGTTCCTGAATAAAGAAATACAGCTTCCCTGCCCACCCGTGAAGCTAGCCCGGCCAGCTGGAGTCTCCGAATTTTAACAACAAATATCAACTTTTGATGCAGTAGGAATGAGGCTGTGGGACACTGATCTAAATCAGCCAAGTCCTTAGATGCTCCCATCCACTAACTTCTGTCTCTGCCAGGATTCTAGGCTGAACATGCTAATAGCCTGCACATTTTGCTGCTTTGATTTTTATCTCATATTAGTTTCTCTGTTCATGCTCCAACTCAAATAATAGCTGGTATAAATAGTCATGGAATAAAAGCAAAACAAGCTGAAGGAACGTGGTACCAGGTCCATAGCTAAGAATTTTCTATACCCTGGGTACTAGCATAGGAGCTGGGTAGTGGTACACCTGGTTGAGCACACATGTCACAATGTGCAAGGACCCAGGTTGGAGCCTCTAGTACCCACCTACAGGGGGAAAGCTTCACAAGTGGTGAATGAGTGTTGCAGTTGTCTCTCTGTCTCACTCCCTCTCTATCACCTCCTTCCGTCTTGATTTCTGGCTATCTCTATCAAATAAATATAAGAAAAACTTTTATAAATATAAAACTTATATTTATATATTTAAATACAAAACTTATATTTATATATAAATATAAAACATATATATATAAATATACGTTATATATATATATATGTAAGAAACCTTAGCATACATTATACTGTGGCACCTGGATGTCTCACAAACAGATTTATTTACTTCTTTCTTTGTTTTATTTATTTATGTTGTCACTAAGGTTACAAAAAAAAAGGAATAAGAGGACTGGGTGGTGGTGCACCTGGTTGAGTACACATGTTATAGTGCACAAGGACCCAGGTTCGAGCCCCCAACACCCACCTGCAAGGAGAATGCTTCGCAAGTGGTGAAGAAGTGTTGCAGGTGTCTCTCTGTCTCTCCTTCTCTATCACCTCCTTCCCTCTTGATTTCTGGCTGTCTCTATCCAGTATATAAAATAAAGATAATTTAAAAAATTAAAAAAGAAGAAGAAATAAAGGAAGGAAAGAAAGAAGGGAGAAAGAAAGAAACCTCAATAAAAAGAAGAAAGAAGAAAAGAAAACTTAGCATACATTATACTGTGGAAACTGGATGTCTCACAAACAGATTTATTTACCTATTTCTTTGTTTTATTTATTTATGTTGTCACTAAGGTTACTAATGTGGCTAGATGCCTGCACCACTCTACTGGTCCTTTTTTATTTTTCTTCTTAATTTCACTGCCCCCCCCTTTTTGATAGAAAGTGAAAGAAGGTGCTGGGTGGTGGTGCACTTGGTTGAGTGCGTGTTACAGTGAACAAGGGCCCATGCTAAAGCCCCTGGCCCCTACCTGCAAGTGTAAAGCTTTGCAAGTGGTGAAGTAGGATTTCAGGTATCTATCTCTCTCCCTCTCTATTTCCCCTTTCCCTCTCAATATCTGACTGTCTTTAACCAATAAATAAATAAAGATTAAAAAAAATGAAAGAGAGTGAAAGACAGAGAAAAAGGATACACCTGCAGCACTGCTTATGAAGCTTCCCCCCACAGGTGAGGCCTAGGAGCTTGAACCTGAGTCTTCATGCATGGTAACAAGTACATCCTACCAGGTGAACCACCACCTAGTTCCCCAGATATTATTTAATGAGCACTGTATACATGAAGGAAAGGCAAAATACATTCTTTGAGGGTCTTGCTGAGTCCTGATGAATCAGCCCAATTGGAACATTGTTGTTCAAAGTCAAAATGGTGAAATAAAAAGGCATATTCAACCACTTCAGAGTCCTCTCTTAAGACTCTAGAGTTTTCTGAGTTTTGTTTAAACATAAGTTACCTCAAACATCTCTATAATCATGGAGATAAGTGATGCCTTTGATGGCTTCATAGGCCTCTGAGAGTTGATGTTTACAGACCATGGCAAAAAGACAACATAGAATTCCCCACTCTCTTTTCCATGAGTGGTCTATAGAATTCACAATATAAATACAAGATGTAGCATTTGCATCATGAGATTTGCCAGTAAAATGAACTTCATGGTCTTTATTGTTCTCCATTTTTTAAAGTTCAGATCACTGTGATTTCACTCCATTATTCCATGGAGACTGAATAGAGAGACTAGTGACTTTGCCCTTAGTGATTGGTAGACTTTGCTGAGTCTTAAATTTCACAGTGCACATTTCTTAGTCCTTTCTCAATACACTTGCAGGTTGTTGTGGGATTTCTGAACTCTATAAGATAACACATCTAACTCTTAAAATCAGAAATGAAAAAAAAATTTTATCCAAAAAGTGTAAGTTAGATAATAAACAGGTTAATGTCTCAATCAAAATTTGAGACATTTTTCAAAAACTTAAATTTTCTAGGCTGGGTAACTAGGACTTCTTCGGTAGCCTATTCAGTAGTAATCACCATGCATTAAAATTTTTCATATTTCAGGAACATCTCAGTGAACAATAGCAGTATACTCCAATATAGTAAAACAACTGGTTTTTGTTTATATTGTCAAGAGTCAGAAAGTGCCAAGTATTCAGCTATCATGAACTGAATAGTTTTTAGTCTTATTATCAGGACACAGAGATTGACATCTTATGTATACTTGCTGGTGAGCTATCACTCTTAGCAAGCTCCTTATGGCTAACTGAAGACAAGAATAGAATCTACTCTAAGCACGTGCTGTTTGTGTTGAATGAGATAATGGATAGAAAATACGTACCTAGCATAATAATTCATAAAGTATCTGATAAAAGCAAATAATGTTCAGTAAAATTGAATCCTAAGAACTCAATAACTGAATGTCCTCACTTATTTTCCTATATTCTGTACGCCTATTGCCAATAGGTCACTCATAACAATAGGCCATTACCTTCTGCAGAATTCCAAAGAAGGATCTTGCTTTGAATCTGCAGTATCAGAAACATTTCATAGGGCAGAAATAGATAACATAATGGTTATGCAAAAAGACTCCTGTGACTGAGGCTCTGAAGTCCCAGGTTCAGTCCCCTGTACCACCATTAGCCAGAGTTGAGAAGTGCTCTGGTAAAAACAAACAACAACAACAACAAAAAAAAAACTTCATAGATGATACTGAGCAATTTTTGAGTAAATTATTAAAGACATAAATGACAAAGCTCTGTCACCAACTGATATTATAGACTGACATTGCAAACATTGAACAGCTGCATCTTACAGACATAAGTGTGGTGCAGGCTGTCGCTCCAGGTCCTCCGCCTACCCAGCCATTGGGGAGGAAGGTCAGAGCGGCCCCCTGGGAATCCTGGGGTGGCATGCATAGAGAGGAAAGAATCACGCCAGACTCATCCAGCTCCAGGAGAGGCCTCAGAGAAATAGGCAACTTGTTTATTGAGGGAGAAAGCAAGCAGATATACTTATTGCACAGGGAGAAGGTTAAGGTAATCATTAACCCAAACTAAGCAACATAATGCATAGTCACATTTTGACCTACAAACTGTTTGATCACAAGTCAAGAGTTACCATACAAGGTTTGATCAGAAGCTCACAATGCAATTTTCCCTGGGTGTAAATTATAGGCACTTCAGAGGAGGGGGAGTAGGGGGGCAGTTGAGTAACAGGAGTTGGCTGTGGTTTTCAAGTTTGGCCAAACACAATATACAGTTTAAGGGGAGAGAAGGGACATATGCAGAAATGTAGCTCCCTTCTGGAGAAGCCATCCATCATTAGTTCACATGGTTGGGGGAACCTCCTGCCATTGTCTCGACCTGGAGTGGGGGAGAGCCTAGGGTCAACCCACCTGGACTTCCTGGAGAGTAGGCCCACTCTCCAACAGTGTGGACCAACAACAGCAATAAAAAAAAGTTGAGTGCACACCTGGAACAGTAGTGTATAGACTAACCAGCATGGATGCTAGTTAAAAACAACCTGTCGGGGATGTACAGACTAAATATCAGCCCCAAACATAGTCCAAGTCAGACAGTTCTATTCACGTTACTTTTTCTTTTCTTTTTTTAGATCTTGCATTAATAAGCTTTCATATTGACACAAAAAATCATAAAATTGCCTCTTTGTTAACTCATCTTTGTCCCAGTTTTCGTGTGTGTGTGTGTGTCTGTGTGTGTGTAGGTCCACTTCAATTCTAGTTAGCTTAATTTTCCCCATAACTTTCATTTTTCTTCATTTTAAACCACCTTGCAGAGGAAATACTGATTTACATCATGTGCTGTCTGGTCTGTCACATGGGGACATTTCCACATCTCCCTAAGATATGCGTCAGCATCCTTCACCCACTACCACTTTGTCCTCCTCTGCCATGAGATATGGGGCCCCAGCTATCTTTCACATTCTTCACACCTCTCCTCTTTTGTGTTCTTCAATATGTTGAACTAGACCGGAGTTGACTCATGTTTCCCCTGTGTTTTACCTTGTTTTGTTAAGTTCCACCTATAAGGAAGATCATTCGATTCTTTTGGTTTATTTCACTTAACACAGTCCCCTCCAGTAGGAACCATGTCATAGTAACAGAGACGCTCTCATCTTTTCTGACAGCTGAGTGGTATTCCATTGCATATATAGACCACAGTGTCTTTAACCACTCTTCTGTCATTGGATACTTGGGTTGTTTCCAGTTTAGGGCACTTACAAATAGTGCTGTGATGGACAAAAGCATACCTTAGTGCTGTGATGGATAAAAGCATACAAAAGCATCCCATCAGTGTAAATAAATGTATAGTGACCAATTAAAGATAGACCCCTTTCTTCACGATAATTGTGATTTGACTAGGTTTTTGAAAGGAGACTCTATTTTATAGAATTTACTACCAACCACCACTTCCAAGTCACCTCTTATGTAAAAACAGATAATTGTTCTTCCCATTGGAGTGAGTTTCCTTTATGAAGTAGTTTTAGGCAGTTAGTGAATTAATGTAAATTCCCAGCCCAGAAGTCAAGACAATGGCTGAAGTGCTGGACTCAGAAGTGTGAGGTTCTGAGTTCAATTCCCAGAATTACATGTGCCAGATACTCTGTTTCTGATATTCTGATTATCTCTGTGTCATGAGCAAAACAGATAAATCTTTTATTATTTATTTATTTTCCCTTTTGTTGCCCTTGGTTTTTATTGTTGTTGTAGTTATGACTATTGTTGTTGTTACTGATGTTGTTGTTGTTGGATAGGACAGAGAGAAATGGAGAGAGGAGGGGAAGACAGAGGGAGAGAGAAAGATAGACACCTACAGACCTGCTTCTCTGCCTGTGAAGTGATTCCCTTGCAGGTGGGGAGCCGGGGGTCCTCAGTCCAGTCCTTGCACTTCGTGCCACATGAGCTTAACCCGCTGCAACTCAGATAACCCAACTCCTCAGATAAATCTTTTAAACAATAAATGTAAATGATAAAACCCTACATGTTTAAAAGAAATAAAATGAACCATGTATGATTTGCCCATTGTTCAAACTCACATTGTTCTCAAAACTCAGTGAAAATCAAAAGAGAACAGGCACTTCTGTCTTTCAATGGTCCCATGCTATGGACAAGAGGACATTCTGCTAGGAAAAATATTTTATCAGGTGCAATATTATTGCCTTCTGCAGTCAAATGCTCTACCACTGAGCTATACTACCAACACTATCACCTTCTGAAGGCAGGATAAAGATCTTTTCTGCAATTAACAAATGCAGACGATGCCCCCCTATAGGTCATATTCTGATGGTCTGTGACTTTACTGCTAGGTGATAAAGTCACAGGTGATTTCATATTTTTACTCAAGTAAATGCTGCCCCATTCTTCTGTGGACATCACATATTTGTAATAAAAAATGATTTTTGAAATGATCACTTAGCCAGCTTATGAAATGTATTATTAGGAATCACCAAAATAATCCAAAGCCAAATGCCTTTTCTCCACACTATGTAACACATTCGGGGTTGACCGGTGGATTCTTTCATCAAAACCTTTGATGACAACCAAGAATGAGAATGAGTGGATAGAATAAAACAAAACTCAAGAGACAAGTGAGTGAAGAGGAGGAGAAAAGTGGGTTATTGGTCTTCTTGTCCAATGGAAGGAGGTAGGACATTTGACTGCAGAAGGTAACAATACTGAACCTGATAAAATATTTTTCCTAGCAGAATGTCCTCTTTTTTTCTTTTTCTTTTTAAAAAGGAAACACAGACAGAAACCATAGGATAAGAGGGGTACAACTCCACACAATTCCCACCACCAGAACTCTGTATCTCATCCTCTCCCCTAATAGCTTTCCTATTCTTTATCCCTCTGGGAGTATGGACCAAGGGGCATTATGGGGTGCAGAAGGTGGAAGGTCTGGCTTCTGTAATTGCTTCCCCACTGAACATGGGCATTGACAGGTCGGTCCCTACTCTCAGCCTGTCTCTCTCTTTCCCTAGTAGAGAATGTTCCATCCTCTGAAGGGAGGCTGGACAACATATTCTATGCTACACCTGAAAAAGATGGGTTCTGAAATTGGGGCAACTTGGAACATTCCTACTCATGACCACAGAATGTGAGCTCAGACCTACAGATATGCAGAGGTCACATAGGCTCCTAAGCTGAATATGGGCCCCAGATCACATCAAATCGATGGGGTTTACAGTCAACAATATTTATACACCTTTCCCACATTTGGGAGCTACTCTCTTCCCTGATCCAGCTTTCTGGTTCTTTTTGCAGCCATAACATCATCTCCCCAGACAGAATGTCCTCTTGTCAATAGCCTGGGACCATTTAAAGACAGAGGTGTCTGTTCTTTTTTGAGTTTCACTGAGTTTTGAGAACAATATGAATTTGAATGATGGGCAAATTATACGCTGTTCATCTTATTTCTTTAAAACATGTAGGGTTTTTATCATTTATGTTTATTGCTTAAAAGATTTATCTGTTTACTGATGAGGCAAAGAGAATCAGAGTATCATAGAAACAAAGTATATGGCACATGGAATGACACCAGAGAAGCTACCATCTTACTCTCTAGGGTGCATAAACTGACATAAACTGGTACAGAGGAACTGTTCTAGAGATGTCGGTGAGAAATATGAGTGATGAATGAGTGAATGGATGAATAAATAAACACGTTGCCTCTGAGACAGCCAAACAGATCTGTCTCCTACACTGTCACCACTCTGAGCTCAGAAGGGAGTTTGGGGTCTGGCAAAAGACAAAATTGGGGTCTGGAAAGACAAAATCTCCAAGGAAGGGGGAAACTGTGCATCACGGTAGAATCTGCAGCTTGGTGGCTGAAAAGCAGTATGATGTACAGCAAATTGTGCAATAAACAGGCACCCAAAGGTAGGAATAGAGCAAATGAAACTAGGGAGTCTTCGTGTGAGAAGAAGCTAGGAAGACTATTTTAGGTATGTTCCAAGGGGTACATGACTTTGGTAATCTTTGCCTGAGCCTGATAGATTACTTGCAGGTAGACTAAAAATATTGTCTGGGATAGATAGTGTCAGAGTTGAGAATAGGACTAGAGAGTTGGATTAGGGCAGTACTCTCTCCCAAACATGAGGAAAGTATATGAACCATTAACTATTAACCCCATAAATCTGACCCAGGGCCCGTATCTATTCATATTTAACATAGGAGCCTATATAACCTCTGAGTCCCTATCGGTCTGAGCTCATAGTCCAGTGTCCCAGCTGGAGACATTCTAGGCTGTACTCATTTCAGAACCAGCCTTCCTCAAGTGGCAGAGAAGGATGACCCAGCCTCCCTTTGGAGAGTGAGGCAGTCCCTACCATTGCTGCTCTACAGTTAGGGCAAGGTCCTGGAGAGGCCCATAAGAGTGCTAATGAAGATATTCCTCATGGATATGACCAGTGATGTTGGAGAAAGGAATCTGTCAGAGGTCTAGGCCCATCATATCTGTGTGGGAATTCAAGGACTAGAGCCCCAGATGATGGAATGGCCTGGTACTGATTAAAAAAATTATCATTAAAATGTGCTGATCTCTTGCCCTATCCTGCTTTTGTAGTCCTTGCTTTATCTGACAAGGTTGTGACCTAACCAATGTGTCCTGGAACCTCACCTCACAGAGCTCTGCCCCACTAGGGAAAGATAGAAACAGTCTAGGGGTATGGAACCACCTGCCAATACTTAAGCCTAGCAAAGAAGTAATTACAGAAGCTAAAACTCCTACCTTCTGCACTCCATAGAGAATTTTGGTCCATACTCTCAAAGGGATAAAGAGTTGGGAAGCTTCCAATGGAAGGGTAGGACAGGAAATTCAGCTGTGTGGAATTGTACCCCTGTTATTGTACAATCTTGTTAATCATTATTAAATCACTAATAAAAGCTATTAAAAAAAAAGACAAGGAACACTGGCTCCAGGGGAAGCTTCAGAGGACTTGCTTCTCGATAGTGATTAAGAACTCAGACTATACTCGTAGGCTCCACTCTTCCTGTCAGAACCAGGCAAGAGTCAGGAACTCAGTGATCTGGAGAACTGAGCTACAGGTATCCTCACAGACTGTCCTTGAAGCTACAAACTAAAGCTGAAAGCAACAGGCAAATGGTCAAACATTTAATCAGTGATGGCAGTGGTGTTAGACCAGAGGCTGAAGCATAGAAAGCACAATCCTTGAAGTCCCTCCTACCCAACCTCATCTCACCCCCCAGCCTTGTCTTGCTAGAAGGAAGCAGTGGTTAGGCATCAAGGACCCAAAGAATATCTCACTGCATAACTCTCGACCTAAAAGTACCCTAAAGGTATATAGACCTGGGACCTCTGGAGGAAATGAAGGGAAAAGTCTGGGAGTGGGAGGGACCAGGTAGTGGCACACTTTACACACACATTACAGTGTGCAAAGGATTCAGGTTCAAGTCCCTTGTCCCTACCTGCAGGGGTAAAGCTTCACAAGTGTTCTATCTTCCTCTCTGTCTCCCTCTCCCCTTTCAATTTCTCTCAGTCTGGGAGTGAATCTGAGTAGAAGGGTCTTAAATTCTTTTATCTACTCCAAAAACAGAGCTCCATTAGAGATGCCCATGAGGGGGAAGGCTTCATGCAAATGAACTTTCTAGAGGGGGCCAGGGGCTGGGTTACCCAGTTGAGCACACATCTGTGTGTGTGTGTGTGTGTGTGTGTGTGTGTGTGTGTGTGTGTGTGTAGCCCTAGGTTAGATCCCCAGCCTTACACTGGGAGCACAATGAACAATACCAGGAGAGCTCCAGGAGACAGGGAACACTGCTATATATCTCTCCTCTCTGTATATCCATCCTCTCTCATTTTTTCTCTAAAATAATAATAATGATGATGATGATAATGAAGGAAACCAGGCGGTGACACACCTGGTTAAGTGCACACACTACAGTGCACAAGGACCCTGGTGCAAGTTCCTGGTATCCACCTACAAAGGGGAAGTGTCGTCAAAGTCCAGCTCACCAGTATGCCTGGCTAGCTTCGCCGGTGGGAGACAGAGACCAGGGACACACGGCTGAGCAGAGAAGCAGTATTTCTTTATTCACGAGCAAACAGTTCAAAAAACTAATCTAATCTAATCACAACCCAAATCTGTCCTCTTCTCTCTCCTCCCGCAGCAGAGTCAGGAACCCAGGAAGTACCTAGGATAGGGGGTGGGGAGAAGCAAGAAGCACGAAAAGGCAAAGACTAAACCAAAATCTCCCAGAGGCAGAGGGAGTGAGACCAAACCAATGTAACAGAATGACCATGTAAATAGACCACAAGGTCAAGCAATGTAACGGAAGGGATCCCAGAAGCAGAACTAGAAGCATGCCAACAGGGAAGCTTCATGAATGGTGAAGCAGGGCTACTGATGTTTCTCTGTCACTTTCCCTCTCTGTCTCTCCCTTCCTGCTCAATTATTTTTTGTCTCTATTCAGTAATAAATAAATATTCTTTTATTTTTTAAATATTTATTTATTTATTCTTTTTTGTTGCCCTTATTGTTTTATTACCATAATTATTATTGTTGTTGTTATTGATGTCATTGTTGTTGGATAGGACAGAGGGAAATGGAGAGAGGAGGAGAAGCTAGAGAGGAGGAGAGAAAGATAGATACCTGCAGGCCTGCTACACCACTTGTGAAGCAACTCCCCTGCAGGTGGGAAGCCAGGTACTTGAACCCAGATCCTTGTGCTGGTCTTTGTGCTTCGCGCCACCTGCATTTAACCCACTGCACTACCACCCAACTCCCATAAATAAGTATTTTTAAAGGGAGAGAAAATAATTAAAGTTTGGTCTGGGGAGGCCATTCAAGCCTGCGTGTCTGGTAAGCTGGTTTACTCTCCCAGCACCAGTGTTGGTTTTGCCACCAGGGTTATTATAGTTTCTTGCTTGCATAACAAATCCACTGTTCCTGATAGCCTTTTTCTTGCTTTTCTAATATAAGGAGAGAAATAGAGAGGTGTAAAAGGAGTGAGGAGGAGGGATGGAGGGAAGGAAGGAGAGAGAGAGACCTACAACACTGCCTCAACATTGGTCAAGCTTCCTCCCTGCAGGTGGTAACTGGGAACTTGGATCTTGAACTGGGGTTTTGTGCATGGTAAGTGATGCTCAGCCGGGTGTTTCACTGCTGTCTCACCATTTTTTTTTTAACCTTCATGGATAGGTAGGATGTGAGAAACAAAGAAAGGGAAAATACAGAGTAAAGCTTCCATTAGCCATAATCCAAGGGATCTAAAGAGGAAAGCAGGAAGGGCTTGAAAAGGCATTGGTGACCCAGTGTCCTATGAGGGAAGACAGTGACAGTGTAATGGGGAATGAGGTGGGCTGACAGCTACCATCCGTAGGTAAGGAACTGCACACAACTGATGACAAATGTCTTGCAAATCAACATTTCCCCAGTAGAGTGGCCTAAAATAAAAAATAGGTGGTAGATATATAGATAGATGATAGATAGATAGATAGATAGATAGATAGGAAGATAGAGGTACATACATATGCACCTTGTAGGGAGAAATAGCACTATTCTCAGAATACAAATAGACTCTTGAGGTATGGAGGAAGAGCCTTCCTTATTGATTATAGAGAATCCTAAAAAAAATAAAAAAGTAAAAAAAAAAAAATCAGACTTCACAGTCTCCGCAGCTATGCAGGCCCATGCCCACCTTAGGGTGCAGAGCAAATACAGCAGGGTGTTTAAGAGCTACTGAGAAGAACATGAGGCAGGTAGGGGAAACTGAGAGACCAGAGGCCAAAGGTCAACACAGCAACTTTGTTCATATGGGCGGTCAGCCCCAGAGTGCTTAGTGACTTCACAGAATAAGGAAGAAGACAGAGGGCAGAGCTCAGAAGGGGATTAGTCACTGTAGCTAAGGGGAAAGAAATGCCGGTTCTGATAAGTCTGGGAGATCCTGGGCCTTGGAGACCTGTGCCCAGTGGAGGGAGAGATGGAGCACAAGGGGCTGACACCTGTATTGTGAGGAATCTCCACAGCAAAAATTATTGGCAAACCCGAAGTTCCATTCTGACGACTCTGGAAGGCTGACTAACCATAATAATAACAGCAAGCCAAACTCAGACCCTAACCATAACACTAACCCTACACTAAGCCCAACACCATCCTAACGCCATCTTTAACAGTAAGCCCAACCACAACCATAACCAAAACCCAAATTCTAACCATAAATCAAAATCCTAAACCTAACACTAATGAAAACCCAACACAAACCATAATCAAACCTCAACAGAACACTAAACAAAAAACCTAAACCTTACAATAGCAACAACTAAACCAAATGCAAATAGAAAAATAAGGTAAAACTAACAATACTAACATAACCCCAAATGAACAAAAACATTAACCTAAGGTCAAACAAAACTTAAACCAAAGAACCCCACTCCACCCAACACAAATTAAAACAATCTCAACATCAACACAAACAACAAAGCAAAACCTAATGCAAACACATACAAACACATACCTTCACTTAGAGCCTTAAAGAAAGAAAACTCCAAAATAAACCCAGTCCAAAAAAAATACCAAACCAAACTCCAACTCAAAAACACAAACAAACCCTAATGCTAACACTAAACTCAACCATAGCAAAACCACAATTTAAATCACAAATCCAACTCTAACAATAACCTCAGCCCCAATGACATCATCCACACCAATCCTAAACATAGCCCCTGCCCTCACCCCAACCCCAGCCATAACCCTAACCACAACCACAAACTCAACCCCAGCCCTAACACTAATCACAACCACAAACCCAACCCCAACCCTAACCCTAAATCTAACCCCTAACCCCAGCCCCAGCCCTAACCCTAACCCTGACTGAGTATGTTGTTTTATAGCAGGTGACAATGCCCTGTCGAGATAACTCAGTGGAGGAGCATGTATGACTGAGGCCCCAGGTTTAATACCCCTGCACCACCGTATGTCAGAGTTGTGCAAGTGCTCTGCCCCCTCATATAAATATGTTGCTGATGAAGATGATGAGATGGTGGTGGTGGTGGTGGTGATATCAGAGAGAGAAAAAGTCTAGAACATGATGAGGCCCCCATGGTGACAGCTACAAGTCCTAGAGGAGCAGGACTTGTCATGTTCATGTCACCTTTTGGTGTGGGAGGGACTCCTCATACACCCATGGTCCCCATCTGTCCTTTGTCCTGCTAGTAGGATCCTGTACTTTCCACCACTAGCAGATCTTCCTCTCTGCCTCTGAGCTTCAGAGCCTGAGGCTGGATGGGGAAGGAGGAGGAGGGAGCACATCCCTTCAGGATTATGCTTAGAGAGGAGATACACATGCAGGTAGGAGAAGCATTTCAGACTCAGGCTCAGGAACTGCAAAGGTCTCTCTCTTCCCTCCTTTTTCCTAGACCAGCAATCTCCAGTCCACATTGATTATATACTCCTTTGAGACCAGGAAGAAACTGCTTCATCTCAAGAGAAATCAGCTGATAGATTCAGAAGGGAAAAAAAGCATCAACCATCAAATTCCTGCTAGAACAGTCAGATCAAAGGAGCAAGTTAACATGGATGTCATAGACTTTCCATGGGCGATGTGACTCCACTGAACAGGGAGACTCATATAACGAGATTTGGTGCAGTTGTATGTGAGAATATTATTTCCAAGGATTTAGGGTACATTTAATATTTAGGCTTTTCTTTATACTCAAATACCAGGAAAAATGTGTAAAGTGTAGTTACCCTTGAAATTGTAACTTTCATCACTCCAAATTTATTTTCTTTTATTTTATTTGATAGAAACAGGGGTTGGGTGGTGGCACACCTGGCTGAGCATACCTGTTACAATACACAAGGACCTGGGTTTGAGCCCCCAGTCCCCACCTGGCGGGGTATAGTAACTAAAAAATAAAAACTTCATACTTTGAACAAGGGATTTAAACAAATGGGAGGTTTATTACATCATGCATTATTTAGCTACAGTAAAATAGGCAAAGGGGCAAAGACAGGCTAGTCATGATGGCAGAAGCTATGAGTCTTTAAGATGAGTTACCACCACTTGGCTACACGTGTTCAGGAAGCAGCATGGTGGGTCCAGGGCAAAAGGAGAGCAGGCACCCAGAGCATGCGGAATAGAGAATAGAGAGCAGGAACTGGGACAGTGTCCTTTCTGGCCGACAGGAGCTTTAAAAGCTTCCACCGCACCCACAATCCCTTGTGAATTTGCATAAGTCAGTAGTATATTCGTAGGCTGACATCAGTCATATACTAATTAAGTCCCAAAGTCCATCACTTACATAGAAAGCTAGTTCCCAATACAGGAGGAAAGCTTTACAAGTAGCGAAGCAGGGCTGCGGGTATTTCTCTGTCTCTCTCCCTATCACCCCCTTCTCTCTCAATTTCTGGCTGTCTCTGTTCAATAAATAAATAAAGGTAGTATCAAAAAAATTGAAATAAAAGTATTAAGAAGTAGATGGTGGAGGAGGAGAAGGAGAAGGAAGAAGAAGGAGAAGGAGAAGAAACAGAGAGGCAGATAGAGAGAGTGAAAGAGACCGTCACACTCATGCTTCTTCAATGTGGTGGGCACCAGGCTCCACCATAGGTCACACAAACATGGCAAGGCAATGCACTACCCAAGTGAGCTATTTCACTGGCCCACCTCACTCCAGTTTGTGATGCAAGCACACATACAGGAGAACAGCAAGTCTCCTGTAAAACAGCATGTGATGTCATAGAGTCAAAGCGACTTGGTAGGCTGCCACTTCTTCCCTGCTTCTTTTGGAGACTGTGCCTTTTAGCCTCTGCTGCTGGAGGAACACATTTCATTTTAAAAATAAACATTATTGGGATTCGGGCAGTAGTGCAGCGGGTTAAGCGCAGGTGGCGCAAAGCAAGGACTGGCATAAAGATCCCGGTTCGAGCCCCCAACTCCCCACCTGCAGGTGAGTTGCTTCACAAGTGGTTAAGTAGGTCTACAGGTGTTTATCTTTCTCTCCCCCTCTCTATCTTCCCCCTCCTCTCTCCATTTCTCTCTGTCCTATCCAACAACAATGACATCAATAATAACTACAATAATAAAACAAGGGCAACAAAAGGGAATAAATAAATAAATTTAAAATAAATAAATAAATAAACATTATTGTTGTTACTGGGGTGTTTTATTTTTGTTTTTGTATTTATATCAACTCACCCATGTCTTGATCATTGCCTATGTATATATGTATGTGTATGTGTATATGTATTTTTTCCGATGCCATAGCTCAACTTTTTGTGCGGCTAAAATGGCTGGAACACTTTTTTTCTGTTGTTCTTGTTTTTTCCTATCATCAAGCATTCTGACTCCTGCTTTCAGCACCTGATAATAAATGAAGACTTTTTCCACAGTGGACCTCTTATAACCATGGCAATTCCATCAGTGGCTAATGGCCACATTGCAAAAAGATGCTTTTCAAATGGGCACCTTCTCACCCAGCCATAGTGCAAGTATCTTAAGCAAATGTTTGCTTCATCATGCACTTTGGGGACCACTTTTTAAACATACCTATATGCCAAGAGAGTTGAGAGGAAACTATAAGTATAAAGAAGAGGGACAGCTTATAATCCTAGCATGAAAGTGAAGAAAGCTGCTGACACCTTGGCACCATTAAGGCTGAATTTTCACTGTTCTCAGAAGTCAAAGCAAGGTGATGATGATTACTTCATGGGAGTTGGAGAATTATTAGGATAATTTCTATTTTCACTACCACCTACCCCTGTCAGGAGGGACTTCTGAAGTGTTTGCTTTAGATTTCATAATCCTTGTGTCTCTGAACGGTTGACTACTTTTAGGCAACACAGGTCTGTGTATATGCTATCATGTTATTTCCACAAGATGAATACCTTTGGGTGTAGCCAATAAAGCACACACATTCCCAGCCCCACCCAGGGGAGGAAACCATCAGCTGTCGATCAGCTGCAGGTGTCTCTCCTTCCTCTCCCTCTCTCTCCCTATCTCTCTATTTTTATTTTTATTATTTATTGGTTTTATTAGCGATTCAATATTAATTTACAAAATTACATGTCAACAGGGGTATAATTCCACACCGCTCCCACCACCAGAGTTCTGAATCCCTAATCCTTCCATTGCAAGCCATTACAGTTCTCCCAAGGTTGCAGACATAGGTTAACTATCATCTCTACAACTACCTGTCTACATACATAATTGCCCCTTTTTCTTCCATATCCGGTCCTCTCTTTTCCTCCAAGCCACACATTACTACATCCAAATATCTCTCCTCTTTTCATTCTCTCTCTGGGTACTGATGGAGCTGAAGTTCAAAGCCCTCTTATCCTCTTCCTCCTATCACTTCTCCCACACTGAGAATGTGAATCAAATATGTTTTTGGAGTACCAAAGGTAGGAATTCTGACTTCTTTAATTGCTACTCCACTGGACTTGGTAGGTTCATCCATACCCACAGCCTCTTTCTATCTTTCCCTAGTAGGGTAAGGCTCTGGAGAGGTGAGGTTCCAGGACATATTGGTGAGGTTGTCTTCCCAGGATGACATCATGGTAGTGTCTGAAATTTGGTGTCTGAAAGGCGGCAGGATATAAAGTGAGACTAAATTTTTAATGAGCAGGAACCAAAAAGTATGAACAACACAAATGAGATTAGGGATCTTAGGGTGGAAGAAAGCTAGGAAGTCCATTTTAGGCATGTTTATAAGGACAACTATGGTAGTTTTTGCTTGGGTTTGATAGCTAGCATGAAGCCAGATAAAAACATTGTCTGAGAAAATGATATCATAGCAAAGGGCTAGAAAATTGGATTAGGGCCGAGAGTAGCTCCCATTCTTGAAAATATTCTGTTTTCTCTTTATTGCTCAATATCTACATAAACAGAAAAATAAACTTTCATTCACACATGCAAGTGTGAATGTCTCATACCAGAAATCAAGGAGCAAACTGTTTTCTTTTCTTGCTTTCTCTTTTCTCCCTTACTTTTTTAAAATTCTTTCTTTCTTTCTTTCTTTCTTTTTTTTTTGATAAATGTGAGTTTCTTTTTGAACCATTTTATGGGGGGGCAGGCGGTAGTGGATTACAGGACAATTGTTACCACATGGGCACAGTCTCTTCTATCTTTCATTGGCACCAAGTGCCAGGTGCCAAGTCCCAGAAGTAGCTCTAGTGGAAACACACACACACACTTATGTGCGCACACACACACACACACACACACACACACACACACATGTGCAGACACACACACACACACATGTGCAGACACACACACACACACACACACACACCTTGCTCTCCCCCAAGCCCTCAGCAGAATATCCATATGTTTGCATCCCTGAAGGGCCCAAATCACAGGGTTCCCTGCCTGATCCCTAAGCTCTAAACACAGTGTGCCAAATGCCTTGACTGTATGGTGGAATAAAACTATCAACACTTCCTAGCAGCATTCTGATCAGAAAAAAAATAAGTCATAAAATTTGATGATATGCATAAGATCATCTCTTTTCACCATAGAAATCATAGACTCTTCCCTGTACAATGACAGCTGAAATCACAGGGCATGATGCTTCCCTTGTCCACTAATTCCCCACATTTCCCCCGAGGGATCAACTTGGGCAAGACAATCACCAACAGCCAAGTTCATAGACTGTGGGTGGAACAGTGATAAATAAGTTGTCATCCTTCTGCACCTCCAAAATAATTTTGGTCCATACCCCCAGAGTGGGAGAAATGATAAGGAGAAAGTGACCGGAGGGCTCTGAACCCCAACTCCATCAGGACCAGGAGAGAGAAGAGGAAAAATGATAAGTATATGTGTCATTCGGAAAGGAAGGTAAGATGGAACCTTAAAGGGGGGGGATATATGCAAATATAGACAAGGCAGTTGTAGAAATAATAGTTAACCCATATCTGTATCCTGAACTCTGGTGGTGGAAATGGTAGAAAGTTGTACTCCTGTTACCTTGTGATTTTGTAAATCAATATTGAATCTCTAAGAAAAAGAAAAAACAAGTAAAGGTGTCAGAATGTTGCATAGGGAGCTGCCAATCTTTCTAAGAGACAGACTTCATAGAAAGGTTCCACGGGAAACCTTGAAAAACCATTCATTTTTTGCCCTGACACAGAAATTTTCATCTCTTGGAAGGTGCCCAAACACATCTGAAGCTTTTAGTAAAAATATATTTAGGTGGCTTCAAGAGCAACACGGGCATAAATACAGAAGTCTTTGCCACCAACTCATTTTGAAGTAAATACAGTCACTGGAGCACAATGGCACTGCAACATGCAGGTGTGAGAATAACTTCTGGAGAGAGCAGTAAAGTCTGAGCAAATGAAAGACTCCTGTCTGTCACCAAGATGCATTATCCATCCAACTGCAAGCGCAGTTGTCAAGGCGGAACCCGGGACTGCTGGCTTACACAGAGAAGCTGTAAAACGAATAATACTGTTCTCTGAGCAAACCAAAGTACAAAGCCACCATTTTTTTAAATGTAGGATTAACAATGGGTTATAAGACTGTAAGATTACAGTGTCTCATTCCACACGGTCCCCACCAACAAAGTTCTCCCCCCACCCTCCCCCACAATAACCACCACAGTTCTCACAAAATCTTAGAAACAGTTTGTTTAAGTCTTCTGGGTTTTTTGCAAGTTTATGTGTTTCAGTTCTCTAGATTCTACATATGAGTGAAGCCATCTGGTAGTTGTCTTTCATCTCTTTACTTATTTCACTAAGCATCATCACCTCCAGTTTCATCCATTTTGTCCCATAGGACACAATAATGTTTTTTTTATTGCAGAGTAGCATTCCACGGAGTTTATATTCCATAACTGGTTTTTTAAATTCCAATAATACAGGATAATTTATGTTAAAAGAAATTTTAAAAGTCTTATTAATTGTTTAATATTGATTTACAAAATTATAAGATAATGGATATAATTCTGTGCTGTTCCTGCCACCGGAGTTCCGAATCCCCATTCCCTCCATTGGAAGCTACAGCAATTCTCTTAAGGTTGCAGACATGGGTTAACTATTATTTCTACAACTATCTGTATGTATTTGTATATATTTTACCTTTTCTTTCCTTATGTTCCCATCTTTTCTTCTTTTCTTTTTTATTTATTTATATTTATTTTTATTTTTATTTATTTATAAAAAGGAAACATTGACAAAACCATAGGATAAAAAGGGTACAACTCCACACAATTCCCGCCATCAGAACTCTGTATCCCATCCCCTCCCCCGACAGCTTTCCTATTCTTTAACCCTCTGGGAGTATGGACCTCTGTGATGCAGAAGGTTGAAAGTCTGACTTCTGTAATTGCTTCCTGGCTGAACCTGGGCATTGACAGGTGGATTAATACTCCCAGCCTGCCTCTCTCTTTCCATAGTGGGGTGGGGTTCTGGGGAATCAGAGATCCAGGACACATTGGTGGGATTGTCTGTCCAGGGAAGTCTGGTTGGCATCATGCGAGCGTCTGGAACCTAGTGGCTGAAAAGAGAGTTAACATATAAAGCCAAACAAATTGTTGACTAATCATGAACCTAAAGGCTGGAATAGTACAAATGAAGAATTGGCGGGGGGGGGGGGGGGTCTCTGTTTTGTAGGTAGCTAGTAGGCCTATTTTAATTCTATTCCAAAGGGCCTGTGGCTATACTAGTTTTTTTTTTTTTCCTGAGCCTGAAATCTGATATTCAAGTGGATCCAAGTTATTGTTGACTGTAAACAACCATCAATTTGATGTGATCTGGGGCCCATATTCAGCTTAGGAGCCTATGTGACCTCTTCATCCTGTAAATAACCCCATCCAAAAATGGGCAGAGGTTCTCTTCCTTTCTAAGTCATATCTACACTTATAACTACATTCAAATGTCCTTTTCTATTTCTTCTTCTCTCTCTAGGTCCTGATGGAGTTGCAGTTCAGAACCCTCTGGTCATTTTCCCCCTATCACTTCTCCCCCTCTGGGGGTATGGGCCAGAACTCTTTATGGGGTTCAAAAAGTGGAAAGTCTGGGTTCTGTAATTGCTTCTGCTGGGCATTGGCATGGACAGGTGGATCAATATCCCCAGCCTATTTCTGTCATTCCCTAGTTGTGTAGGGCTCTGGGGAGGTGGGATTCTGGGACATATTGCTGAGGCCGTCTGCCCAGGGAAGTCAGGGTGGTATCATGGTAGCCTCTGCAACTTGGTGTCTAACAGTAAATTCTTAAATTGCATAAGAATAATACACAAGCAATAGCCTCAAGTTCAGGAACCATGAAAGTTATTTTGTAGAGGAAAAAGGATGTTACTAACCATTCACCTGACAAGGCTCTGGGCTCAAAATTCTGTTGCCTCATGAAGATGCACAGTCATGTCCCTTGGGGTCACAGGAATCATCTCCTTTTCCAAGATGACCTCATGGGTTTCTGTACCAGGGAAATGGGGAAACAGCATCTGGAGACTAGCATGCTCTAGCATTCATGCAATAGTAGAACTGCCTTATGACACATTTCTTGTAACACTCCAGACCTTTGGCAACATTATTTATGTTTGACGTGATGACATGCATCACGCCAAAGGAATGGGGACTCTCAGAAGCAGGGACAGAAATGAACCTGGTGCAACCAGTAACTGCTTTTCAAGTGAGGGGCTACTGCCTTCATCAGCACATAAAGTCATGTGACCTGAGATACTTTGGGTGGCACCTCTTCTACTCTGGTGATTTGGTTAAACCCAGTCCAGGGTGGGACACTCCATCCTCACCATAGGCACAGACCCATTTACATCCCTACAAAACATCTGGTTTACCTATTGGCTGCCATCTTTCTTGGGAAGATGATTTCAAAGCAGGTTTTCACTCCTGGATTTGGTCTCTGGCTTAACTAATTCTGAGAAAGAAACAAGGTTGGGGAAAAATGAGAAAAGACACAAGGTAGGGCCAGGTGGTGATGCACCTGGTTAAGTGCACACATTATAGTGTGCAAGGACCCACATTCAAACCCCTGACCCCTACCTGCAAGTGGAAAGCTTCATGAGTGGTAAAGCAGGGCTGCAGGTGTCTCTCTGTCTCTTTTCCTCTCAATCTCCCCACCCCTCTCTGTCTGACAATTCCTCTTTGTCTCTACCCAAAAACAAGTAAATAAAGAATTTTTAGAAAAGATCTTCTCAGTGTATTGCACCAAAGTAAAAGACCTGGGGGTGGGGCTGGTCCAGTTCCTGGAACATGATGGTAGAGAAGGACCTAGAGGGGGTTAGACTATTAGGTGGAAAACTGGGAGATGTTACACATGTACAAACTTCTGTATTTTACTGTTGACTGTAAACCATTAATACCCCCCACAAAGAAAAAAAAGTCATAAAAAAGTCACAAGGTATTTCAGAATTCATAACAATTTTTCTGTGGCTTGGGAGGTGGTGTGGTGGATAAAGCGATGAACTCTCAAGCACAAGATGCTGAGTTTGACCCCGGTATTGCATGTGTCAGAGTGACGCTTTCTGGTTCTCTCTCTCACTCACAACTGATTTTTTACAAAATTTTTTAGTTTCTATTTGGCATGAAATCATTATTCAAAACCAATTAATATGATTGTTAAGGAAGAGATTTCCACAGGGTATAGACAACTAGTTGGCACTACTGAGTGATTTGTGGCATGGTGCATCTCGGTGGTCTGACCAAAATGGAAGGTCTACACAGTCAGAATAGGGCAGGATAAGGAAGTTACTCTGTGAAAGAGTTGTTGGTTTATGATGTGGAAAGGAACCGAAGTTGAAGATGAGAGTATTCAACTGTACTGTAAACCACGAGTACTCCTAATAAAACGAGAGAGAGAGAGAGAGAGAGAGAGAGAGAGAGAGAGAGAGAGAGTTATTTTGCTGACTAGAGAGGTGGCTCTGCTATTAGAGCAGGTCTTGCATGTGTGAGGCCCTGAGGTTTGATCACTGGGGCCACATACACCAAGAGAGATGCCCTGCCTTATCTATCTGTCTCTGTCTCTCTGTCTCTCTCTTTCTCTCTCTCTCTCTCTCTCTCTCTCTCTCTCTCTCATACACACAAGATAAGTAAGTGAACCTTCATCTGCAAGCACTCTCTGGAGGGCAGGGAAAAGTACCCCAATTGGTCCTTTCGTCTGGGGCCAGTTAAGATGGTGTTCCTGGGATGGGGTGACTGTGGACCAGTTAGACATGAAAGCTGGGTCTGATACCAGGTGCTGGGCACAAGATTCCCACCAGGGCCCAAGGTTTCCTTCTTTACTAATAGACATAAATTTATCATTTGGAGACGGCATATTCCTTTCCATCCTTGGCGAGGCTATTTCATTTGCTTAATCTACTGATCTAAGTGACTCACAGGCTTGATGATTTTGTTCATTGTAATTATTCTAATTAGTCAACTGTTTCTCACTTGAATATTCCCTGAGAAATTAATTTTCTGTAATCAAAGTAAGTGTTTACAAGGATTGGCAAAAGTCGCACATTGCTTTTATTTTTTTGGTTGCTGCTGTTTGTGGCACTAAGGAATGAGGCCAGAGACTCAAATGTGCATGGTACCAGCCCTGAGTGTCTCTTGAGGTGACATTTTCCATTTTGTTATATTTAAGGAGGAGAAAGGGAAACACAGGGTGGGCGGACAGGGGAGAAGGAGAGACAATCCAGCACCACTTCTCCATTCATGGAACTCCCCTGCCTGGTACTATCCAAGGTGATTACATATAGTGTCAGGATTTGAACCTGGGGCCTAAAATGTGGGAATGTGCCCACTCTGTGAGCTGAGCTATCCCCTCACCCCAGGGCACAAGATGGGAGAGATTACTTTTTCACTCTTACTTGATCTGTGTTATGAAAAACAAAAGTTTATCCTTATCATATAACATCTACTAAAGGTTTCTAAGACTTACTTCAATCATAACCTGACATCATTCAGAACTGGTCATGACACTTTTTTTCCTACCCCCCAGTCATGATACTTTTTGAAAGTAGTAGTCAAAGTCCTGTTACTATACTGAACTACAGTTGGAGGCTGTAGTTTGAAAACACATGAAATTTAATTTGAGGATGAATGTTTCACTTTGGAGTAATGTTTGCCATGTTTTAAAATAACAACATTTTTTCTTTATTTAATTGTCTTTATTTATTTTGTGGAAAACACAGTAAGAAATCAAGCGGGAAGGGGGAGATAGGGAAAAAAACATACCTCTCCAGAGACCTATCCCTCTAGGGAAAGAGAAAAGACTGGGGTATGGATCTACTTGCCGACACCATGTCCAATGGAGAAGCATTTATAAAAGCCAAAACTCTTACTTTCTGCACCCCCAAAACAATTTTGATCCGTACTCCCAGTGATAGGAGTAAAGAGGATAAAAAAGCTTTGCACTCCAGCTCCATCAGGACCTGGAGAGAAAGGAAAAAAGGAAGGAATATATGGATGTAGTAATAGGGTCATGAGTGCCTTGGAGGGGAAAAGAGTATGGGACTTAGAAGAAAAAGTGGATAATTATGTACAAATGTAGAAGACAGAGATGATAGTTAACCTATGTCTACAACCTTGGGAGAACTGTGGTGGCTTGCAATGGAGGACGTGGTGATTCAGAACTCTGGTGGTAGGAATGGTGTGGAATTATATCCCTATTGATATGTAATTTTGTAAATCAATATTAACTCACTAATAAAAAATTTGAAAAGGGAGAAACACCTGCAATACTTCTTCACCACTTTTATAAAAAGAAATTGTTTCTTTTTATTTATTTTTTGGACAGAGACAGAGAGAAATTGAGAGGAGAGGCAGAGATAGAGAGGGACAGAGACAGAGAGAAATTGAGAGGAGAGATAGAGATAGAGAGGGACAGAGATGGAGAGACAGCAGTGGCCCTGCTTCACCACTCATGAAGCTTTCCCCCTGCAGGTGGGGAGTGTGGGCTTGAACCCAGGTCCTTGCACACTGTAATATGTGTGCTCAACCAGTTGTGCTACCACCCATCCCCCAGTAGTAATGCTTTTCTTCCATCCTACATTTAGTTTGACTGTAGAAGCATTTTTTAAGCATTGTCATTCTATATATATATTTTTTTCTTTATTGGGGGATTAGTGATTTATAGTCAACAGTAAAACACAGTAGTTGTTACATATTTAACATTTCTCAGTTTTCCACATTTCCATTCAACCCCCTCTAGGTCCTCCTCAGCCATGATGTCCAGGACCTGAACTCTCCTCCCACCCCATAATCCTTTACTTTGCTGCAATACACCAAGCCCAGTACAAGCTCTGCTTAGTGTTTCCCTTCTATTTTTTTTTAAGAGCCAAAATACTGGGTTGGGGAAATTGTATCGTCATTATGCAAAAAATGTTCACACTTGAGACTCCAAGACAGAGCTGAGCCATGAATGACCTGGTTAAAAAAAAATGGAATACCTTTCTAACACATATGTCTGAATATATACCTATAAGCATATATATATATGTGTGTGTGCATATGTATCTATACATCTATGCGTATGTAGACACATCTTTATATATACACCCACCTGCATGCCTTTGACAGGCATCCAGGTGGCACAGACAGAGATGTATAGGTGATTTAGATAAAGGTAGAGATGGGTATAGAGAAATCCCCTGATCTCTGGAATTCTCCTGAACCATCAAATGCCTTCATTATAGACTTTACAGATCACTGGGCTGAGTCAGGCTTCCCAGTTATAGAATTCATGTGTGTGGTCTTCCATTAATGCCACTGTCCCCACTAGTACAGGCCATGTGCACAGGGATCTCCTCCAGCTGTGGTTGTTGTTAACCCCAGCATTGTACTGGGACTGGAGTCACCTGTTCAATAATTGTATAGAGATGGGAAGTCATGATACCTATGACACTTCAACAAAGTGGATTTCTCCCTTTGACTTGATTTTCCTCTTTTCAGCAGGGCTGCTCACCTTATGCACAAAAACTGCTAAACATGTCATTTATTTCAAGTACAGTGCCCTTTGCAAAAATGTTTCTAAGCCAGCTGTATGAATTATCACCATGGAAAATTTCATCTAGGGGCTGGGGACATAGCTTAGTGAGGCTCTGATGTCCCTAGCCCCATTATAACCCAGAGCTCAGCAGGACTCTGATATCTCTCTCTGTCTCTCTGTCTCTCTCTCTGTCCCTCTGTGTGTATGTGTCTTACTAAAATAAATAAAATACTTTTTAAAAAAGAAAGTTGCATCTATTAAGTGACAAAAATAAAAATAGAGGGGAAGAGGAGGGAAGGGACAGGACCAAAAAGTTTCCATGAACTATATGGAAGAATCAAGTTTTGGAAAACAAACCTCTTTGCACCACTTCAGGAGACAACTTGGCAAGCTGGTGGGGGGGGGGGGCAGTTGTGAACATTCTAGAGTCTCTTCTGTCAGAGAGAAAAAATGCCCAAAGGTGCATATCATCATAGGAATCTATGCCCAAATCTTACTGACAGGCTGCACCTGAGGTAGCAGATCTTCTTCCCTCTGAGAGTTTGGCCAGTGTTCACTGCACTGAGCTATTAGCCCAGCCAGTGGCTCTACTGTGTGGGGCCACCAGTAACACTTCTTACAAAGGAGCTGGCAGAGATGAGGGGACAGGGTGAGGAGGGCACAGAATTCTTATTTTTTGAGTTTTGGTTTTTGTGTGTGTGTTTGTTTAAGAAAAAGCCCTAAGGAAAGCATAGATCATGGTTATAATATATCATATATCACTGCAGTTGTCAGAAAGCCTTACCAAATAAGGAGTATTCAGTAACAGAGTAGCTGTGAAGCTTCAGGGGAAGACTTGATCCCAGGTCAAAGAGCTACATTTGTCCTGAGGATCTTCTTCATTCTGGTATATTCCAGTAGATAGGGTGAGGCAGTGAATGGTAGGAGCACATCTTTGATTTTTTCTTTTTCCAGAGAGAGATTCGACCATGACTCAAAGTACTACCTCTGGGACAGGGGGAAGACAACATAATGGTGATGCAAAGAGACTCTCATGCCTGAGGCTCTGAAGATCCAGGTTCAGTCCCCTGCACCACAGTAAGCCAGAGTTGAGCAGTGCTATAATTTAGGGGTGAGGGTGGGGAGTTTCATAAATAACCTTTAAATAAAGAGGAATAAAGGGGAAATGACATGTGATGGGGAGACAGCACAGTGATTCTGCCAAAAGAGTCTCATGGCTGAGGCTCTGAGGTCTCAAATTCAATCCCTAGTCCCAATGACTCTCTTCATTTTAGTATATTCTGAGAGGTCAGGGAAAACAGTTGAATAAGGATCAGGGGACACCAGTCTGTGTGTGTGTGTGAGAGAGAGAGAGAGACAGAGAGACAGAGAGACAGAGAGATTGTTGAGATTTAAATTCCACTTCAGTTCTTTGGTGCTGAGTTACAAGACAGCTTATCAGAGTTTCACAGTCTAGAAGGCAAATAATCATTACTACTCGAAGGTATTGATCAGGAGCAGACAGGGAAAAGTATTGCAGGCATCATTTAGCCAGGAGGAGGTGGAAGTGCCATGACTAACAGGTCAACAGTCATCACTGGTTTTCTTGCTTTGCAGAGCTGGCCTGTCAATCATCTGTCTTCTATTTTTTTTCAAGTTTATGCATGAGGGGGAGTAGTAAGAACCCCCCTGAAGTGATGAAAAAGGGAAATCAAGCTCCCTTCTCCCACCAGCTTCCCTGCATCCTGCTCTCTTATCTTCTGCCCATAGCCTTTCTCTGTGTCTCACATAAAACCTCATGTCAGATGCTTCCTTTTTCCTAACACAACCTCTGAGCACTTTTGCCAAAGTAACCATCCCCTTCTACAGAAATCATGATTCCTTTTTGTATTTTTGTTATTGTGTTGCTGCTATTGTTGATTTATATAGAGACAGAAAGGCAGAGAAGCAGAGGGACTGAGAGAGCCCACAGCACCAAAGCTTCCTTCAATACAGTGGAGGCTGGGCTGGAGCCTGGGTCATGTACACGGCAAAGAAGTACACTGTCCAAGTGAGCTATTCCTCTGGCCCAGTAATGATGCTTTTTTCTTAATGTTTTATTGTGTTTATTTGTTTATTGGATAGAGACAGCCAGAAATTGAGAGGGGTTGGGGAGATAGAGAGGGAGAAAGACAGAGAGACACCTGCAGTCCTGCTTCACCACTCCTGAAGCTTTCCCCCTGCAGGTGGGCACAGAGACAGGGGGCATCTCAAACCCAGGTCCTTATGTCACCACCTGGCCCAGTCCCCCAGTAATGATTCTTTAAGTAGCCTATGCATGTCTGTCGTATGGCCTTTTCCTCCCCCTCCCCCAACCTACAGCAAAAATTTAACAAAGCAAAAAAAAAAAAAAAAAAACTAGTCTGTAGCTGTGTGACCTTCCACAGACTATTTCATTTCTCCATGTCTGGGTGTCTAAATATGTGTAGAAACTGGGACCAAGTTTCTCAGGTTTCTCAGAGCCTTGTGGAGGTGAGTTACCTAAGTGACTGTAGCTGGAACACTGCAGGTAGACACTCTGTTGCTTTCTGGCCTGCTGCCACCTGCTGGCTACATGCTGCACAGCCTCCCTTCCTCAGGCAGCACATGGCCTGAGCTCGTCCTTCCAGGTCCCTACAGGTGGGATAACAAAGGAACTCAAATAAACCTCACCTCTCCAGAGTCCTACCCCACTAGGGAAAGACAGAAACAAGCTGTGGGTGTGAATCCACCTGCCAACACCCATGTCCAGGCAGATAAACAATAACAGAAGCCAGAACTCCCACCTTCTGCACCCATAAAGAAGTTTGGTTCCTACTCCCAGAGGGATAAAGAATATGACTTTGGGTCCATACTCCCAACGGGATAAAGAATAGGAAAGCTATCAGGGTAGGGGATGGGATACAGAGATCTGGTGGTTGGAATTGTGTGGAGTTGTACCCCTCTTATCCTATGGTTTTGTTAATGTCTCCTTTTTTAAATAAAAAAAATTTAAAAAAAGAAAGAAAGAAAAAGAATAGGGAAGTTTCCAGTGAAGGGGATGGGACATGGAACTCTGGTGGTGAGAACTGTGGAATTGTACCCCTGTTATCTTACCATCTTGTTAATCATTATCAAATAACTAATAAAAAAAGAAGAAAAAGAAAAAAAGGCCAGTACTAGATTTCACATGATGTTTATTCTCCTGCAGGACTGGAGTGGGCTTGAGTGGGGTAGGGGGGAAGCAGTAATGAAGTAATGTAATCAGTTTCAATGTCAAGAAATTTTATTTCTGTATATTAAGTATACAGATTACCAAGCCCATGGACCTGAGTTCAAGCTCCTGGTCCCCACCTGCAAAGAGAAGCTTCACAAGTGACAGAGCAGGTCTGCAGATGTCTCTCCTGCTTCTCTCCCTGTCTATCTCTCCCTCCCCTCTCAATTTCTCTCTGTCCTATCAAATAAATATGTGTTTATAATATCTATACATATATTATGTTATATAATAAATACAATAAAATATAAAGATGCTATATGTTCTATATAATAAATATATGTATGTAAAACATATATATAGATAGATAGAAATATATATATTCTAAGGTGCCATTCCAGAGCTAATAAGTTGATCTCTGTTTTGTAGTCAGAGAAAAGCAGGTGATTGTGATGATCACTTGGGGATACATAATTAGGTATATACTTTCTATTTTAATATTTTTTTAATGAGGGGAAGAAAGGAGAGAGAGAGAGAGACCAGAGCCCTACTCAACTTTGGCATATGGTGGTGTTGGGGATTGAACCTGAAACCTGGGAGCCTTAGGCATAGAAGGTTTTTACATAACCACCGTGCTGTCTCCCCAGCCCAGGATAAATGCTTTCTGCCCAAAGCTAACCTTGATCAGACACAGGCACCCTTTTCTGAATTAAGACAGAAGGAAGGGTGATGCCTATGCCTGACAAGGGCCAAGGTTTCATCCCCAGCAGTGCCATAAGCCAGAAATGAGCAGGGCTCTAGTAGAGAGAGAGAGAGAGAGAGAAGGCCAGGCCATGGCACACCCAATTAAGCACACATACAAAAGTGGAAATTATAAAGTACAAAGTACAAGGACTTGCACAAGGATCAGGGTTTGAGCCCCCGATTCCCACCTGCAGGACGGGAAGCTTTGTGAATGGCAAAGCAAGTCTGCAGGTGTCTGTCTTCCACTCTCCCTCTCTATCTCAATTTCTCTTTGTCCTACCCTATAAAATGGAAAAAGTGGCCGCCAAAAGCAATGGATTAGTAGTGCTGGCATGGAGCCCCAGAGATAACACCAGAGGCAAAAAAAAAAAAAAAAAGAAAGGGAGCGGGTAAGGAGAGAGGAAAAAAGACAACCTGAGTGTGTTTTTTTCCCCAGATCATTTTATTGAGAAGTAGGGTGGGTGTGTAATGATTTACAATGTAGTTGTTGACACGGTATAATTTTTCACCTCCTTGTGAGAGGTGTCTGTCCCTCACTCCCAGCCCCTGTCCGGGTGTTCAGTCTTGATCAAGGAGTGAATGAGATCCTCTGTTGAGAATGGAACAGGCAGAAGTAGAATTCGGGCTCCAAAAATATGGAAAGGGTCATGTAAATTTCTTTATTACTATTATTATCCTTATTTGGATAGAGACAGCCAGAAATTGAGGGGGAGATAGAGAAGGGAAGACAAAGAGAAACACCTGCAGCCCTGCTTCACCACTTGCAAAGCTTTCCCCCTATAGACCCCCAACCCAGGGCTTGAACTCTGTTGTAACGTGTGCTCTCAACCAGATGAGCCACTGCCTGGCCCTAAGAATTTCTAAGACTAGTCATGGGGTCAACTCAGACTGAGGGCGCAAGTTCTTCAGTGTGTTTTGCAGAAATTCCCCAGTCCAGGGGACATCTGAGCTAAAGTCGTGCTCATCAAGCCACCCCTGCCACCCCCCACCAAAGCTCTTGTGTGTGGGCATCATGCAGAAAGGTCAGTGTCAGCATCACTCACAGGAGAAAATGCAGTTGGCAGCCTTTTGCCTCTTCTGCCCAGTGTCACATTTAAATCTAGGTCTTGAGACCTTTCTAGTCGTCTAAGTCTCATCAACACAAATCAGACAATGGAGTGATCAGCCCACTGTGTTCCCCACAGCCCTGTGGCTGCCATCTGTGTGACTGCATTTCTCTGAGGTTAGAGGAAAACACCATCATTTGGCTTTCCATGTAATTTCCTTTCTGGGCCAGTGGCCTCTTTTCCTTCTCATTCTTCCACAGCCTGTTCTCAGGGTTTTTGTTTGCTTGTTTTTGTTTAATGATTTAATAATGAACAACAAGACTTTAAGGTAGCAGGGGGACAATTCCATACAGTTCCCACCACAAGAGTTCCCTTTTTCATCTCCTCCATTGGAATCTTCCCTATTCTTTATCCCTCTGGGAATATGGACCTAAATTCTTTATGGGATCAGAAGGTGGAAAATCTGGCTTCTGTCATTGTTTCTCCACTGGACATGGATGTTCACAGGTGGATTCATACCCCCAGCCTATTTCTATCCTTCCCTAATGGGGCAGGGCTTTGGAGAGGTGAGGTTTCAGGACACATTGGTAAGGTCATCTGCCCAGGGAAGTCAGGATGGAATCATAGTAGCATCTACAACTTGGTGGCTAAAAGGCAGTAAGATATAGAGCAAATTGTTCAATAAATAGGAACCCAGAAATAGGAATGGAGCAGATAAAATTAGGGGTCTTCCTATGGGAAGAAGCTAGGAAAGTATGTTCCAGTGTCCCTATGACTTTAGTGATTTTTGCCTACGCATGATAGCTAACAAGTAGTCAGGCTAAAAGTGTTGTCTGGTTAGATGGTGTCAGAGTTGAGAATAGAACTAGAAAGCTGTATTAGAGCAGAGAGAAGCTCCCAAATATGGGAAAAGTATATAAATATCATTAACTATAAACCCCATCCATCTGACCTAGGGCCTATGTCCATTCATATTTAGCATAGGAACCTTTGTGACCTCTGAGTCCTTGTCAGTCTTAGCTTGTAGTCCATGGTCACAACTGGGAGATTCTAAGCTGCACTCATTTCAGGACCCGTCTTCCTCAAGTGGCAGGGTAGGATGACCCAGGGTCCCTTCGGAGAGTGGGGCAGTTCCTACCACTGTTATTCGATATTGAGGTTAAGGATTGGGCCAGTGTTTTATTAATATTTTTATTATGGACTTAATAGTGTTTTACAAAATTTAAGACTTCAGAGGTTTAATTTCACACCCATATGTGGTATATGTAAGTCCCCACCCCCTGCACCAAAGTTCTGTGCCCCCCACCACTACCACGGCTGTCACAAAGTGCTGGGGATTGTTCACTTACCTTTTTTCCCCCAAACTTGCTTTGCTTTTATCAGCTATGTCCTACATCTGAGAGAAATGTCATATAGTTGTCTTTTCTCTCTTTACTTATTTCACTTAATTGATTACTCCAGTTACATCCATTTTGTTCCAGCTGATACGACTTCATTTATTCTGGGTACCGACTACTCTTCTGTTAAATCTCTATCCCACAACTTCTCTATGCAATCATCTGTATCCTGGCATCAGGTTGGCTCCATATTTTGGCTACTGTGAAGAGTGTAAGAGGAAGTTTCTCAAGTGACAAAGCAGGTCTGCAGATGTCTCTCTGTCTCTCCCTCTTAATCTCCCCTTCCTCTCTCAATTTCTGTTTTATCCAATAAAATGGAAAAAATGGCCACCAGGAGCAGTGGATTCATAGTGCCAACACCAAGCCCCAGTGATAACCCTGGAGGCAAAAAAACTAAAGATGTAGCTATGAATATAGAGGTGTAGATATCCATTTGAATCAGTGTTTTCATGTCCTTCAGATAACTGCCTATGAGTGGTATTGCTATATTATAAGGTATTTGTTGGCTTTCTGGTGGGGTGCTCTCCAGCAGAAAGGCAACCGACTGGTTCTTTCTTGCTCGCTCAAGGAACGAAAAATGAAGCAAAGACACCGGGGAGACTGAAGTGTGCTCAGATCTCGTTTATTAGCAGGTGGGCAAGAGTTTAAATAGAAAACCAAACTCTCTGTACTTTTTTCTACAGGGAAACAACAGTACTTTGTATTCCTGCCATCAGGGTTCATTTTTCTCTACATTCTCACTAATGCTTGTTACTTCCTGTTTTGTGGCTATTGACCAGTCTCCCAAGTACAAGGTCACATCTAATTGTGGTCTTAATTTTTATTTTCCTAATGATAAATTCTGTGGAGCACTTTTCCCCCTACATGTCTCTGGGCTTTCTGAGTGTCTTCTTTGGAGAACTAGCTCTTCAGATACTTTGCCTACTTTTTTACTGGGCTATGTTTTTCTCATTTTAGTTTTTGTTGCTGATCTATATGACTTCTTTTCTTAATTTTAATTTTATTAGTGACTTAATACTGATTTATAAAATTATAAGATAACAGGTATAATTCTGTACTGTTTCCACCACCAGAGTTCTGGATCCCCATTGGAAGGTACAGCAGTTCTCCCAAGGTCACAGATATGGGTTTATTATTTTTTCTATAAATGTAAATATATATATAGTCCCCTTTATATTCATGATCCCTTTTCTCTTTGTTTCCAAGTCACACCTATACCTACTACTACTCCTAAATGTCCTTCCCTTTTTCCTCTTCTCTCTCTCCAGGTCCTGGTGGAGTTGGAGTTTAGAGTCCTCTGGTCATCATACCCCTATCATCCCTCCCCTTCTGGGAATATGAACCAAAGTTATTTTTGGGGTGCAGAAGGTGGGAGTTCTGGCTTATGTAATTGCTTCTCCACTAGACAGGCAGGTCTATCCATACCCCCAGCCTATGTCTTTTTTTTTCTTTATTGTGGATTAAAAGTTTACAGTAAAATACAGTAGTTTGTGGCATTTCCCAGTTTTCCCTCCTATGCCGTCATTCAAGGATCTGAACCCTCCTACCCCCACTCCAGAATCTTTTACTTTGGTACAGTACACCAAAACCAGTCCAAGCTCTGCTATGTGTTATTTTTTAACTTCTTTTTTATTAATAATTTAATAATCATTAACAAGATTTTGGGATGAGAGGGTACAATTCTCACCACCAGAGTCCCATATCCCACCCCCTTCACTGGAAACTTTCCTATTCTTTATCCCTCTGGGAGTATGGACCCAGGATCATTATGGGGTACAGAAGGTGGAAGGTGTGGTTTCTGTAATTGTTTCTCCACTGGACATATATGTTGACAGGTTGATCCATACCCCCAGCCTTTCTATTTTTCTGTCTCTCCCTAGTGAGGTAGGGCTCTGGGGAGATCCCCTAGCCTATTTCTATTGCTCTATGACTTATTTATTTATTTACTTATTTTCCCTTTTGTTGCCCTTGCTTTTTTATTATTGTTGTTGTAATTGATGTTGTCGTTGTCCGGATCTTTTACTTTGGTACAGTACACCAAAACCAGTCCAAGCTCTGCTATGTGTTATTTTTTAACTTCTTTTTTATTAATGATTTAATAATCGTTGTTGGATAGGACAGAGAGAAATGGAGAGAAGAGGGGAAGACAGAGAGGGGGAGAGAAAGATAGACATCTGCAGACCTGCTTCACCTCCTGTGAAGAGACTCCCCTGCAGGTGGGGAGCCAGGGACTAGAACCGGGATCCTTAAGCCAGTCCTTGTGCTTAGTGCCATGTGTGCTTAAACCACTGCGCTACCACCCGACTTCTTGCTCTATGACTTCTTTATAAATTTTTGACACCAATCTTTTGTCACATGTGATGTGGCAATATCTCCTTCCCGTTGCTTAGTTGCTTTTTTATTAGACCAGCTCTTTTTTCTAATTTATTTATTTGATAAAACAGAGAGAAACTGAGAGGAGATGTGGAGATAGAAAGGTAGATAGAGAGAAACAGACAGCTGCATCCCTGCTTTACCAGTAGTGAAGCATCCCCCCTCCAGGTAGAGGCTGGGGAGCTTGAACTAGGATTCTCAAGCATGGCAATGTGTGCACTTAACCAGGCTCTGTAGCTCTTTGGACCATCAATGAAAATCCTTGAAGTCATCTGACATGGCAAGGAATCTCATAGCAATTATTTTTTCTTTTTAATTTTTATTTATAAAATGCTAACACTGACAAGACCATAGGATAAGAGGGGTACAATTCCCACCACCAGAACTCTGTATCACATCCCCTCCCCTGATAGCTTCCCTATTCTTTATCACTCTGGGAGTATGGACCCAGGGTCATTATGGGGTGCAGAAGGTGGAAGGTCTGGCTTCTGTAGTTGCTTCCCCGCTGAACATAGGCATTGACAGATCGATCCGTACTCCCAGCCTGTCTCACTCTTTCTGAGATCTGAGATGGCAGGGCTCCAGGACAAAGTGATGGTGTCATCTGCCCAAGGAAGTCCAGCCACCAGGTTCCAGATGCTTTCATAGCAAGTCTTGGGTTTTAACTGCCTCTGGCAGATTGCACCTCACCTTGGATAAAAGCTGAAATCCTTTGCTTCCAACTGTAGTGACAGGAAACTCACATCAAAGCACTGTCACTCTAGTGTCACGGAGTGTCATCTAGCCTAGGAGGTCAGCCACTCAAGACTATGAAAATAACTACAAAAGGGAGGTATTTATTCTTTTTTTTTTATAAAAAGGAAACATTGGCAAAATCATAGGATAAGAGGGGTACAACTCCACACAATTCCCACCATCAGAACTCTATATCCCATCCCCTCTGCCGATAGCTTTCCTATTCTTTAACCCTCTGGAAGTATGCACCCAGGATCATCTGGGGTGCAGAAGGTGGAAGATCTGACTTCTGTAATTACTTCCTCGCTGAGCATGGGTGTTGACAGGTTGTTATATACTCCCAGTCTGCCTCTCTCTTTCCCAAGTGGGGAAGGGCTCTGGGGAAGTGGAGCTCCAGGACACACTGGTGGGGTTGTCTGTCCAGGGAAGTCTGGTTGGCATCATAGCACCATCGGAAGCCTGGTGGCTGAAAAGAGAGTTAACATACAAAACCAAACAAATTGTTGACCAATCATGGACCTAAAGGATGGAATAGTGTAGATGAAGAGTTGGGGGTTCTCCATTTTGTAGATTTGAGGGCAATCTGGCTGTGACATTGATTGCCAGGGTTGATTTGGCTGATCTGGCTGGCTAGGCGGATGACCCCTTCCTCCCTCACCACTCCATATACGTCCCTCCCTGTGTGCTCGTTCAAAGAGGAAAGTCTTCCCAGGATAGAGATGGACCAGTCTTTGGTCGAGTATATATGAGTAGCTGTGTTCCCCTGCTAGAACCTCCAAACAAGCTCTCAAGGTACTTCTTATTCTTTTTTAACAGTATTTTATTTATTTCTTATTGAATAGAGACAGAGAGAAATTGAGAGAGGAGGAGGGATAGAAAGAGGGAAAGAGACAGAGAGACACCTGCATCACAACTTCACCACTTGTGAAGCTTCCCCCCCCCTGGTGGGGACCAGGGGCTTGTACCCAGGTCCTTGTACACTGTAATGCGTGTGCTTAACCAGGTGTGCCACCACCTGACCCCAGTACTTCTTATTCTTATATCACCCAACTTCTATTGGAGATGGGGGAGGGAAGCTAACCATTAACTGCATACAGAATCCTGTATCTTCTGGTCATCTCTAGAACTGGAGACTTGTCCAAATGATCCCTTTTTACTGGTCTAGAACTAAAGTCCTGTACCCAGCACTGTTTCTACCACATTCACGGTAAAGCAATTTTAAAATTAGCTAATATGCCCTTCAGTTTTCATCACTGAGAAACATAACAGTGGCACCCAGAATGGGGAAAAGTTGTGCTCACAATTATTTAACACCAAGACTCTTGGAAATCACACCCCTCATTGAGTTAGGTTGCATTCTGTTCAAATTCACCAGTTTGAAAGACATGAGGAGCCTGTGTCAGACCTTGGGTAAATGAGAGAATGGCGGGGGGTTGGGGGGTGGGTGTTGGCACACCTGGCTGAGTATACATGTTACAATGTGCAAGGACTCAGGTTCAGGACCCCATCCCCACCTGCAAGGGGAAAGCTTTGCAAGTGAAGCAGTGTTGCAAGTGTCTCTCTTCCTCTCTACCTCCCCCACCCCTCTTGATTTCTGACTATCTCTATCCAACAAACTAATAAAGACAATCAAAAATAAAAAAAGGAGAGAGCAGCAGGGATTGCAAACATTTCTGTGTCGCCCTGCACCAGTGTGGTTTGACCAGGCCCTGCATTTCTGTAAAGAAACGCAGGTCTTCTGATAGATTGCAGTACTGGATGGCACTCAACTTCTCTCAAGCCTCGTTTCTGATTTACTGAAACCTCTCCCCATAAGCCCCCCAAGTGAGTAAGCAGGGCTTTTCATCTCCTCCAGCTGCTACCATAAAATCCCCACAATTCTGTAGAGGTTGAGGGAGGTCCCGAGGGAGCAGCCACCCCGCTGCAGCACAGCAGCCTCACCCCAACCCACACTCCATTCTCCACATACCAGCACACCGGAAGATAGACGACTCCCTTCCCGTATATTGGTAAATCTTCTATCTAATAACTGATGAAAACTTCACTCTGGAAAGCAGTTAGTCCTGCTGGTTGGAGACAAGAGATGCATTATCTGAGTAATAGATAAGTATCATTAAGAAGATGGAATAGACTAATTGCCAGCACAGCTTCCATGCGTGGGGGAACTAAATTGTGAAGGCAAGCAGTAAGATATCAATTTATCCTTCCTGCCTGGAAAGAGACAAGTCATACTTCTACTTCATACCACCTTATGTAACTTTTTTAGAAGTAGCCAGTTTGATCAGAATAACTCCTCAGTCTGCTGTCTCATTAAAAAAAAGAGGAGAGAGAGTTAACACTTCTCTTTCAAATCAGCCATCCCTGAAATGACTCAAGAAATATAGGTATATTCTATTTAAATTGATGTTCCAGTGAACAACCATATGCTTAATGCTTGACACTTAGCATTAACTTAAAAACAGTTGCTGCATGGCCTGGGAGATGGCACAGTGGAAAAAACATTCGACTCTCAAATGTGAGGTCCTGAGTTCAATCCCTGGCAGCACATGTACCAGAATGATGTCTGGTTCTTTCTCTCCTTTCATTCTCATGAATAAATAAATAAATTCTTTTTAAAAAATTGCTCCACATCTAACAGCTATGCACACTGAATGAGGACTAGATCCTGCCCACTAAAGGGAAACTAGCTCTTAGCCTCCAAATAAAGGTTTTTGGAGACCTTGCTTTACATCATCATTTGGGATCCATTTTCTCAAAGGAGTTTATCACACTTGGTCACAGCAGCTGATGTAAAGTTCTTGACCACCATTTTAAAATATCTGTCCCACACTCTTATTTATTAGATTTATTTTTTTAAAAATAGATTTTTAGGCAGAGTGGTGGTACACAAGTCACCATTACCATGTGCTAGGACCCAGGTTCAAAACACTGGCCCCTACCTGCAGGGAGGAAGTTTCATGAGTGGTGAAGCAGGGTTGCAGGTGTCTCTCTGTCTCTCTCCCTCTCTACCTCCCCCTCCCTTCTCAAGTTCTCTCTGTCTCTGTCAATAAAAATAACATGATTTTTTAAAAGAAAGAAAATGATTTTTATAGGACTGTCCCAACCCAAATATATAGATATAGATATATGTATATATATATATACATATATATATATCAAGAGTTAAATGAATGGGAGTGTATGAAGGAAGACTTTGCTTCACTGGAGTGAATGACCCAGGTAGATGATTGTTGTTTTCAATTACAGACTGTGCAGTCAAAGAAAGATAAAGATTGTAGAAATACCTGACATTGAATGGAATAAAGATGCATTTGCTGTGGTTTGGGTGATGGCTCAGTGTGCAGGCCACTTCAGGTCTGCCTGCAGAGGGATGAACACTGCTAGCCTCTCTGCAGAATGAAAGGGTATGTGCCCTTTACCCTATAACCCAAATATCACACTGAGCTTAAGGATGAAGCTGACATTTTAAAAGATCACCAGAAGTGTTCTTATTCCCACTACAATTATGCCCTCTCTCTCGGCAGGAGCTGTGGTGGAGTCTCTTCAGCATCGCTGTGGCTGACTTTCATTATCCTCATTACCTAGTCACTTGCCACGCAGCACTCATCCATGAAAGATCATGCCTGCCATTTCTGTAATGAGTGCTTGACTTTTACTGCCAGCACAAACACAATATATATATATAATAATTAAAGTTCACTCATCACCCAAGTTCTTGAGTTTCATCATGTTGCTAATTTGATTTTACTGGCAATTGCTGCTCTGTGAACCAGCCTTATTTGGCCCCCTAGAAGCTGTGCCAAGCTTGTGGTCGGAAGAGAGGAGTCTAAAACCTAGAGTGACCCACTCAATGGGACATGGTGGGTCTCCTCTGACAGGCTCTTCATCCCAAACCAGTGTATCTATTAAACATGATGACTCTATGAGCCAACAAAAAGCCCATCAATATTTGAACAGCACAACCACTCTTAAGCATTAAAGATTAAATAAGGCACAGTTTTCAAAATCACTGAGGTTTATGGATGAGTCAGCTGCCTTTTAGGAAACACTGCTACAGGAAATATGACTGTGATAGTCTGCAACCATAGGTGGAAACTTCTCCATGTTGAATAAGGATACAGCTGCATAACTCTTTCGACTACAGTCAGGACATTTTGAAAGCATTGGCAAAGTTCCCTGGCATCTCATAAGAAGGAATTCATCTGATGTTTACTCTAATGGCGAAGAGATTAATGAGCTCTGGCCATATTCATGCTGCTCGCTGCAGAGATCCCAGTGTACGACTAGAAGTGCAGTGTTGGTGCATGGACACAATGGAATTTGTGTTAGCCAAAGAATTTAAGTCATCAAAGCTGGAGTGAACAGAGTAGTACAACATAAAGACAGCTTCTGTTTACACTGGGTTTCATAAAAAAAATTAAAATAAAATAATAATAATAATATGCCTGGTAGCATTTTTTTTAATCATATGGACACTAGATGACCTGACTTTTAGAGCTGACTGATTCACTCACTAGCTCTGTGGTATTAGAACACATTCTTCACCTCTCAGCTTCAGTCTCCTTGGGTATAAAATGAGAAATTGATAGCATCGACCTTCTTAGTGGAGAGGAGGAGAATCAATCCATCATTCATTCAATCAATTAAACCAAGAAGCCTAAGAAGTAAACCAAGCGCTCTGTGATGTTCTTGACTTGAGCTTATAAACTTTGCAGCTCTGGGTGTGTGTTTTATTATTGTGCTTCCTTAGGGAAATCTAGATAAGGCTTACTGTTTATTTCTAAGACATTACTACTGCATAAAGTCATGGATGTGTTATTTTTGTGTTTCTCTTTCTCCTTCCTAAAGATAAGACAGGCAGAGGGGGGAGGGAGGGGAAGAGAGGGGGAAGAGGTCACAGCACCAAAGTTTCCTTCAATGGGATAGGGGTCAGGTTTGAACCTGAGTTGTGCATATGGCAAAGCAGTACACTATCACATGAGTTATTTCATCCATATAAGTACTGCATGTTAACCAGCTGCAACACTGGAGCTCTGAGCTATTTCACCCAATCAGATACTGTTTTCTTAATTAGCCAGATCTGTCCAATTGAAGATATTATTAAGAAGTCCCAAACTTTAAAGTGCAAGGTCAGGTTTGAAGCTGGACAGGCAACTTTCCTGTTTGATCAGGTCTCAGAGAGACAGCAGCCCTCAACAATAGGGCTAAGCTTATAATTTTGTCCTGCCCTTTTGGTTTGACCCAAACTGGGGGTCCAGGCAGGCCACTGTACCCCACAGAGCAGAGTTAAATATGACCTCATCTTTCAGATCCCTTCCTCAACTACCATTGCTGTCACTTCCATTAATCATCTCTATCAATTCTTCACTACTCCTGAAAGACTGATAAGTAGTTCCTAGTAATCCTAGTTACCCATAAACTAAAAACCATTTATAGTCTTTTGATTAAAAGAGATACCACTTTTTCAGCCTTGGTTGACTATCTTCCTGCATCTTAGGAAACCACAAAAATGTTCCTGAAATTTCTTCCAGTTTCTCTCTCCCTATTCCTTTGATTGTGCTTTTTAAAAAATGTTTTTTAATAGAAGAGATATAGGGAGAAAGAGAAAGGCCAACTCTGGTTTACAGTGGTGCTGAGATTGAACCTGGGACCTCAGAGTCTCAAGCATGAGAGTCTTTTTGAAGAACCATTTTGCTGTCTCCCCAGCCCACCTATCCCTTTGATTTCAAAGTCAAGTTCCCATTGCCTAGAAAATGATTCAGCAAATACAGGCCTCAAATACTACCTATCTGATTTCAAATAGTTAAGAGAGTCAGTCACTCTTCTGGAACATGATTTCTGTTGACTTCAGATAAATAGGGTGTATCCCAGAATAATCAGGAAAGCAAGGAAATCCACAATGAAGTGATTATACCTCCTTTGTTGATATACAGTGGTGCTGGAAATACTGTGAGAACCAGGTTGAGCGTGGTGAGGTTTTTCCCATTGAAAAGTGGGGAACTGAGGAAACAAATCTCCCTGTCAGACTCTCTTTCTGAGGTTGAACTTGGGAGAACAACGGACCTCAGTTTTCTGCCTCTCTGTTAGCTTACTCCCTGTCTCCAGAGACCCTGCATTTTTCTACCTCCAGGGGCTTGGCATTCCTTAAAACATTAAGCCAGCTCTCCTGTGTTACCCTGATTTCCTTGATACAATGGCCCTCTCTCTTAATATCTACATATCAATGTTCTGCTTTGTCTAACAAATGTCTTAAAATCTCCCCCCTATTTCCCCACCCATTCTGCTCATTTGATACATTATTTTTCTACCCTCAAGACCCTTCCTGCCTGCAGGGTATTATTAATCCTACCAGTTAAACCCCTTGCAACAGTTGCTAAGGAAGTTCCTACCTTTCCCAGCCCCTTTTACCTTTCTCCACCCCTTTCCTAACCATGTACGGTATTGTCAAGCCACTTCTGTTTCCGATTTTACACTTCCGTTTTCCAGCCTTTAAGAGCTTGGGTGCAGGGATGAATAAAGATTTTTGAACTGCCTCGCCACCACCAGCTCAGTTCCTGGGTCATCTTTCTTGTGTCGCTGGCCCGGCACAGTGGGAGCTCAAATTCTTTCTCAAGGAGACTTCAGATTCTTTCTCAATGTGATCAAGTGCAAAAGTAACTCACCTGTGTTAATTTAAAAGCAGATACAATGGCCAAAGAGTGGAAGCTGCCTAAATGCCCATCAACAGATGACAATATAAACAAGTTATGGCACATATACTTCATAGAATACTACTCTACAGTTTAAAAAAAGGTGATACTGTCTCCTTTGGGAGAAAATGGATAGAATTGTAGCTGAATATGCTTAGCATAATCAATAAAGAGATAACAGACAATGACCATGTGGAATCTAGAGGACTGAATCACATGGATTTGCAAAACAAAACAAAAACTCTAGAAATTTAAAAAAGAAAAAAAACTGTTTTGTGAGAACTATGGTGGCTATCTTTGGAAGGGTGGGGGCACAGAACTTTGGTGGTGGGTGTGGTGTGGAACTCTATCCTATAAGCTTATAATCTTGTAAAGCATTATTAATTCTGAGAATTAACTTCTACTATTATTAATTCTTCCTCAGTAACCAGAGAGAGGAAAATTGTATGGGAGTACAATAAATCTGTTAAATAGTGTGGGAGTTCTGGCCCATTGACTCTAAAATACTGACTCATCTGCTGTTTGAAAAAGTTCTTCTGGGAGGCCACACCTGGTTAAGTGCAGAAGGACTCAGGTTCGAGCTGCTGGTCCTCACCTACAGTGGGAAAACTTCACAAGAGGTGAATCAGGGCTGCAGGTGTCTCTCTGTCTCCCTCTCTATCTTCCCCTTCCTCTCAGTTTCTGGCTGTCTCTATCCAATAAGTAAATAAAGATAATAAAAATTAAAAGAAAAAAGGAAGGAACGATGGAAGGAAGAAAGGAAGAAATATCCTGCTGAATGTTTTACCACACACGCTAAATAGGGTGGGCATTCTGAAACTGGAAAGCTCTTCTGACCAGAGATTTCTGGCAGAGACCAGGATAGGAGGTGGACAAATGAAAAGTGTGAGAGAGACTGAGAAGGCTCAGTGAGGACAACAACCATGTGCTTCTGAGGACAGTCCCAAGGCACCACAGGCTGAGCTCTCACAGAGATAACATGCTGGATGAGAAGCCAGAGCTACATGGTGAGGAAGAAAGCAGAAGTTCAGTTTTCAATCTCAAATGCCTCTCACTTCCCTCTGGCATGAATGGTGAGTGACCACCCACTGACCAGTCTTGGGGCCAAGGGGCATAGCTCTCCACAAAGCCAAAGAAAATCTAGCAAGGAGGAGGCCACACTCTTAAGAGAGATGAAGAGGACATTCACTACGGTTAGCAGCTTGAAGCCCTCTGCCTCTTCGACCCTAGCAACCATCATCAACTTAGGTCCAAAGACCCAGGCCCAGTGCTTCTCAAAGAAGAGATTTGTAAGCCATCAATGGCCACCTCCCCCTCATGCCAAGTAAAGGAGTATTCTGTAGTCCTCCACAAATCCTGAGGCCATATATTTTTTTGGAAGACAGCAATAGGGATGACTGAGTCATTCTCTTCAGTAAATCAAGCTGAAGCTAAAAACATATTCGATTATTTTTTACAAGACAAAATATATTTGTTTTAATTTATTTGTTTATAAAATGGAAACACTGACAAGGCCATAGGATAAGAAGGGTACAACTCCACATAATTCCCACCATCAGAACCCTGTATCTCCTCCCCTCCCCTCCCCTGATAGCTTTCCCATTCTTTAACCCCTTGGGAGTATGGACTCAGGGTCATTATGGGGTGCAGAAGGTGGAAAGTCTGGCTTCTGTAATTGCTTCCCTGCTGAACATGGACATTGGCAGCTTGATCCATACTCCCAGCCTGTCTCTCTCTTTCTCTAGTGGGGCAGAGCGCTGGAGAAGCAGAGCTCCATCCAAGACACATCGGTGGGGTCATCTGTCCAGGGAAGTCCGGTTGGCATCATGGTAGCATCTGGAACCTGGTGTCTGAAAAAGAGTTAACATATAAAGCCAAACAAATTGTTGACTACTCGTGAACCTAAAGGCTATAATATTGCAGATGAAGATTTGGAGTCTCTGTTTTGGAAATAGCTAGTAGGTTAATTTTAGGTATATTCCAAATGGTCCGTGACTTTATTAGTTTTTGCCTGAGCCTGACATCTGATATGCAGATGGACCTAAGTTATTGTCTGGGGAGATGATGTTACGGCTGGAAAAAGGACTAGAAATCTGGATCAGGGAAGAGAGTAGCTCACAAATATGGGAAAAGTGTATAAATATTGTGGAATGTAAACCCCACTGATTTGATCTGGGGCCTGTATTCAGCATAAGAGCCTATGTAGCCTCTACATCCCTGTAGGTCCAAACTTGCCATATTAAATTATTATGAGGTTAAATTTCCAATTATACTGAACTAATTTTGGTCTTGTTCCCACTTCTCTGTCTCCTGGGGTAGATCATTCAGGTTATCTAGAAGACCTGCACACATTCTTTGCATGCCCCACTCATGTAGGAATAGGTTTGCTCTAGCACCACAATCATATTGTGGTTGAAAGAAATTTTGGAGGGGCCAGGCATTGGTGAGCCTGTTTAAGCACACACACTACACTACACAACAACCCAGGTTCAAGCCCCTGGTCTCCACTTGCAAGAGGGAAGCTTCACGAGTGGTGAAGCAGGGCTGCATGCCTCTCTCTCTCTCTGTCTCTCTCTCTCTATCTCTCCCACCTCAATTTTTCTCTGTCTCTATCCATTAATATATATATACATATATATATATACATGTATATATTTATTTTTTTTAATTTTACTCAGGTTCTAACAAATATTTGATATGAAGGAGAAAGTTTTTACCCCCAAGAGGAGCATGTTAGAGGCTGTATAGGGGTCTGGAGAGAAGGGTGGTTGGAGACAGGTCAGAGCTCTCATGCTAGCTCAGCTCTGGATTCTCTGTGGTCATCACTGAAAAAGTCATTTAAGCTCTATGACAGCATGGTCTGGGCAATGTATCTGAGATGGTGTGAGAGAATACTGCTAGACTATTGATCCCTTCAGCTCTGAAGTCAGCCCAAGCCAGGCTTGTGGAGACTCACATGTCAGTCTTCAGTGTCTGGCTGCTAAGAGCCTCTGGTTATGCCAGCATCCTATATAAACTGCTTTCTGTGCATTGGCTGCTATGAGTTGAAGGAGTCATTGTTCTGTATGATTCAGTTTTCTCATCCCTAAAATGAGTAAGAGGGTGGGAGTGAATAATAATCATGGTGTTCTCAGTCTTGTCTAGTCCAATAGCCTTTGTTTCCATGAAAGACAAGTATGGGATGATCCCACTCATTAGCAGAAGCTGAGAAAGTGCAACAGAAAGGGAACACAAAGCAAAAGTTGACTGAGCTTGGAGTATTGCTCCAAAGTAAAAAAACTTGGGGGGAGGGGAGGATAGATTCTCAGCCCCGATGTAAAAAAAATAATAAAACAAAAAAAGGAGATTGTAAGTGCAAAAGTCTCAGTTCTTCCATATATGCTCCCTCCCCCCCAAATAAAGGATCCTTGTACAAAAAAAACTTACATTACTTGCAGAAAAATTTAAAGATGACACTGTATCAATAAAGATGGATTTACCCTATGATCAAGCAGTACTACCCCTGGGCATTTATCCAAAGGACACTCAAGAACTAATTCAAAGGAAAAGATGCACCCCTATGTTCATAGCTGCATTATTTGCAATAGCCAAAGATTGGAAGCAGCCTAAATGCCCATAATCAGATGACTGGCTAAAGAAGTGATGAGATTTGTACTCCATGGAACACTACTCTGCAATCAAAAAGATGACACTGTGTCCTTTGGAACAAAATGGATGGAAGTGATGATGCTTAGCAAAACAAGTAAAGAAGTGAAGGCAACTTACCAGATGGTTTCATGCATATGTAGAATCTAGAGAATTGAAACACACAAGTTTGCAAAAACAGAAGTAATCTTACAATTTTGTAAACCACATTAATCACCAAAAATGTGGTTTTACAAAAGAAAAAAAAGATGATAGTGTCTAATTTTGAAAGTAAAGGTGAGAAATGGGGCTGGCAATTGTAAGTGAATTAAGTAAAGAAAGCATCTGCTAGGGGGTCGGGCGGTGGCTCAATGGGTTGAGCGCACGTGGCACAAAGCGCAAGGACCAGCGTAAGGATCCCGGTTCGAGCCCCCGGCTCCCCACCTGCAGGGGAGTTGATTCACAGGTGGTGAAGCAGGTCTGCAGGTTTCTATCTTTCTCTTCCCCTCTGTCTTCCCCTCCCCTCTCCATTTCTCTCTGTCCTATCCAACAACGAACAACATCAACAATGGTAATAATAATAACCACAACAAGGGTAACAAAAGGGGAAAAAAATGGCCTCCAGGAGCGGTGGATTCATGGTGCAGGCACCGAGCCCAGCAATAACCCTGGAGGGAAAAAAAAAAAAAAAGAAAGCATCTGTCTGACTTTGCCCACCTATGGAATATAGAGCATTGGAACAAAAGAAATTAAAAAAAATAATAACTAAAATACCTCATAGATTTGATGGGGATAATTAGAGGGAAGGGGGGCACAGGACTTTGGTGTTGCGTATGGTAAATTATACACACACTTATGGATGTGAATCCATAGCCTTAAAATATTATAATTGGGGGGGCAGGAGGTAGTGCAGTGGGTTACGTGCACATGATACAAAGTCCAGGGACTGGTGTAAGGATCCTGGTTCAGGCCCCTGGCTCCCCACTTGCAGGGGAGTCTCTTCACAAATGGTGAAGCACATCTGCAGGTTTCTATCTTTCTCTACCCCTCTCTGCCTTCCCCTCCTCTCTTGATTTCTCTCTGTCCTATTCAACAACAACAGCAGCAACAGCAGCAACAACAACAATGGCAAAAAAAAAAAAAAAAAAGGAAAATATGGCCTCTAAGAGCAGTGGATTTGTAGTACAGGCACTGACCCCTGACAATAGCCCTAGAGGAAAAAAAACAGTCTTACAGTTTGGTAACCACTAATCACTACATCACTAATAAAAACAGTGTTTCTCAGCATAAACAACTGAACTTCAGGTCTCTCTTCTCCATTTTTATAGCTAAGTAGGAAATTACCTAAGAACAGGAATATTTTTAATATTTATTTATTTAATATTTTTATAAATATAAGAATATTTATTTAATACTTTTAAGAGGACTGCACTAGTGTTCAAAGGCAAAATCAAAATAACCTGCGTGAGTAATTTTGAATCAATATTTCTTCAGCCTGGCTTGTTACAAATAAATTTCCAGATCCAATTCCAGAGTTGTGATTAAGAATGATGAAGTCATCAGTAATTAATGCAGTTCTCACACACAAATAAGAATGATGTCTTCGGAGTAAAAGGTAAAAAAGCTTTTCAAGATGAGCTTCTCGAACCTGTTGAATATTTTTATTAAATAGGAGAGGAGGGTCTTGTAGTGCTCCTACTCCTTCCCTGGAAATGTGTTCATTTGTACCAGAAAAGACTTTCATGCATGCAGGATTGAGTTGGCACCCATTTTCATATTTATTTATTTATTTATTTATTTATTTATTTATTTACCTCTAGGGCTATCACTGGGGCTCCTTGCCGGCAATATGAATCCACTGCTCCTGGTGGCTATTTTTCCATTTTATTGGATAGGACAGAGAGAAATTGAGAGAGGAGAGGGAGATAGAGAGGGAGAGAGATAGACACAATCAGACCTGCTTCACCACCTGTGAAGCATTGTCCCCCCTGAAGGTGAGAAATGGGGACTTGAACCTGGATCCTTATGCATTGTACTATGTGCACTTAACCAGGTGTGCCACTGTCCAGCCCCCCCCCCATTATCCGTTCTTGAGCTAGGTTTTATGAAGCTCTAAGATTTCTTTCTGTGTCCAATGAGATTGCAAAATTGCTCCAAATCTTAGTGATTTGGAACAAAAGACAAAAATGCAGCCCTCTTCTCCGTGAGTCAGTCATTCACTGCTTCATCTGGGAATAGAGTTGTTCTTTAAGAAGTCTGTATCAAGGCTGGGAGAGAGCTCGCCTGGTAAAACCTGTGCCTTAGCATGTACAGGGTCCCAAGTTAGAGCTCAGCTCCAGCACCAGATGGGAGCACCATGGATGGTGGAGAAGGGTTACAGAGTTTCTCTTCTCTCTGTGTGTCTCTCTCTGCCTCCACTTTTTCTCCCAAGGGGGCTTGGGGGTGGGGCAGAAAAGATAAAGTGAAGGAAAAGAAATATGCACCAGGATAGGTTCCAAAAAAGGACAATAACCAATCATGCAGCCGGAAATAATTTCAGCCTGCATCTGAGTAGCCCACTAAGAGCCAAATACCTCACACTATAATGCTTTTTTTTTTACTGGTTTCTATTATTATTGTCATTAGTGATTTGATAATAATCAATAAAATTGTGGGATAAAAGGGGTACAACTCCATACAATTCCCACCACCAGAGTTCCACATCCCATTCCCTCTATTGGAAGCTTCCCTTTTCCTTATCCCTCTGGGAGTATGGACCCAGGATCATCATATGGTGCAGAAGGTGGGAGTTCTGGCTTCTGTAATTGCTTCTCTGTTGGACATGGGCATTGACAGGTGGGTCCATACCCCCAGCTTGTTTTCTATCTTTCCCTAGTGGAGCAGGGCTCTGCAGGGGTCAGATCCCAAGACACATTGATGAGGTCATCTGCCCAGGGAAGTCAGGTTGGCGTCATGGTAGCATCTGCAACTTGGTGGCTGAAAAACATTAAAATATAAAGCAGAACAAACTGTTTAATAATCAGGAATCTAAAGGCAAGAATATAGCAGATGATATTTGGGGTCTTCATGTTGGAAGAATCTAATAAGTAAGTCTATTTTAGGTATGTTCCAAATGGCCCATGACCTTAGTGATTGTTTTTGTTAATGGCCTTGTTATTTCTCACCAGAATAACTCCTCAAGGTAAGCACAGCTTTCATCCCTTCAGGGTGAAGGGGCAGGATGTTTTATGACCCTCCCCCCAAGCCCTCTCCCACTCCACACACCCTACTCTAGCACATTCTACTCCCAACTGCTGCAAATTCCTTACTACAGGGTTACACAGGTCAATAGCTGTAGTTATCCTCCCTCAGTGAGCCAAGACTGCCATCTGGTGGAATCTGCACAGGTAACAAAACAAGCTGCCCTTGAAAGTAAGCATTTTTCTTTTATCAGGCATAGTCTGCTTGAAGCAAAGCCAAGGACTGGGGTTGGGGAAGTTTAGGGAGAGTTGGGGACCCAGAGCAGAATGGTGGAAGGGACCCTGAGTTGGTGGTGGAAAAGGAGTTGAGAAGCTGGACCTGTATGACAATAGTCTTGTAAACTTATTTTTCCCTCAATAAGCACTAATGATAATAGAGTTTTGCAGCTTTGGTGGTGGTGGCAGGTATCTCTACACGTAACAGCATATACCTGAAGCCCAGGGTTGATCCTCAGTTCCATTAAATACCACAACTGAACAGTGCCCCTCTCTCTCTCTCTCTCTCTCTCTCTCTCTCTCTCTCACTCTCTCTCTCTCATTGCTAATGTGTAGAATTAAAAGGTGAAGCTTTTCTTTAGGAGGTTTTTTTGTTTGTTCGTTTGTTTTTTTCCCTCCAGGGTTATTGCTGGGGTTTAGTGCCTGCACTATGAATCCATTGTTCCTAGCAGCCATTTTTCCATTGTTGTTGTTGCTTCTGCTGCTGCTGTTAGATAGGCTATGGCATAGATAGGACAAAGAGAAATTGATAGAAGAGGAGAAGACAGATTAGGGGATAGAAACCTACAGACCTTCTTAATTACTTGCAATGTGACCCCCACCCCCACAGGGGCTCAAACCTGGATCCTTGTGCTCGTCCTTGCGCCCTGTACTATGTGCACTTAACCCAGCAAGCTACCACCAGCCCCCTAAATGTGTTTATAAAACTCAGTTAAAGATGTAAGTGCGGGGCTGGATGGTGGCACACCTGGCTGAGCAAACGTTACAATGTGCAAGGACCCAGGTTCAAGCCCTCAGCCTCCCCTCCACCTACAGGGAGGAAACTTCACAAATGGTGAAGCAATGTTTCAAATGTCTCTCTCCCCCTCCCTTTCTCTCAGTCTCTATCCAATAACTAATAAATAAAATAATTTTTAAATATGCGAGTGCTTTAAAATATTAGAAACAAGAAAATAATTCCCCCTTGTTAATGATAAGGACTCATCCATTAGTCTTCAAAGCAGTGCCCTAGATTATGCTAAACTTGATCAAATCGTCTGATTCAACAAAGTAGACCTAATTTAACAAAGTAAGTCTTAGTTAAATAATGAAAGGGAGGGGAAGAGCACAGAAAACTGCATCAGGTAGGGGGCCCGCCTAGTCTTGCACTTGGCTTAAGTTCAAGTTCCAGGTCTGGCGCTCACTCGCTCGCTCTCTCTCTTTCTCTAAAGGAACAGTGAAATCACACATATGTGGGGCCCCAGCTCATTAAAAAAAGGAGAGAATAGAGAGACTTATTTATTTTTGAAATGCTATTAGTGATTTAATATTGATTTACAAAATTATGATAAAATAGGGAATAATATCCCACCACCAAAGTTCCATTGGAAACTGCAGCGGTTCTCCCAAAGTCACAAATATGGGCTGACTATTATTTCTATAACTGTCTATATTTATATATATTTGTCCTTTTTTTTTTTTTCCTATGGTCCTATGTTCTCTTCCTTTCCAAGTCACACCTATGCCTATTACTACTTCTGAATGTCCTTCCTTTTTTCCCTCTTCTCTCTCTGGATCCTGATGGAATTGGAGTTCAGAGCCCTCTGGTCATCTTCCCTTATCATTTTTTCCTATCTTAGATATGAACCAAAATCTTTATGGGGTACTGAAGGTGGAAGGTCCGGCTTCTGTAATTGTTTCTTTGCTGAACATGGTCATTGGGAAGTGGATCCATACCCCCAGCCTGTTTCTATCTTTCCCTAGTTCTAGGGAGGTAAGGTGAGGTCGTCTGCCTGGAGAAGTCAGGATGGAATCATAATAGCACCTGTAAGTTGATGGCTGGCTGAAAGGCAGTAAGATATGAGGCAGGACAAAATGTTTACTGAACAGGAACCAAAAAGTAAGGATAAAGCAGATATGAATAAGGATCTCAGGGTAGAAAGAAGCTAGGAAATCTACTTTAGATATGTCTCAAGGGGGTCATGACTTTAGTAATTTTTACCTGAGCTTGATGGCTAACCTGCAGGCGAACTAAAAGTATTGTCAGGGAAGATGGTGTCAGAGTTGAGAATAGGACTAGAAAGCTGAATTAGGGCAGAGAGTATCTCACATATATGAAAAAAAATATATGAAAACATTTAACTGTTTAGCCCATTGATTTGACCTAGGGCCCATGTATATTCACACATAGCACAGGAGCCTGTACAACCTGTCCCTGTCAGTCTGAGCTCACAGTCCATGATCACAGCCAGGAACATTCTAAGCTGCACTCATTTCAGGACCAGTCACCTTTGAGTGGCAGAATAGGATGACCCAGTCTCCCTTCAGAGAGAGTAGCAGTCCCTACCGTTGTGTTCTAGATTAAGGGCAAAGTCCTAGAGAGGCTCACAGTAGGGCTTATGATGATGTTCCTAATGGAAATGACCAGTGATGGTGGAGAGAGGGATCTATTACAGGTCTAGGCCCATTGTATCTATGTAGAAATCCAAAGATTCCCTGACTAGTGCCCTGGATGATCGGGTGGCCTGATAGTGACCAAAACGGCCAGTAAAGTGTGCCAGTTAGAGACGTTTCTAATGTTATTTCCAAGAGTATTACGTTTTCTAGAAGAAGTCATTGCTGCTCCGGGAATAAAAAATAAAAAAATAAAAAAATTCCATTCCCTTCCAATACTCTTTTTCTCCCAGCCTGCACTGACCAGAGAACCTATGGTCATCCTTGTTCCATAAATCCTGAGAGGCGGCACCTTCTTGCAGTGTCTTAGCCCTCTGTGCTCCACAAACACCAGACCAACTGTGCCTAGAGCTTTGTTTTGCTTTGTGTTTGCTTGTTTGTTTACTACCACCAAGGCTATTGCTGTGACTCAGTAATTGTACAGTGAATCCTCTATTTCTGGTTGCCTTTTTTTTTTTTTTTCCTACTCTGGGAGTGTCAGACTCTTTGGTGGAGAGGCCTCTTCCCAGGCACAAACTTTGGGCTTACCGGCTCTGTTGCAAGCCAGGGGCAGTAGGAGTGAGTAGACTGGATCTTTCCCTGTGTAGCAAGAGACGCCACCAGAGATCACCAGAGGAATGTTTCGTGCACAAATCTGTTTATTGAACAGCAAAGCAGGGCTATAAGGGGTCACGGGAGGAAGTGACATGTGTATACCATATATGGTAGGGAGGCAAAAGGTCTGGGCATGGTCAGGACTTTTCCAGTAATTGTTGAGCAAGAAGTTTAATCGAGAAAGCAAGGTTATCAGTAACCAGCAGTCAGAGTGGGGTCCTGAGGGCAGAGAGAAGATAGATCAGATATGATCAAAGGAGTGGAATGGGTGGGGAAGTAGGGAGGGGACTTCCAGGCAAAACAATGATTATGTAGATAATAAGGGAGTGAGCTATTGTGAGGCAGGGAGGCTGATAGAGGGAACTTTTCCCTGGTGGTCGTTTTCTTCCATGCTCGATCTCAAGTAGAGAGAGACTGACAGAAACGTCGTGCCATCCAAGCTCCCACTTTTCAGTAGGAGGTCCCACACCATGCTAAAACATATCCTCACAATTTCCCTACACGGGAGTAGAAATAATGACACAGGACTGGTGGTGGCTTATGCCATAGAGCACAGAGTTCAAGTGCCCAGGTCCCCACCTACACAAGAGAAGCTGCATTAACAATGGAGCAGTGCTACAGGTTCTCTTCTTCTCTCTGTCTTACTCTGCCCAAATCTCTTCTGCTCCATTTCTCTTTCCCTGTCTATCTCTCTGTCTCTTACTCTGTCAAAAAATGAACATCAGAAGTGGTGAAATCATATCATGCAGTCACCAAATCCCAGTGATAACCCTTGTGGAAAAAAGTAAATAGTGGTCCAGGAGGTGGCGCAGTGATAGGGCTTTGGATTCCCAAGCATGAGGTCCCAAGTTCAATCCCCAGCAGCACATGTGCCAGAGTGATATCTGGTTCTTTCTCTCTCCTCTTATCTTTCTCATAAATAAATAAAATCTTTTTTAAAAAAAAGAATGAATGAGGGAGAAGAGAAAGGGAAAAGGAAGGGAAAAGAGTGAGAAAGACAAAGAGGAGAGAAGAAAGGGAATGGAGAAGAGAAGAAGGAAGGCAAAGAGCATATTAAATGAAATCATATACCACTGATGACAAAATTACCAATGATCAGTTCCTGAGTGAATATGAAAAAGGAGAGAATTAATTAGCAGGATAGGAAGACATGAAAAGAAGCAATTTCAGATCCAGAGGAAAGAAACAAGTGACAGGGAGCATATGGGAGCGTGTATTTGGTGCAGACGGACAGAAAGCACTATGGAGAGCTTTCAAAAAAAATTTTTTAATAGAAATTCTGGTGGTCCAGGAGGTGGCACAGTGGCTAAGGAACTAGACTCTCAAGCATGAGGTCCTGAGTTCAATCTCTGGCAGCACGAGTACCAGAGTACCAGAGTGATGTCTGGCTATTTCTCTCTCTCTCTCTCTCTCTCTCTCTCTCTCTCTCTTCCTATGTTTCTCATTAATGAACTAAATAAAATCTTAAAAGAAAAGTGGGAGTCAGGTGGTGGCACAGCACAGGTGGCACGAAGTGCAAGGACCGGTGTAAGGATCCCAGTTCGAGCCCCCGGCTCCCCACCTGCAGAGGAGTCGCTTCACAGGTGGTGAAGCAGGTCTGCAGGTGTCTGTCTTTCTCTCCCTCTCTCTCTGTCTTCCCCTCCTCTCTCAATTTCTCTCTGTCCTATCCAACAATGACAACATCAATAACAATAACTATAAGAACAGTAAAAAAAAAAAACACAAGGGCAACAAAAGGGAAAATAAATAAATATAATAAAAAAATTTTTAAAAGAAATTATGTATAATCCAATTCTCCTACTTCTGGATGTTTGTCCAAGAAATACAGATGCAAGACACTAATTTAAAGACATATGCATGGTTCAGGAGACAGCATAAAATTCTGCAAAAAGACTTTCCTGCCTGAGGTTCTGAAGTCCCAGATTCAATCCCCAGCACCACCATCAGCCAGAACTGAGCAGAGTTCTGGTGTCTACCTCCCACCATAGCAGTCTCTCTAAATAAATTAGTAAAGTGGAAAAGATTTTAAAAAAGACATGTATGCATCTCTGTGCTCCTAACAGCTGGAATCAAGCTAAGTGTCCACTGGCATATTGCCAAATACAGAACATGAGGTCAGTGGATAAAATGGAATAGTATTCAGCTCCTGAAAGAAGATTAAAGACCATCTTTTGCAGCCATATGGGGGAGCCATGAAGTGTCACACAGAGAAAGGCAGATGCCTGTCGATGCTTCTCGTGTCTAGTATAAAGAGAAACCAGGAAAATGGGTGAATAAAAGTAAAGAACAATGGACTCTGGGACAATAAGACCCAGACCAAGTAGGGTTTTTGATAGGAGTCAGGTAGAAGTTAAGAAAATCATATGGTAAAGAATAGAACCAGGCTCTCCATGGTGGCCTGAATACAGCATGAGAACACTGGGTTGTACTCTCATTCACCTGATACTGCCATGGTCTTAGAGTACAGTACCACCACTACACAAGAAATCAACAGTGCTATCCAGGAAACTACAGCTGAATATGCAGTTATGACTTAATCCTGTCTCCAAGAAAAATGCCTGATTTATAGTCTCACTTTATTTATCCAATGGCCAGATGAATGGATGCGAATGGAACTGATTAGAAAGTATCACCAAAAACCGTTTGGATGGAGCTTGAAGGAATCTTGCTAAGTGATAGAAGCCAAAAAGAGAAGGATAAATATGGGATGATCCCACTCATAAGTAGAACTTAAGAAACAAGGGCAAAAAGGAAAAAAGCAAAATGAAACTTGGACTGGAGTTGGCATATTGCACCAAAGCAAAAGACTCTGGAGGAGGACAGGGAAGTGGGTGGAGAGGCCTCTGGGGTCCTGGGGCATGATGGTGGGGAAGGACCTAAGTTGTGGTGAGAATGCTTTGCAGACACCTATCCTGGGGAGATGAGAAACTCTACCTCTGCATCAATAGCTGTACTGTAACCCATTAATCCCTTCCCTGAGTAAAATGATAAAAGAAAAAAAAAGTGGCTTATGATGATTTGCCAAAGCAGTACTCAGCACATGCACTGTATTCTTGCTTTGTGTCAGTCTTGGGATGAGTGAGTGCACATTCTAGAAAGGAGACAGATAGTCTCCATGCTAAGGAATGTGGGGGAAGGATGCATGCTCTCTCCCTCAAGTGCTGATCTGCTGGGGGGAGGGGGCAGAGCACAGGGGATCCTGGGAGCTTGTCTTGTTCCCAGAGAGCTTCTTATAAAACTAATGCTACATGTGCCCTGAAACTCAAACCTCAGAATTATTGTTGTATAATTATCATTGTATTATTATTACTAGCCAATGGTACCCAATAATATCTAATAGTATCCAATGCTAACCAGTGATATCCAATGGATAGGACCAACTTTTGTGTATGTGATACCACTCAAGGGGCGGCAGAAATTCTCACAAATAGTTCTGCCTTTGGGTGAAGGCACTAACTCTCAGATGAATTCCTCAAAGTCCTAGCTTTTTGGCTTATTATTACAGATCACTGGCAGGGCTGGAAAGTTGGCTCACTTCGCAAATGTACTTATTTTACCCTGGGGACCACCCAGCTTCAAGACTCACCGCACTGAGGGAACTTCAGTGCTGTGGTGTTTTGTTTCTTTGTTTGCCCCAGGATTATCACTGGGGCTCAGTGCTAGCATTAAGAAGCCACTGCTCCTGGTGGCCATTTTTTTCCCCATTTTATTGGATAGGACAGAGAGAAATTGAAAGAGAGGATATATATATATATATATATATATATATGGAGAGAGAGAGAGAGAGAGACACCTGCAGACCTGCTTCACCACTCATGAATCTTTCCCCCTGATGGTGAGGAGCTGGGGGCTCAATTCTGGATCCTTGTGCAGGTCCTTTCATTTAGTGTTATGTGCACTTAACCAGATGCACCACTGCCCATCCCCTGTGGTAGAAAAAAAGACACTTTTTCTCTCTCTGTCTCTGCCTCTCATCTTTTATCTGAGAAAGCCAGTAGGGAATGGTGGGGTCCCAGTGGCAACCACTACTTCTACTACCACTTGGGGGAAAAGGGGAATGAAAATCAGGCAAATGTAGACAATGGGTGTTATATCATACAAGCTTTTTTTTTCTGCACATCTTAGAGCCTTTCATGGACTCAGCTGTTCATCAATTTTCTTTTCTCTTTTAATTTTTTGTTATCTTTATTTATTTATTGGGTAGAGACAGCAAGAAATCGAGAGGGAAGGGAGAGAGAGAGAGACAGAGAGAGAGTCATGTTTCACCACTCCTAAAAGTTTTCCCCCTTCAGGTTGGGAACCAGGGACTCAAACCTGGGTACTTGAGCACTGTAACATGTGCACTCAACTAAAGGCATCACCACCTGGCCCCCTGTTCATAAATTTTCAAGAGAGTATTTCTCAGAATGAATGACCATCAGAATGACCCTTTTTGGACCAAAGCTGTCTAAATGCTAGTGTCCCATGGAGCAGATTTCTAGAAGTTCTGGGGAAGCCGTGCATCTTTTCGGAAGAGAGGCTAAACAGAAGCAAAATAGAACTGTAAATATATGAGAGCAGTGTGGAAAACTGGGAAGGGTTGTGCATGTACAAACTATTGTATTTACTGTTTACTGTAAAACATTAATCCTCCAATAAAGAAATTTTATATATATATATATATATATATATATGAGCAGCTTTAGTCAATTCAATCAAGCAAATTAACTGCACCTCTGTGTGAGCACTACTCTGACACAACAGAACTTTAGATCAACTTCCCAACTAAGAGTAGCCCAGAGGGTCAGGCGCTGGACCCTCAAGCATCCCTGATGCTCTGGTTCTCTTGCTTCTTCTTTCCCACTAATTAGTAATTTTTAAACATTTCCTAAGAAAGAAGAAGGGCTGGTCCTGAAGGATATTACAGAGGGTGGGCCACACTGGTCATGGACTGTCAGCAGGTGACCCAGAGCAAGGTGTCACCAGCAGACACTTCTTCCAGAAAAGCCTCCCAAGCAGGTTCAGTCTAGTTTGACCCAGCTTGAAGGTTCCTCCTTGTTCTAGACATGATCGATATGAGGTGGTGGGGAGGAAGGAATCATCAGTGACTCACTTCTTCCAGAAAGGTCGTGTTCCTCACTCGTTTGTTAAAGCAGTCTCCCCCCAAACACCTGAAGACCTGGAACAAAGATTCTACTGAGAGGGGTCTGGGAGATAGCTCACCCGGTAGGTTGCACATCTTCCTACTATGATACCCAGCATAAAGCCCACTGGCTCATGATGGCAGGTGCCTGGAGAAAGCTCCATGGATGGTGGAGTAGTGCTGTGCCAGTCTCCCCCCCTCTGAAATTAAAAATAAATTAATAAATCCAGGAGGATACTGAGCAGTAATTCAGTTCCCAGCATTGTGTGTGTGAGTGATGCTCCAGTTCCCACTCACTACTCCCACCCCCCCAATTATAAATGAGTGAAAAATCATAAATGAGATTTAAAAAGAAAAGAAAAGCAGGGTGGGGGTAGAGAGCATCATTGTTCTGCAAAAGAGACTCTTGTGCCTGAGGCTCCAAATCCAGGTTTAATCCGAACCACCATAAACAAGAGCTGAGCAGTGCTCCCATAAAAAAGAAAGAAAGAAAGAAAGAAAGAAAGAAAGAAAGAAAGAAAGAAAAGAAAAGAAAAAAAGAAAAGAAAAGAAAAACACATGCTTAAAAGCTTCAATCTTTGCAGCTACTACCAGATTTTCTTCCTTGGGGCAGAAGGGTGGGGACTGGGGGATGAATATAGAAGAAAAGAAATACTACTTCTTACTTGACTCTAATTCTGAAGGCCTCTGATCTACTTTTTCTTCTTGCCTCCCCCAAGGTAAAAGTCTTTCCTCTTTGGTATTAAAAGAAAAACAGTATCCCTTGTGTGGGAAAAAAAAGAAAAAACAGAAAAAAAGATGCTTTTTATCAGCTTCAGCCTTGTCCCAGGGCTACTTTCTTCCACATGGTATTAATTAATAGAAGCCTCTTTAAATGAATGTCTTGGTGGCCACATGTGTTGGGCAACATGGTGCTAGCATCTTTCTCTGAGCAACAGAGTGCACTGCAAGAAAGACTCAGAGCCACAGAAGCTGGGAGACACACAAAAACTGGGACACCTGTAAAAGCACCTTGTAACTGAGCAGGAGGATAGGAATGCAACATTATAGAGTGAAAGAGAAGGGAAGGGAAGGGAAGGGAAGGGAAGGGAAGGGAAGGGAAGGGAAGGGAAGGGAAGGGAAGGGAAGGGAAGGGAAGGGAAGGGAAGGGAAGGGAAAGAAAGAGAAAGAAAGGGAAAGAGAGGAGAAGAAAGGTGTGAAGGAAGAAGGGAGGAGTGAAAGAATAAAGGAGGGTAAGAAGGAAGAAAGGGAGAGAAGAAAGAAGGAAGGAAATGAGTGAGGGAAAGGAAAGGAAGAAAAGAAGGAGGCACAAGAAGGAAGGGAGAAAATAAGGAATAGTAGAAGGTAAGGAAGAGAAAGCAAAGTAAGAATGAAAGTAGGAAGGAAGGAAGGAAGGAAGGAAGGAAGGAAGGAAGGAAGGAAGGAAGGAAGGAAAGGAAAAGTTAGAATAAAAGGATAAAGGATGGAAGGCAGGATGGATGGAAGGAAGAGAGGAAAGAATGAAAGAAGGAAGGATAAAAGGAAGGGAAGGAGAGAAGGAAAAGGAGAAAGGAAGACAAGAAGGAAGAGAAGATAATAGGTAGCCCAGCTCCAGACTCTTGCCAGTAGACTCCCAACTAATGTGCTGAGTGCATAATGCTCTGCGTCCCCTTCCACTGGAGGGGTCACTCTTGGGGCACCTTGGGATGCAGAGAGAAGGTAGTCAGTCCATAGGCCATGCACTCACACCCCACCTTGTCCTTTATCCCAAGGATCCTGGAGCTACAGCAGAATGGGGACATGGACATCCTGAAGCACAAATGGTGGCCCAAGAATGGCCAGTGTGATCTGTATTCCTCCGTGGACACCAAACAGAAGGGCAGCGCCCTGGACATCAAGAGCTTCGCTGGAGTCTTCTGCGTGCTGGCGGCTGGCATCGTGCTCTCTTGCTTCATCGCCATGCTGGAGACATGGTGGAACAAGAGAAAGGGTTCCCGGGTGCCGTCCAAAGAGGTACTTGCCACAGGCTTGGCCATGCTTCCTGGGGGGGGGGGGGGGGGTGTGGGCAGGGGTGGGAGTTGGGGTGGCCCTGGTGTCTCCCCCTCCCTTTAAAGATTGGAAACAAACCAGGCAATGGCAAGAGCACTAAGTCCAGAATCAGGTTAACCCAGGTAAGTGGAAAGGGTGGTGGGGGTGAGGGTGGGGGTCAGTATTTGGAAACTTGGTGACTTCATGGGCCGCCATGGACTTTGGGAATCTCCAGAGTTTCAGACTAAATTTTCATGCATTGAAGTTTTATTTCATTATTATTATAGTGTCTTTATTATTATCACTATTACTATTATGGCTTTGCTAGGGCTTCACCACTCTGTCTTCAGCTAGCAAGAGAGAGACAGAAACATTGAGAGAGAGGGAGAGATACCCCAGCATGAAAGTGTCCCCCACTGTGGTGGCATCTGTGATTTCCTGGACTGAGTCTCCAGGGTGTTTATCATGCTGTTTCCATGGGCTTTTTAATTTGGTATCTAGCAAGTGGTTTAAAGATTTGGCCTGGGGGGCGGGGGCAAGCTTCCCCCCTGCAGGTGGAGAGCAAAGGGTAGAACATGGGCCCTGGAACATGGTAGTGTTCTCTCTACAGGTGCACCACCTCCCAGGACCTTCTCCATTATTCTTAAATCAGCTAAACTTCAGGGCCATATTCATTTTTTTTCCCTAGAACTCTGAAAGAATAATTGCAGAGTGAGACTTAGTATCTCTTTTAAAATGGCATGGGCCTTATTTCCGGTCAAAACTAAGGGAATTTTAAATTATCAGAGAAAAAAGCTGAAGTTAAAATAGACTATTTGATTCAATTATCTGATTTCCACCATACTGAAAAAAGTAACCTTTAAAGGGGGGGGGGGGGCAGGCGGTGGCACACCTGGTTAAGCACACACATTACAGTGCACAAGGATCTAGGTCCAAGCCCCTGGTCCCCACCTGCAGGGGGAAAGCTTCACAAATGGTAAAGCAGGTCTGTAAGTATCTCTCTGTCTCTCCCCCACACTATTTCCCACTCCCCTCACAATCTCTCTCTGTTTCTATTCCAAATAAATAAAGATAAAAAATTATTTAATAAAAAAAATGGAATCCTAGTCACTCAGTCTTCAGAAAATGAAATCAAAACAAATCTGAAAACAAATCTTAGGATTAGACTTTTCTGAAGGAACTACATTACTGACCAGTTTTCAAATAAGCACAGTTTTAATGTTGGTGTCACTAGGACTTTGCTGTGTGAGACCTAGAGAAATATCCAAGGAAGCCTGCTCTGCAGCACCAAAGAAAGGGGCATCTTACTTGCGTGGGCATCTGTGCATACTCATACATTCTTTCATGGGGATTGCTTTCCAAAGCTAAGGACTCCTTTCTACCTCTGTAGAGCAAAACAGACAACATTTTTTTAAAGTATTACCTTTATTTATTTATTTATTGGATAGAGACAGCCAGAAATTGAGAGGAAGGGGGAGATAGGGAGAGAGACAGAGAGACACCTGTAGCCCTGCTTCACGGCCTGCAAAGTTTACCCCCTGCAGGTGGGGACCCGGGGCTCAAACCCAGGTCTTTGTGCATTGTAACATTTGTGCTCAACCAGGTGTGCCAACACCTGGCCCCACAAGCAACGTTTAGAAAGAAAAACGACTCAGCACAGCTAGATCTTAGCACCCTTAGCTGGGGTATAAGGTATGAGTTATGTAGTAGGAACTAGTCTCAGAAATCTGGAAATCAAGGATTCCTCAAGCTTCTTATCTTTTGAATTACTATATCTGATATGAAATTTTTGCATTACGGTATCTGTTGATGGATGGCTGCATTATAGTTGCCGGGGGAATCATAAATTTCTATCTCTCAACCCTCAATAGTCTCGGTGATAATATTGCATTAATGGATATTTTATTGGATTTTAAAAATGAGAAAGGAAAAGTGAAATAAAATAGTGATGCACATCAAAATATTTCTAACTGAGGAACTCCATAATAGCACAGTGTGTGTGTGTTGGGGGGGGGGGAATATATATATATCCATACTCCATTCTAACTCCTGACAGCTAATCCAAATTTGCTGAGCAAATATTTTCTCCTCTTGTGATGAAAAAGTATTTTTAAATCCCCATAAACTTAATCTATTGAACAGGGCGCCAAAGAAAACTGATAAAAGAGACAAGTCTATTTCTTGCCAGTTTTGTTTGCTGAAGATTGGGCCTTATTACT